>NC_060128.1:176442346-176750301 GCF_021461395.2 Schistocerca americana | reverse complement strand
TCGACGGAGATAATGAAGCACTAGATAGCTCTTGAGTAGACAATTACAGCGATGCAGCGTTTTTAATTTTGACGTTGAAACTTGCCGCAAAAGAATTTGAGAAGTGTCCTAGAATTTGAGGGCACAGTGGCCGGAATCGGTATTAGCGGTGCAAACACCGCCAAGCAGAACGTTGCGTCAGAATGTCAACACATCCCCTGCCTGTTTCCTTGTCTGCATTGCTGGCTGCTCATTTCTGCTTCGTTGCGTGCAGACACGTGCCCCGATGAGGAGAAGATGGATGTACTACTTTTATATGCCGAATGTAAAATAAATGCGGTAAAAACAGTGCAGCGATATGGGGGTTTCTATCCGGACCGCCATCGTCCGCTGCGCCAGGAAATTGCACGAATTACGAGGGTCACTCCAAAAGAAATGCACACTATTTTTGTAAAAATACAGTTTTCATTCTGCATGTGTGAAAGTTTTACAGTGTGCAGATACATCCTTCCCGCTTGTTTCCAAACTTAGTTCAACCTGTCCCCGTGAGTGGCGCCATCACAGCTTGCCCTCAAGGTGGCTGCTACACTTGACGTTCGTCAGAAACAACGTGTTGTCATAGAATTGCTGTGAATACCTCAACAAGAGGTTGAAAAAGGTGTATGGAGATGGTGCTGTCGATCGCAGTACAGTTAGTCGGTGGGCAAGCAGGTTACGTGGTGAAAGCGGGCACGGCAATATTGAGGATCGTCCTCGCAGCGGCAGGCCTCGTACTGCACACACTCCAGACAACGTGCAGAGAGTTAACTAATTGGTGACTGCTGACAGACGGATCACAGTGAACGAATTGTCAAGCTACGTTGGGATAGAGGAAGGGAGTGTTTGCAGAATACTGAAAGTGTTGGCGTTAAAAAAGGTTTGTGCCAGGTGGATTCCCAGGATGTTGACAGTGGCTAAAAAAAATAAAAAAAAAACGGTATACAGCGAAGTTTTGGAACAGTACGAGAATGGTGGAGATGAATTTCTTGGAAGAATCGTGACAAGTGATGAAACATGGCTCCATCATTTTTCACCAGAGACGAAGAGGCAATCAATGGAGTGGCATCGTGCAAATTCACCCAAGAAAAAAATTCAAAACCACACCTTCTGCTGGAAAAGTTATCGCTACGGTGTTTTTCCATTCCGAAGGAGTCTTGCTTCTGGACATCGTGCCAAGTGGAACCACCATAAATTCTGATCATATATGACGACACTGAAGAAACTTCAGGCTCGACTGAGTCGTGTTCAACCACATCGGCAAAAGCAGGATGTTTTGGTGTTGCACGACAATGCAAGGCCACATGTCAGTCAAAAAACCATGGAAGCGATCACAAAACTGGGATGGCCCACACTGAAACACCCGCCTTACAGCCCTGACCTGGCTCCATGTGACTATCATCTCTTTGGGAAACTGAAAGACTCTCTTCGTGGAACAACGTTTGAAGATGACTCCCTTGTGCACGCTGCCAAACAGTGGCTCCAACAAGTTGGTCCAGAATTTTACCGTGTGGGTATACAGGCGCTGGTTCAAAGATGGCGTAAGGCAGTCGAGAGGGATGGAAATTATGTGGAGAAATGAAAATATTGTTCCTAAAGGATGTATCTATACACTGTAAAACTTTCAAACATGTAGAATAAAAGATGGATTTTTTAAAAAATAGTGTGCATTTCTTTTGGAGTGATCCTCGTATTAAGACGCTAGTGGGGACAGGCTGCTCGAACGTCAAAAAGAGGACAAGAAGGCAGGCTGCGACTGACAGAGAAGACGAAGAGACTCTTCTGGCTACGATGCTAGTGAATCCACACCGTGGTACGAGACATATTGTCAAGGAATTTAAATCATCCAGACAAGTGTCATTCGCATCCTGCATCGACAGAATTTCCATCCCTATCACTTGTCACAACTCAGGCGCTCAACGACCGTGATTTCGAACGTCGTACAGAATTTTGTCGGTTTGTTCTTCAGCAACTGCGTGACGACCTACGGTTTTCCCCGGTGAGCCCTTTACCGATGAAGCAACGTTTACTAACCACACTAGTGTACATTTTCGTAAGATGCACTACTGGGCAGCAGAAAATCCACACTGGCTTCGTCAGATACAACATCAACGGCTATGGACCGTAAACGTATGGTGGAGCACCATAGGAAACTACATTGTGGAACCTCACTTCATCTCAGACGTTCTTAATGGACATTCGCACGCTCACTTTCTGTCTAACGTCCTGCCGATTCTCCTAGAAGAGGTAGCACTGGATACACGGAAGTGTACGTGGCTGCAACACGACGGTTGTCCAGCTCACTCGTCCCTTGTCGCAACGCAAATACTGAATAAGAACATTCCCGGACGTTGGAAATGACGGATTTGTATTGTCAAACGGCGTGCAAGGTCCCCCGGTTTGTCTCCTCTCCACTTCTTCCTTTGGAGAGCACTCAAAGACTCTCTCTGTGACGAATCCCCAGCTACGTCAGACGATGTGTGTCCTCGAATTGCCAGTGCATGCTCTACCTTGTCATCCACTGTGATTACTTCTGTTCACCACTATTTCGAACGACGATTGCAAATGTACCTTTCAAGTTCATGTTCAACAGTTTGAGCATGTGCTTAAATAAAGGATAAAGTTATTGTTTTGCAAGACAAAATTTATGTTATGTGATCTGTATGGTTACCAAATCATTTTTAGTAGATTGTTAATTTCATTTACGTGTGTACGAAATTGCACTGCACTGTGAAATAAGTCAAAAGCGTGTACTGCATGTAGCTGGTAACACTGCCATTACGCGCTTACGTTTAGTGTGAAAAGACGTTCCTTTAGAGGAATATTTATTTTGCGGCGTACAGATAATCACCAAATTATTTTTGATAACATGTTTAGTTCAACGAATGTATCCTTTCTGATATGATTTAGTACAGTGTGGATAGAGACAGTTGTCCGACAGCATGTATTTTGCCTTATAACCCTACCACTACTCCTGCAATTTAGTATGCTTTTAACTAAATAACGGAAAACCCTGTCTTTATGTTGCCACGTATAACACTCTTACTAAATATAATTTCCAAATAAAGTACACTATGGGAGGATAGTCCTATTAATAGGAAAAGCTAATCAATATAGTTACCCTTTTTACAGGATTTGACCATGTGTTATGTCTAATGGATAAGTAAATCAGACTATTCAGTTCTTTTCCTAAGATCTTACGCAGTAGCTGAAAAAAAAAAACGCAGTATGAATAGTGTTACGAGTAAATTGAAGTCCGGGGTTCATTTAGTGGTTTAAAATACGTACCAGTTGCCAGCCTATCCACGCAATGAAAAAATGGTTCAAATGGCTCTGAGCACTATGCGACTTAACTGCTGAGGTCATCAGTCACCTAGAACTTAGAACTAATTAAACCTAACTAACCTAAGGACATCACACACATCCATGCCCGAGGCAGGATTCGAACCTGCGACCGTAGCGGTCACGCGGTTCCAGACTGAAGCGCCTTTAACCGCACGGCCACACCGGCCGGCTATCCACGCAATGAAACAGTGAAATATTGGGAAAGTAGAAGTATGAATTTTGCCTACTTTCTTGCTACTGTTTAAATCGCTTCTTCCAAAAAATGTTACTCCACGTAAGCCGGCCGCGGTGGCCGAGCGGTTCTAGGCGTTACAGTCTGGAACCGCGTGCCCGCTACTGTCTCAGGTTCGAATCCTGCCTCGGGTATGGATGTGTGTGATGTCCTTAGGTTAGTTAGGTTTAAGTAGTTGTAAATATTAGGGGACTGATGGCCGTAGAAGTTAAGTCCCACAGTACTCAGAGCCATTTGAACCATTGTTTTTACTCCACGTAAACAATGTTGGTGCAGACAATGGAATTACTTGACTACTACAGCCTTATACATTAAGTTTTTAAAAGAGAAAAAGCCTAGTAGACAACTTCAAGGAAGCTAAAAAACATTGGTCAGGCGGGACCTACAGAAAAGCACTTTCTGTAACTAACAAACTTAAATAGTAAAATACTTAGATACTAAAGCACACACTTTTTATACTGAACATTTCACTTCAAGAAAACCACTTTCTTACTGGAATTTAATTTCAAAATCTATTACTCGTTGAGGTAACGCTGTATAGTCATTTAACAGATTCTAGTGACTTTGCTCCACTCTGACTGAATTTTACGTAAGCAAACTTTTACCATAACTCTTTGCAATAGTTAGGAAAACTTTTAAAACAAGAATAGTTTGACTTTATTTCTCGGCAATGTACTAAAGCATGGATGTGATATTACTGTAACTAAAATTTTCATTACGTCTTGCAGTGAAACAACTAAGAGAACTTTTTTTTTAACTATTGCGCAAGATGAAAATATTTATGAACTATCTAACTTTATGATGTAGAATTACATTTAAATTCACACTATTCAATTTACACATTTCCACGACTGAGACGTAATTTCATTAACCTCGCACATACATATTATTATTTACAAAGAAACAATTTAAATGGAGCCTCTTTATATTAACTTGGCATTTCATAAGGCTGTAAAACAGGATACTAGAATTAATCAAACACCAGGAAGGAACCCTATATAGGTGTATGATTAGGATAAAATAACAGGGTGAATCAACTTCTTTATAGTACAAGAATTATTATTCACTAATAAAACACAGTTTAAATTAATGGTTCACGCTGTACAAAAGTAAAATACCAAAGAAAAATCTTATCTGGTGGCTGTGGGCTTGAGTGTGGCGAGCAGTTATGGCGGCTACACTACCCACAGTACGGCCTGCAAGTATCTTGCTGTATCGACTCAGTTTCTCTTCTTTCCGTCGCTCAGTCTTACATACAGCAGCTCAACAACTCGCAGCTATGCCGTGAGGCGTTTTCAGTGTTCATCCGAGGTATTTTTGTGCGAATTTTCGGGCAGAGCTTCTCCTGTTCCACAAGGGTGTTGCCTCAGTCACTGCTGCCTACAGACTGTGTGACTTACTTCCCGACCTTGCTCTAGGTAGCGCGCCAATTCCCCTTTACCACCTTTTCCACTCCCCAGACCCACTTTCGTTTCAAACGAAAGCACACTGGCTTTCACATAACACCTATTTCTTACATTGTTCCTAAGCGTGACCATTTCTTACAATTGTCAAATTTACATCAACATGAACAGTTTATACACACAAAACGTCATCAGAAAATTATTTAACGTATTAAACAATTTACATAGTATTTTACAAACATTACTCACATACAATGCAAAGTACTTCAACCTTCATTATAGTACACTTTACTTTACATATACAGAAAATACAGAATCAATATGCGAAAATTTTAAAGCAAAAAATTATTAAAAAATTTATATGAACATAAACAAACAGTGTTATAACCTCTAAGAAGCCCGCAACCAGGTACAGGAAAAGACAGGTCACATCTTCCTTCTGAAATTTAGATATTTAATACAGTAGTTGCTTTTTGAAGCGTATTAAGACTTCTCTGTTTTTGAAGAATAGACAGCTCACTTCTCTGTTTCAGCTCGCGTAAATCTGGGAGGATACATAAATGTGAAATAGTTTTTCTAAGTCCTTTGTGATGCGCTAGATTTTAAGCTATGTAGTATTTCCATATACAACCTGAATCTCGCTCGTAAATTGGTTCAAGACTAAATACAAGAGCTTTATTCTCGTAGCACAGGTCTGCCTTATGGTATACAACTACGCAGCCCGGTCCGGGACGCCTGCTTGGCGGTGTTTGCTCCGCAAATCCCATTTTCGGCCATCGTGCTCTCAAATTCTAGGACATTTCTCGAATTTTTTTTACGACAGGTTTCAACGTCAAAGCTAACAAGCTCTATATCACCGCAATTGTCTTCTCAAGAGCTATCGAATGCAGTTATAAAAACCATACAATTCTCTTTTTTTCAAAAAAAAACATTTATTTCATTATCTACGGCAAAAACATTAGGCAAACAAAAAAAATTCGCGTTTAGGCTCTAACATTTGCCGAAAACTGCGTTTCGATATGTGTAACCGTTCACGAAATAAAAGCGGTGTTACGTTTTACGTGACTCACCCTGTATATTGGACTTTTTTTTGTATTGGTACAGACTACTTCCTCCAGAAACATGGAAACCAAATAACTTGCAGTACAAGTGATGTATTTTACAATATCAAACATCAACAAGTGCTCATAGCTCTTATGGAATGGGTTTTAGAAGCCATGTTTACTAGTTTTTTTTGTTTTGATCGGTACTACGTGGTTCCAAAATATGGAAAGCATAGAGCTGGCTGTAGCAGAGATTTACTGTCAGAGGTAATAGAACGATTTTAGTTTATAGCTTTCTGCACTGTCGTTTCCGGACTATGGATCTTACCTCGATGTACCGGTTGATCAAATAGTCAGTATAAATTTGAAAACTGAATAAATCACGGAATAATGTAGATAGAGGGGTAAAAATTGATACACATGCTTGGAATGACATGGGGTTTTATTGGAACCCATAAAATACAAAAGTTCAAAAATGTCCGACAGATGGTGCTTTATCTGATCAGAATAGCAATAATTAGCATAACAAAGTAAGACAAAGCAAAGATGATGTTCTTTACAGGAAATGCTCAATATGTACACCATCATTCCTCAACAATAGCTGTAGTCGAGGTATAACGTAAAAGCATGTCCGGAGTTATGGTGAGGCATTGGCGTCGGATGTTGTCTTTCAGCATGCCTTGAGATGTCGGTCGATCACGATACACCTGCGACTTCAGGTAACCCCAAAGCCAGTAATCGCACAGACTGAGGTCTGGGGACGTTGGGAGGCCAAGCATGACGAAAGTGGCTGCTGAGCACACGATCATCAGCAAACGACGCGCGCAAGAGATCTTTCACGCGTCTAGCAATATGGGGTGGTTCTAATAAAACCCCATGTCATTCCAAGCATGTGTGTCAATTTTTACCTCTCTATCTACATTATTCCGTGGTTTATTAAGTTTTCAAATTTATACTGACTTTTTGATAACCCGGTACTGCCTCTTCTCCATCATCTCTGAAAGTCTGTACCATCATCACGGAATCACCCTCTATCAGTTGCAAATGTCTGCATGAAAAACGTCTTTTGCATGCCGCAAATTATTTCACTGTGTTTTATTGATCCACCCAGACGCGTTTCGCCCGTTCACAGGATATCTTCATTTTGTGTAGCGGACCATTACATGATTTTTTCGATTCATGTATTAGTTATAGTTGTAAAAACTGTTCATGGTCCGCAATTCGTGGCCTAGAGCGTATGAAGTGCAATTTTTTAGATACTGAAGAACACAGAATCGTTTGGGAAAACGCGAAGAAATATCTCTCGTTGCAAGGCGAGAGGTAGACCGAGACAATTCTTGAACTATCTGAAATAAAATCGTCGTAACTTCTGAACGGTTTGCGTTAAGAGGTTGAAAACTTCACGGTTGGCCGCGGGGGCATTATGGGAATTAGTACGCGCATTGTTTGGTTTAGCGACGAAGCCCACTTTCATTTGGATGCGTTCGTCAATAAGCAAAATTGGTGCATCTTGGGGACTGAGAATCCGCATTTCGCGATCGTGAATTCTCTTCACCCTGACCGGGTGACTCCGTGGTGTGCAATGTCCAGTCACAGAATAATCGGTGCGGTATGGCACGGCGACTGCCGAACACTACGTGAAGGTTTTGGAAGATGATTTCATCCACATTATCGAAAGTGAGCCTGATTTCGACAAGATGTGATTTGTGCAAGACGGAGTTCGACCCCATCGGAGCAGGAGAGTGTTTGATGTCCTGGAGGAGCACTTTGGGGACCGTATTCTGGATCTGGGGCACCCGCTAGAATGCGACTCCTTTTTGTGGGGCTATATTAAAGACAAGGTGTACGGGAATAACCCCAAAAACCATTGCTCAGCTGAACACAGCCATTCAGGGGGTCATCGACAGCATCGATGTTGCGACACTTCAACGGGTCATGCAGAATTTCGCTATTTGTCTGCGCCTTATCATCTCCAGTGATGGCAGGCACATCGAATACGTCGTAACCTAAATCCGAATATCTGTAGTGACGTCTACATGATGAATAGTGTGTGTGCACGCCGTATTTTGTAACTAATTTACGTTAATTTTTCACATAGTCAGCTGTAGACTTGTGGTGGTGTAATGGCTAGCATTCCTACCTAGTGAGCAAGACAGCCTGGGTTCATGTCCCACAACGGCACAAATTTTAATTTATCTTCCATCATTACCGTCGATAAGACTCTGTAACTGTATAATTATCATTGTATTACAAATAGTGTATAATACAGCACTTAACGTGTAGATCTCGAAATAATTATAAGCGCTACACAGAACACAATCTCATGTCTAACAACAACAAAAAATCTAGGAAACGGTTAAAACTGCTAATGGCGATCTTCCGGATAGTGCCTGACATGTCGTCATATGGCAAGTGGTGGGAATACGTAATAGACCCAGGAACACTGTGGAACACAATGTTTTGGGCTGTCCAGTGCGACGGCGCTGTTTCGTTCGTCCATTACCTGCACCTACCAGTGACCTCGTTGCGGCAGATCGCCGGTAGGAAAGCCGAGTACAAACCTACCGTACTGAAACGCGCACCAGACTGCATACAACGTAATTATTCCAAGAATCGGGAAAAGGTCTTAGTTTTGAATGTAAAGTGGAAATACTGGCAAAACTTCGGTATATTCTGAGCCCTGATAATGTACACATTCACTGCCAAGCCCCTGATATCTTAACACAGTCATGCACAAACTCTTTCATTCACGTTAGCAAATTTATGGTGAGGTATTTCCCGAAATTTGAACAGCTGCTAAGCACGGATTGTCCTCGAACGAAAATGTTCGCCATACTATTAAGTTTATCGGTGTGTCTAATGCACTCAAGGTTTTTGTCACCGATCTGCTCAATATGCCACGCAGAATTACTGTCGTGTTTCAAAATAACTTAAAACATGCCGGCCGTTGTGCCCGAGTGGTTCTAGGCGCTTCAGTCCGGAACCGCGCTGCTGCTACGGTCACAGGTTCGAATCCTGTCTCGGGCATGGAAGTGTGTGCTGTCTTTAGGTTAGTTAGGTTTAAGTAGTTGTAAGTTCTAGCAGACTGATGACCACAGCAGTTAAGTCTCATAGTCCTCAGAGCCATTTGAACAACGGCGTAAATATGCCTTCACCTTAAAACACTTTTGAAATATGTAGCACAACTAAAACCGGCAAATTATAACTTCCTGCGGAGCTCACACTACACACTACCGCACCACTGGAAGGCTCGTCTGCGGCTCCCTTAGACTGCTGTAAGCGCTCAATGTCTCCGAGAGAAAAGACGCGCGAAGAATACTCCGTCCTGATTGGTCAGTTTTCTTTAAGGCCAATAGAAAAACATTTTCCTCCCGCATTAGTACGCGCTTTTCATGACTAACCAATCAACAAATAACATACTTTCGAACTGTACTTTTTCCCGAAACAAATATTTTGTTTGTACTTTACGTTACTAACTATTTTCATTTGCGCTCGAATTAGCTTTCCTTTTACCATAAACATACTTAACATATTATAATACAAAAATTCCAGCCGTACACATTTATCAGTACAGCAATGATCTACATATTTACTTTACACCACATTCACGCATCATTCACACTACCAAAAGCTTATACAAAACTGTGCAAACATAAATAAACAAAAAAGCTTTCAATAAATAAACATAACAATTAAAAAAAACATTGTCTTGACCTGTTTCTTGAATGTCTCTGTGCACTACTGTCCTCTAGCAGATGAAAATTAAAACTACGCACTCGACCGAACCCACTTCAGACCATCTGAGTCATTCTCCCGATACACATGCTCTAGACAGGAGCGAGAGTGTCACAGAGATACTGAAGAAACTGAAAGGAAGCCTCTTGAAGATAGACGTAAGCTATCCCGAGAAAAGGTATTAACAAAGTTTCAAGAACTGGCTTTGGGATATACACTCCTGGAAATGGAAAAAAGAACACATTGACACCGGTGTGTCAGACCCACCATACTTGCTCCGGACACTGCGAGAGGGCTGTACAAGCAATGATCACACGCACGGCACAGCGGACACACCAGGAACCGCGGTGTTGGCCGTCGAATGGCGCTAGCTGCGCAGCATTTGTGCACCGCCGCCGTCAGTGTCAGCCAGTTTGCCGTGGCATACGGAGCTCCATCGCAGTCTTTAACACTGGTAGCATGCCGCGACAGCGTGGACGTGAACCGTATGTGCAGTTGACGGACTTTGAGCGAGGGCGTATAGTGGGCATGCGGGAGGCCGGGTGGACGTACCGCCGAATTGACCAACACGTGGGGCGTGAGGTCTCCACAGTACATCGATGTTGTCGCCAGTGGTCGGCGGAAGGTGCACGTGCCCGTCGACCTGGGATCGGACCGCAGCGACGCACGGATGCACGCCAAGACCGTAGGATCCTACGCAGTGCCGTAGGGGACCGCACCGCCACTTCCCAGCAAATTAGGGACACTGTTGCTCCTGGGGTATCGGCGAGGACCATTCGCAACCGTCTCCATGAAGCTGGGCTACGGTCCCGCACACCGTTAGGCCGTCTTCCGCTCACGCCCCAACATCGTGCAGCCCGCCTCCAGTGGTGTCGCGACAGGCGTGAATGGAGGGACGAATGGAGACGCGTCGTCTTCAGCGATGAGAGTCGCTTCTGCCTTGGTGCCAATGATGGTCGTATGCGTGTTTGGCGCCGTGCAGGTGAGCGCCACAATCAGGACTGCATACGACCGAGGCACACAGGGCCAGCACCCGGCATCATGGTGTGGGGAGCGATCTCCTACACTGGCCGTACACCACTGGTGATCGTCGAGGGGACACTGAATAGTGCACGGTACATCCAAACCGTCATCGAACCCATCGTTCTACCATTCCTAGACCGGCAAGGGAACTTGCTGTTCCAACAGGACAATGCACGTCCGCATGTATCCCGTGCCACCCAACGTGCTCTAGAAGGTGTAAGTCAACTACCCTGGCCAGCAAGATCTCCGGATCTGTCCCCCATTGAGCATGTTTGGGACTGGATGAAGCGTCGTCTCACGCGGTCCGCACGTCCAGCACGAACGCTGGTCCAACTGAGGCGCCAGGTGGAAATGGCATGGCAAGCCGTTCCACAGGACTACATCCAGCATCTCTACGATCGTCTCCATGGGAGAATAGCAGGCTGCATTGCTGCGAAAGGTGGATATACACTGTACTAGTGCCGACATTGTGCATGCTCTGTTGCCTGTGTCTATGTGCCTGTGGTTCTATCAGTGTGATCATGTGATGTATCTGACCCCAGGAATGTGTCAATAAAGTTTCCCCTTCCTGGGACAATGAATTCACGGTGTTCTTATTTCAATTTCCAGGAGTGTACTACAACCCCCTATGTATCGCTCACATGAGGATAAGATCAGAATAATTACTGGAAGCACAGAGGCATTGAAACAATAATTCTTCCCGCGCTCCATGCGCGAATTGAACTGGTACAATGGGATGTACCCTCTGCCACGCACCGCACGGTGGTTTACAGGGTGTAGATGTGGATGTAGAGGTTGTCTATTTTTCCTGTGTATCTTTACATCATATTATGGACTTCAGAGGTATATAAACTTGTTGCCTGGTCAAACGAGTCTCGTTGCAAATTGAACCAGTTATTATAAAAGGTCATGAGTACAATGTTTCACAAATTCAGATTTCAGTATTTTCTGCATTCTCCATCTGCAGATTCATGTATCTGTGTTGAGAACGTCATGAGTTCCTGCCTTTAAAGCCAAGAAAGTTGTTGCCAAAGTATTTAGCTGGTACGAAAATGTCATGAGTCCAGTACTCATCGCGTTTTCATAATACGTCTTCTCATTAGTTTTATGTCATATTTGTTAAATCACCGGAAGTAGCCTACGGTTTATGTCCCTATATCAGATTTTACCAGTACCGATTTCATGATATACTGTTGGCACCACATTCTAAGACAAATGTGTGATTGTTGTCTAATCTTTAATTAGTAGCGGCAATTTAATCAGAAAGGTGAGCATTGACTCAAATGAAGAAGGTAACAGCCATAACAAGAGCAAAGGCATACGGCATTATGATAAATACAAACACATCATAATAAAGAAGGCTAGATTACGAGGAGAAGGGTACATTAACAACAAAAGGCAAAATACTCCTGCAGCTGCAACGGGGAAAAATTGCAAGTATGAATTTAAAAACTAAATGTCGAATAGATGTTTTGTATATGCATAGTAAAACATAAATCCTATGTTTCCCTTGTTTATTCTAAACATTGATTTCCTCTACTGCAGTTGTAAGCTGTTTTGATGCCATTGATGAGATCGGCAATGTCCAGATCCTGGAAATCTTCAAGGAACTCGAAAGCAACGATGCACAAGATGGATATCTACAAGGTCTTATGGAAGTTACGGAAATTACCCGCAGACGCCCCAGGAAGGATAATCCAAAAAGTAGAGAGAAGAACTTCAAATATCATGTTGAAGTTCAGGGAAAGAGAATACTCATATGTAAAACTGCATTCATTAGTATTCATGGCCTGAAGAGTAACAGTAGGATTCGAAGATTAGGAGACCTACAGGTTTTAGGAAAATCTGTAGATAACAGAGGTAAGAGCATGGAAAGCAGAGTCAGGACTATAGATGGTAATGTTATTGATAAAATAAAGTATCACACTGAATTGTTGGAGGTAAAAGTTACTCACTATGCAAACAGAGATATTAAGTATTTGAAGGCCGGTTTAAATATAAAGATCATGCATTCGCTATTTCTAGAGACGTTCCCTGATTTGCATGTAAAATATGCATTTTATTTAAAGTTTTTCCACGAAAATTATAATTATAGATTTGGTAGACTTCAAAAAGATGTTTGTGGTTACTGTGTGGAACTTAAAATTAAACTAAAAAACACTTACCTCTGCGTTTCATCTAAAGGAGTGATTCTTTCTGAGCAAATGGTTCATATTCAAGGGACCAAAAAGTTTTATAAAAAGATACAAGCTGCACAGGAAAAGTGCAAGCAAAACGACGATATCGAAGGGATATGTATGGATTTTATGCATAACGTACCACCTCCCTGCATTCCAGTGCTGGAAGTGTTTTAAAATACGTCAGGTCTGGGTTTTTACTTTCTGTATTTACGACCTTAGGACTGGCAAACCTCATTTCTTTGTATTCCATGAAGGAATAGCCAAAAAGGGAGCTAATGAGATTTATAGTTTCTTGCTTGCTTTCTTCGAAGAACATTACTTTGACAAAAATATTAAGGACATCCACATTTTCTCTGATGGTTGCCCATGACAAAACCATAACAAAGTAGTCAGATTCCGAATGGCATTTGTATGGCTTGGAATGTTTGCAAAAAATTTTCAATACTTTCCTATCTGGGGGCAGTCTTTCCTACCTTGTGATACGGTGTTTTGGGGTATACGAAGAAAGTCACTACAAACTGATAGTTTACATTGTGAAAGAATATATTCAACTTATTCTTCAATTGCCAGTAAAAAGAACTCATTCATTGTCGACTACCTTGAGGATAACAACATTGTTAAGAACAATAAGGACTGGTGGCCAGATCTTTTTAAACGCAATTCCCAGAGTTTAGAAACAATGGGAAAAGACAGTTCAATGAAAGTCGACTTCAGTGTTTCAGAGTACAATACGTTTGAGTATGACAGCCACAACCCAGGGGTATTAGCAGCCCGATCATTCATTGATGGGCTGACTCAGAATTGTTCCAGACTTTTAAAACCCCTACCAAATATCAGACTCCCAACAACCTTAGAACATGGAGAGAAATGTCCTATAACCAAAGTAAAGATAGACGGTATAAAAAAACTGGAACACTACATCCCAGAGGAGCAAAAAAACTTTTATACTGATTTATTTACTTGGCCTACAACAGCTGAAGAAGAGGAAAAGGTATGAAACCTACAGAAAAAATGTTACAACAATGCTTCTCTGTAATCATGACTATGTTAAAATACTATTTGTAATTTGCGTTTATTAATAAATTTTCTATAGCTGTACTATTATTTATATTAATTTGGTTAGAAAAGGTCATGAGTCCAAGATCAAAAGAAATTAATTCGAAGAACATGAAAATAAAAATTGATGATTTGAAGACGTAGATATAATGGTTTCCAGGTACACCAAAAGATAAAAATCCAAGCACTTCATATCTTCTACAATTGAAGCATAAAACAGATTTCTTTGAATATCTCAAAATCATGTTTTTTAGCCTTATGACCTTTTCATAATAACCGATTCCTACAGACACCCGCACGACTGTTCAGTCAGTAGTCCCTGAAATACAGCGATAAAATACGCCACTGGCCATTAAAATTGCTACACCACGAAGATGAAATGCTACAGACGCGAAATTTAACCAACAGGAAGAAGATGCTGTGATATGCAAATGATTAGCTTTTCACAGCATTCACACAGGGTTCGCGCCAGTGGCGACATGTACAATGTGCTGACATGAGGAAAGTTTCCAACCGATATCTCATACACAAACAGCAGTTGACCGTCGTTGCCTGGTGAAACGTTGTTGTGATGCCTCGTGTAAGGAGGAGAAATGCGTACCATCACGTTTCCGACTTTGATAAAAGTCGGATTGTAGCCTATCGCGATTGCGATTTTTCGTATCGCGACATTGCTGCTCGCTTTGGTCGAGATCCAATGACTGTTTGCAGAATATGGAATCGGTGGGTTCAGGAGGGTAACACGGAACGCCGTGCTGGATCCCAACGGCCTCGTACCACTGGCAGTGGAGATGACAGGCATCTTATCCGCATGGGTGTAACGGAGCGTGCACACATCTCGATCTCTGAATCAACAGGGACGTTAGCAAGACAACAACCATCTGCACGAACAGTTCGACGACGTTTGCAGCAGCATGGACTATCAGCTCGGAGACCGTGGCTGCGGTTACCCTTGACGCTGCATCACAGACAGGAGCGCCTGCGATGGTGTACTGATGAACCTGGGTGCTCAAATGGCAAAACGTGATTTTTTCGGATGAATCCAGGTTCTGTTTACAGTATCATGATGGCCGCATCCGTGTTTGGCGTCATCGCGGTGAACGCACATTGGAGGCGTGTATTCGTCATCGCCAAACTGGCGTATCACCCGGCGTGATGGTATGGGGTGCCATCAGTTACACGTCTCGGTCACCTCTTGTTCGCATTGCCGGCACTTTGAACAGTGGACGTTACATTTCAGACGTGTTACGACCCGTGGCTCTACCCTTCATTCGATCCCTGCGAAACCCTACATTTCAGCAGCATAATGCACGAACGGATGTTGCAGGTCCTGTAGGGGCCTTTCTGGATACAGAAAATGCTAGTCTGCTGCAATGGCCAGCATATTCTCCAGATCTCTCACCAACTGAAAACGTCTGGTCAATGGTGGCCGAGCAACTGTCTCGTCACAATACGCCAGTCACTACTGTTGATGAACTGTGGTATCGTGTTGAAGCTGCATGGGCAGCTGTACTTGTACACGCCATCCAAGCTCTGTTTGACTCAATCCCCAGGCGTATCAAGGCCGTTATTACGGCCAGAAGTGGTTGTTCTGTGTACTGATTTCGCAGAATCTATGCACCCAAATTGCGTAAAAAAGTAATCACATGTCAGATCTAGTATAATATATTTTTCCAATGAATACCCGTTTATCATCTGCATTTCTTTTTGGTGTAGCAATTTTAATGGCAAGTAGTGTAAAATGGTTGATGTTACGTTCACGTGATACGGCAAGGTGTGTACGCCTGCCAGACAAACTGCAGTGTCAAGGAGTCAGACCGAAAAGCTCTTTTAATACGAAGTTCTGTCTAAGAGAAAATCTGACAGTTTGTGATACCTCCTTTACCAACATCCACATAAAGTGGGATTGCTCATTGTATCTTCTACGTGCACTATTTGGTTTGGTTGCTGCATTCCATATTCGTTTGACTGGACAGTCGTATAGATGTCTGAAGAGGAAATCTCATACCCATAACATATTGTACACATGAATAGCGAAAATAAAGATAAATGACACGAATATGTCAAACGAAATATGCTATTAAAAAATCTCCAAGCGATTCTCTGGAAGGATTATCTATTTCTCCAGGACGCCTTCAATAAGAGATCTCTGAAATGTAGGCACTAGAATTAATGGCGCCATCTGACGTCGTGGTTGTGCGTGTACAACGGTGATTAACTGAGTAAGATGACTAAAGAAAAGACAGCTCTTTCTGCGAGGGAGTATGGGAGAGCAACAACTGCCCCTTCTGTCTCAAAAGTTTCCACTAAAAGAATACAGGACTCGAAATTAGTTTGGCCTAATGTTATTGTCGGCTCAAGACCAGATAAATGGGGTACAGTTTTAAATTGTGTCGATGAACGCTAGTTCTGTTGATATAACTCCACCTCATACAACTACTTGATTGAGCTGTATTTGTAAGAGGCACACAATACGGCGGTAGATAACACGGTGGTGCAAAATGCAATCACAGGAAACGCCCTGAAAGGCGGTAACGACGGCGAACCGTGGGCGTGTTATTACGCCAGCTGACGACCAGAAGAGAAAGTCGCGACAAAAGATTCGACTGGACGCGGCTCCAAAATGTTAAACTGTCACGGTGACAAGTAAAACAGGGGAGGCAGGGCGTGACGTGGCTGTGGAACGAAGCCGAACACCTGCTGTAGAGCGACAGAAAAAAAGATTGGTCTAGATTGACATAGCATCTGCAGAAAAACGCTACGAAGTAATTGTTCCTCTAACAGTTTAAGCACAACACAAGGAAATACCAACCGTGTCCCAACTAAGTATAGGTATGTAGGACAGAACGCAGGACATTCGACACCCAATACAAGGAACATGTCAGAGCCTGCAAACATGGGAAGAGCCACTCGAGTTTCGCAGAACACTTAAGACCGGTAGGACGTCAAACGGGCCGACTTGGAGCGGGAGAGCCATCACAGGACATTTTAATTTCCACTGCCTTACCTTTACAAGCGTGGAGGGTGAAAATCGTAAAGGGAGACCAAGAGATGAATACACTAAGCAGATTCAGAAGGATGTAGGCTGCAGTAGGTACTGGGAGATGAAGAAGCTTGCACAGGATCGAGTAGCATGGAGAGCTGCATGAAACCAGTCTCAGGACTGAAGACCACAGCAACAACAACCTTTACAAATAAATTCATAAAACTTTTTCAGCGTGACCAGGAAGGATTCCGGAGTCACACTCATAGCAGTGAACGTTCAAAAACATAATAGAATAATTTTTTTACATGTGAAATTTCATTGATTTTTCACTTACTACTTGCTGCATTTGATGCTGTAGGTACACTTTCCTTCATAAGCAAGAGAGATTCTTCGATGAATTTTGCACAGCATAAAAGCATACTTAAAGGTGTGTGAAAGTCTAGAACTTATTTAATTCATGAAAAAATGAATGAGCTGTTACATTTTAAACTTCATGTTTAGAAAAAACTCAACTTTTATAGTTAATTATCTCAATTTTTGTCACAGTGTTTAATAGATTTCGAAAATTCTGGACTTTCATACACCTGTAGGTATGGTTTGTATGCTGTGCAGAATTCATCGAAGAATCTCTCTTACTTATGAAGAAAAGTGTACCTATAGCAACAAATGCAGCCAGTGGCAAGTGAAACAATGATGAAATTTCAGATATAAAAAATTTATTTTGTTATGTTTTTGAATTTCCATTGCTACGAGTGTGAATCCTGAATCCTACCGGTCATGCTGACAAAGTTTTATGAATTTATTTGTAAAAGTATAGAAGGAGCAGGAGAGGCACTACAGAAGATTTTCAATTCCACCAAGTCTGCCCGTTTTGCGTCCTACCCCCCTTAAGCGAAATGAATCACGAGCTATCTACAAGAGAGGAAGACAAGAAAATAGCTAGAATATATAATGAAAGATACCTACAAACATTAAGAGAATATTATGAGGTATACAAAACAAAAGCAGAAAAAAATCACTACCAAATGATCAACTTAACTATCCACTGTTTAATTACTTTTGAATACAATGCGGGAGTGAAAAGTGATCAATGTGTTACAAATATTTACTATCAAAAACAGTCTTGATCACAATTTATTTATTACGGTGACCGGTTTCGTCCACTGCTGTGGTTATCTTCAGACCTACAAGTGGTATACAAAGTTTTAATTAGAGGGCTACAAACATTATAGAAATAAATAAAGTTATAAAGCTATAAAACGATGAATTACCAACGAGTAAGAACCTCCTTCTGGCGGTAAATCATTACTGGAGAAACCAGTGCACGTCTTACTATATATAATGGAGGCTGCGCTCACTTCTGACGGAATGATGTCATTACTAACCAATGGGTTATAGGTCGAATAGCAATGTAAAATTTCTTAGTTAAAAGAAGATTGGAAAAAAGGAATGAAAACACACACTAAACTTAGCTTGTCTAACAGGTATTGTCAATTAAGAAACGTTACAAATATTTAAACATGTAGGATAAATGAACTTCGTTTTGACAGTACATGGGTTGCCCTCTCAAGGCCTGTTAGTGAACCATTTGGAACCACTGGTTGCCATGGTGAAGCTGGACGCCGTTCCAAAGATGGGGCAGCAGGCTTCTTTCCACTGACGTTGTTGTAAAGTCGATAGGCAAACTACTAGTTGCCATGGTGAGGATAAACGCCAGTCCAAAGATGTGGCAGCAAGCTTCTTTCTAACAAAGTTGTTGCGAAAGTGGAATGGCAAAGACTGTCACGTCAGACGATGTACTATGGAGCAGATCGGTTACTGCTACAATGACTGGTTATCAAGATTTAAGTGGTGTTATAGTCGGCGCATGGTCGATGTGACGCTGCATCTCCGAGGTAGCGATGAAGTGGGGATTTTCCCGTGCGGCCTTTTCACTAGTGTACCGTGAATATCAGGAATCCGGTAAAACGTCAGATCTCCGACTTCGCTGCGGCTGGAAAAAGATTCTGAAAGAACGGGACCAACGACAACTGAAGAGAATCGTTCAACGCGACAGAAGTGCAACCCTTCCGCAAATTGCTCCATATTTCACTGTTGGGCCATCAACAAATGTCAGCATGTGAACCATTCAACACAACATTATCGATATGGGCTTTTGGAGCCGAAGGCCCACTCGTGTACCCTTCATGACTGCTCGACACAAAGCTATACGGCTCGCCTTGACCCGTCAACACCGACATTGGACTGTTGATCACTGGAAACGTGTTGCTCGGTCGGACGAGTCTCAGTACCAATTGTATCGAGTGGATGGACGTGTACAGGTATGGAGTCAACCTCATGGACCATGGATTGTGCATGTTAACAGGGGACTGTTCAAGCTCGTGAAGGCTCTGTAATGGTGTGGGGCGCGTGCATTTGGAGTTACATGGGATCCCTGATACGTCTAGGTACTACTGTGACAGGTGACACGTACTTAAGCATCATGTCTGATCACCTGCACCCATTGATGTCCATTGTGCAGTCCGGCGGACTTGGGCAATTCCAACAGGACAACGCGACACCCCTCATATCCAGAATTGCTTTAGCGTGGCTCGAGGAACACTCTTCTGAGTTTAAACACTTCCGCTGGCCATCAAACTCCTCAGACATGAACATTATTGGGCATATCTGGGATGGCTTGCAACGTCCTGTTCAGAAGAGACCTCCATCCCGTTGTACTCTTACGGGTTTATGGACAGCCTTACAGGATTCATGGGGTCAGTTCCCTCCAGCTCTACTTCGGACATTAGTCCATGCCACGTCGTGTTGCGGCACTTCTGCGTGCCTGCGGGGGCCCTACATGAAATTAGGCAGGTGTACCAGTTTCTTTGGCTCTTCAGTGTATATCATCTATTGCTAGTGCTGCCACCTGCCATTTGTGTAATTATTGCACGTTGACTCGGACATAGGCGGTGATACATTAGTGTGACTGGACTGTGCACAAAGAAAGACAGAAAACAAACTACTACTAACTGATCAAGTGAGTATAGAGTTTACCACTCACTGTTTACACCAATTGATTATACAATAGACAAACATCCCAACACATGATCACAGCCGGCAGCAGTGGCCGAGCGGTTCTAGGCGCTTCAGTCTGGAACCGCGCGACCGCTATGGTCGCAGCTTCGAATCTTGCCTCGGGCATGGATGTGTGTGATGTCCTTAGGTTAGTTAGGTTTAAGTAGTTCTAAGTTCTATGGGACTGATGACCTCAGATGTTAAGTGCATAGTGTTCAGAGCCATTTGAACCATTTTTGAACATGATCACAAATAACAAAATAACGTTCCTCTCCTAAGTATAATGTAAGGACACAGACACACACACACACACAATCAGGAAAACAACAAATAAAAGCAAAAGCCGGTATAGTTGCCAACATTTACAGTGGAAATGACACTCCAGCCATGGAAAATTTTGCTACAAACCCGGAGTGACTGCACCGGTTTTTACGTGACAGAAAGCTGAATGGTTTAAAAATAATGAATTACACTCCTGACTAAGTACTTTTTCACTTTATTATAAAAAAAAACTTCCATCATCTGTTGAAATGACTGCGTCTTGGCTGGTAGATCCCATCTGAGGTAGTTCAGACGTCAGGTGCAAAAGTCTTTCTATTTGACGGCATTTTCGCAAATAGATGAGATGAAATGTTTAGGACAACGCAAAAACGCAAACCCCGAGCGAAAAAAAAAAAAAAAAAAGAATTCCGGCCCGGCAGGGAATCGAAACTGGGACTCATAAATCTTTAGGTATCGATGGTAACCTTCTTTTTTCTTTTACTCGGCATACACTTGATGGCCAGACTTATGAAAACACCAAAAACCCGATATATTACGATGCCTAGTATGGTGAGGGAACCTGTTAGCATTCAAAATAGCTCCCAGCCGTCTCGGAATCGATAAACACACTGTATGGTTTTCAAAGGTATCTTATACCATCTTCCCGTAAAACAGAGACAAGTTGATCTAACGATGATGGATGGTGATCACGAACTCATCTCTCCAAAGTGGACCACACAGGGTCAATAATATTGAGATCTGCTGACTGTGGAGGTCAGGGGTCATACGAAAATTCACCCTCTTGCTCCCAAAACCATTCCTGATCGATGTCAGCTGTGTGAAAAGGGGCCCTGTCGTCTTGGAATGCAACACCACCACCAGGGAACGAATATTGTATCTCTGGGAGGACCAAGTCAGCCGAAATGGTCACATTATCCTTGGCGGTAATGTGAACTTACAGAGTAACCACGGTTGCCATGGGACGCCACTATATGACTGCTGCAGCAGAGTAATAATATATCAGATAGACGATTCAGTAGAGTATTTGCAAGATTTTCTCGATTGTAACGCTTTTAAATCTCAATAGAACAGTTGTTTCGAGATACATGACCTCGTTGTACCTTCACATGTGGAAAAACTTAATTTTCTGGAGTTTTTTTTGTAATTTCAGAAAAAGCTGCAGCACACAAAAAGTTAATGCCATAATTTAAAAATGAAGTAAGAAAATATATTAAACCCATTACAGATCTCGCTAGCGACGAAATTCTGAGAAGTGTACCATAGTACGACACTCGCCCTTCCCACCAAGTTTTACACTGAACAGCCAAAATATTATGTCCACCTCCATAATAGCGAGTTGCTCCCCTTTCGGAATGCTCTACACCTGTGACTTTGTGTGGCATGTATCCAACAAGTCCTTGGTAGATTTCCGGAGGCAATAGGCGGTTATAATTAATGCTGAACTAAACAAGCCCTCGGTCGCAATTTTTAGTCTTTTGACCAGGTTTCACCACTTCTAAGAGTGCCTTCACCAAAATTTAAATATTGAAAGTAGCGTACAACATAATTACAAATTTATGGGAAAAGAAACTTTTTCATACAAAATTGCAAGTACTGACTAACAGTACAAGAAAGTACTTACATGTCACATATAAAATAAATAACAAGCCAGAAGGGCTTTAGTCACAATTTTTTTTAAAAAAAAGGATACATGAAAGGCCAGAAACCAGATGGCAGTTATAAGAGTCGAGGGGCATGAAAGGGAAGCAGTGAATAGAAGGGAGTGAGCAGGGTTGTAGCCTATCCCCGATGTTATTCCATCTGTATATTGAGCAAGCAGTAAAGGAAACAAAAGAAAAATTTGGAGTAGGAATTAAAATCCATGGAGAAGAAATAAAAACTTTGAGGTTCGCTGATGACGTTGTAATTCTGTCACAGACAGCAAAGGACCTGGAAGAGCAGCTGAACGGAATGGACAGTGTCTTCAAAGGAGGATATAAGATGAACATCAATAAAAAGAAAACGAGGATAATGAAATGTAGTCGAATTAAATCGGGTGATGCTGAGGGAATTAGATTAGACGCTTAAAGCAGTAAATGAGTTTTGCTATTTGGGGAGCAAAATAACTGATGATGGTCGAAGTCGAGAGGATATAAAATGTAGACTGGCAATGGCAAGGAAAGCGTTTCTGAAGAAGAGGAATTTGTTAACATAGAGTATAGATTTAAGTGTCAGGAAGTTGTTTCTGAAAGTATTTGTATGGAGTGTAGCCATGTATGGAAGTGAAACGTGGACGATAAGTAGTTTGGACAAGAATAGAAGCTTTCGAAACGTGGTGCTACAGAAGAATGCTAAAGATTAGGTGGGTAGATCACATAACTAATGAGGAGGTATTGAATAGAAGTGGGGAGAAGAGAAATTTGTGGCACAACGTGACTAGAAGAAGGGATCGGTTGGTAGGACACATTCTGAGGCATCAAGGGATCACCAGTTTAGTATTGGAGAGCAGCGTGGAGGGTAAAAATCGTAGAGGAAGACCAAGAGATGAATACACTAAACAGATTCAGAAGGATGTAGGTTGCAGTAGGTACTGGGAGATGAAGAAGCTTGCACAGGATAGAGTAGCATGGAGAGCTGCATCAAACCAGTCTCAGGACTGAAGACCACAACAACAACAACAACATGAAAGGCGAGCCACTGTGGATTGCCCATACATATGAAGCCACAGGTAGCAACAGACTGAGACACCCGCGTTAGCAAGTGCGTGCAGATGAAACTTACACCAAGCGTGCCATCTAGTAGCCGTAAATATAAGTAGGCTAAATAACATTTAAAATATAGACAGCTAAATTTTAAAACGAACAATCTTTAGCACGTGAATTCACAGGCAAAGTTTTATATGTAAAAGCATAGAAATACAGTTTGAAAACTGGAAACTGATTAACAGCACAAACAAAGCAGTACTTACATGTCACGTGTAAAATAAATATTAAGCGATAGAGCTTTAGTCACAATTTTAAGGTAAAATCCGTGGAAGTACCTGTCTCTTTCTTGTACTGTTAGTCAGAAGTTACACTTTTACATAAAAAAGTTTCTTTTCCCATAAATTTGTAATTATGTTATAGGCCACTTTAAATATTTAACTTCTGATGAAGGCACTCTTAGAAGTGTTGAAACCTGGTCAAAAAAACTAAAAATTGTGACAGAGGGCTTATTTAGTCCAACATTAATTTATCAACGGTCGCCGAACCAAGCATCCATGTTTAAAACTCTGCAGTTATAATTAAACTGATAGTGTTCCGAGTGTTACGTTGTGGGTGGTTATAAGTCGCATGACACTGAAACATCGTATGTTTGTTACCTGGGGCGCTCATGGAGTACGTTGAAAAATGTAATAGTTCCACTTTCTGCCACCAGGTGAAAATACGGCGTTGTAAGCAGTCAGAATGTGATGTGAGTGCAGGAAAAGGGAAGAACGATCAAACACGCGACAACAGTGGTTCTTGCACGTTTATTAGGATATGGTCACAAGTTACACCATGTGATCAGTGTTATCTCCTAACTCGGCAACATGCTGCATCCGTATCACCACATGGTCGACGGTTGCTCGCAGCATATCCAGTGTAATCAGAGGGTTATGTCGTCGTATGCTGTGCTTCACATCAGCAGTAGTCTGGATACATCCCTGATAGATCTGATCTTTCAGATATCCCCAGATCCAGAGGTCAGATGGATTTAGGTTGGGAGAGTCTGGAAGGCCGCACATCTTGAAACAGACTAGAGACAATATGCTGGTTACCGAAAGTCTCTCGAAGCAAATCTTTTACCTGGCATGCGATATGAGGTGTCTCCCCATCTTGTGCGAAAACAGTGGTGTGGACACAGTTGCGCTCTTACAAAGTCTGAATCACTGTTGCACAAGATCTTTATAACGTGCAGAAGTCACCTCACACCTAACAGGCTCACAATATTTCTCCTCCTCGAAGAAAAACAGACTGAGAACGAAAGAGCTTGCGAAACTGTACCATATGGTCACATAAGCTGAGCACAATGGATAGTCCTGCACAACTCGTGGAGGGGTAGAACCCCATATGCGACAGTTCTGTGCATTCACAGCACCATGCAGAGTAAAATGTGCTTCGCCCATCCAAAGAATATTCCCCAGCCACATGTCATCCATTTCCACACGTACTAAAACACGAAGTGCAAAATCACAGTTTGTACATGTCTTGGGGCTTCATTTGGTACACATTCTGAATCTTGCAGCGATACCTGTGTAAATCGCCCCGCAGAATATCTTGAACTAATGATGAAGGGAGAGCCAATTCGCATGACACACCTCGAATACCATCTCCAGAATTGGAGGCATGTGCTGCACGATCAGGAAGGAGGAAGAAAGACTGGGTTTAACGTCCTGTCGACATCAAGGTCATTAGAGATGGAGCCAAATTTCGGATTGTGTCAAGGATGGGGAAGGAAGTCAGCCATGCCCTTTCAAAGGAACCATCCCAATATGTGTCTAGAGCAATTAAGGGAAATCATGGGAAACATAAATCTGAATGGTCGACACGGGTTTGCTCCGTCGTCCTCCTGAATGCACGCCCAGTGAGCTAACAACTACGCCACATCGCTCGGTAAGAAAGAAACTCCACCTGAAAAGGCCATGAAGTCCCAACGGTACGCCCTGTCATCCTCGGCTCACAGGTATCACTGGATGCGGAGGTGGAGGTGGAGGGTCATGTGGTCAGCACACCGCTCTCCCGGCTGTAGGTCACTTTACGAGACCAGAGCCACTGCTACTCAGCCAGGTAGCTCCTCAGTTTGCCTCACAAGGGCTGAGTGCATCTCACTTCCCAACAGCGCTGGGCAGACCGGATGGTCACCCATCCAACCGCTGGCCCAGCCCGACAGCGCTTAACTTCGGTGATCTGACGGGAACCGGTGTTAGCACTCCGGCAAGGCCGTTGGCCGGTACATGTAGCGACAGCGAATTAATCAACAACTGCTATGAGAATGGGCCGCCTCCCTCTCTCTCCTGCAACGTCTAATTCACCTTGAAACGGGCCCTTAGAAAAATTATGAATGACTGTTAGTAAACTTCTACATTATTTGATTTTCAAACATCTGAGCAAAACTCAACGTATTCAGACAGTTTTCTCTTTACTTATTCTGATCACCACTAAACTGACACACAATCTGACTTAGAATAGTGCCACTTTCTCGCACCTGGTGAAAATATGGCGCTGTAGGCAGTCAGAATCTGTGATGTTTCCTTTCTTGAGGTCAGTATGCTGTTTGTCACTTAATAACGCGTGATCATCTCTTTTGTGAAGTGACCATCGGTGTAAAGAATTAAGAAAAGGCTTCTGTACAAAATGCATTGGCTGAGAAGAACAAAGACCTTACTCCTCTGGTAAAGTCCCTACAAAAGAATGGCCCTGACTAACAATAACCTATACCTTTCACGAATCACTTACCTCACAAAAATCTTAGTTACTCGAACTGCTGCAATACAGCGAGCGCCAATACTGCCAGCCAAATAAAAGATTCTAGCTACAGAAGGCACTAACTACTGATAGGCATAGTTAGCAAATGAAAGATATTAATAGAGAACAAACAATGTATTTACCTTAATAATGCTTAAAAGTCATCATATATATGTCTATAAATTCATGACATCCATCTTTACAGATTTCCTTTTTCTGGCGGCAGCACGTCCAGATCGTCCACTTACAGCAACCTCTCAAAACTCTTCCATCTCTCTCTCCACGTCCACCGCTGCTGGCGGCTCACCTCCAACTGCACAACGCTACGCGCTGTTCACATACAACTGCCCAACACTACAATAGCGAATATTCCAACAATGAGTCCAACCAGTCACAGACTGCACACAGCACCGTCAGTGATTTTCATACAGAGCGCTATGTGGCGTTACCAACATAAAAACCTAAACAGCTTACTTAGAACCTATTTCCTTAAATTTCTAGGTCATATTATTCAGTCCATTTATGGACATGGGGACTCCTCACAGCTGTTTCTGTCGGCGATATTTCTGCAATGCAGCTCTGCTATTGCTTATGTTCTGATAAAACAACTTTACCAGAAGGGTAACGTCTTTGTCCTTCTTAGCCAATGCATTTTGTACAGAAAGCTTTAACTTCCTTAATCCTTTACGGCCAGCCGTTGCGGCCGAGCGGTTCTAGGCGCTTCAGTCTGGAACCGCGCGACTGCTACAGTCGCAGATTCGAATCCTGCCTCGGGCATGGATGAGTGTGATATCCTTAGGTTAGTCAGGTTTAAGTAGTTCTAAGTTCTAGGGGACTGCTGACCTCAAATGTTAATCCAATAGTGCTCAGAGCCATCTGAACGATTTGAGCCAATCCTTTACGCAGATGGTCACTTCACAAAAGAGATGAACACGCGTTAGCAAGCGACAAACAGCATAGTGGCCTCAAAGAGAGGAAACATCACAGATTCTGACTGCTTACAGCGCCATATTTTCACCAAGTGGGGAAAAAGTGGAACTATTCTTTTTTCAGCGTACTCCGCCAATGCACCGATTAATGAACATACCTACGATGTTTCAGGATGCTGTAATGTATACAGCCCGCACTGCAGCACTCGGAACACCGTCAGTTCAACTACAAAGACCCAGTATGTGGCACTAGATGTCTTATACACAGGTCACGCAGTTCCTGTGAGTTATAGGCAGGTGGTTTCTGGTGCCCGATAGCATCCCTGATGTCTTCTGTTGGGCTTAAATCAGACGAATTTTCTTGCCAAGACATCAACGTGCATTCACTATCATGTTCCTCAAACTACTGTATAACTATCCTGACTTTGTGATACGGACGGTTATCCTGATGGAAGATGCCAGCACCATCCTGTAAGACATCAGGCATGAGGGGACGCAGGTGGTCTGAAATACACTACTGGCCATTAAATTTGCTACACCAAGAAGAAATGCAGATAATAAAAGGGTAGTCATTGGACAAATATATTATACTAGAACTGACATGTGATTATATTTTCACACAATTTCCGTGCATAGATCCTGAGAAATCTGTACCCAGAACAACCACCTCTGGCCGTAATAACGGCCTTGATACGCCTGGCCATTGAGTCGGACAGAACGTGGATGGCGTGTACAGGTACAGCTGCCATGCAGCACTATTGACCAGACGTTTTCAATTGGTGAGAGATCTGGAGAATGTGCTGGCCAGGGCAGCAGTCGAACATTTTCTGTATCCAGAGAGGCCCGTGCAGGACTTGCAACATGCGGTCGTGCATTATCCTGCTGAAATGTAGGGTTTCCCAAGGATCGACTGAAGGATAGAGCCACGGGTCGTAACACATCTGAAATGTAACGTCCACTGTTCAAAGTGCCGCCAGTGCGAACAAGAGATGACCAAGACGTGTGATCAATGCCACCCCATACCATCACGCCGGGAGATACGCCAGTATAGCGATCACGAATACGCGCTTCCAATGTGCGTTCACCGCGATGTCGCCAAACACGGATGCGACCATCATGATGCTGTAAACAGAACCTGGATTCATCCGAAGAAATGTGTTGCCATTCGTGCACCCAGGTTCGTCGTCGAGTACACCGTCGCAGGCGCTCCTGTCTGTGTTGCAGCGTCAAGGGTAACCGCAGCCGCGGTCTCCGAGCTGATAGTCCGTGCTGCTGCAAAGATCGTCGAACTGTTCGTGCAGATGGTTGTTGTCTTGCAAACATCCCCATCTGTTGACTCAGGGATCGAGACGTGGCTGCAGGATCCGTTACAGCCATGCGGATAAGATGCCTGTCATCTCGACTGCTAGTGTTACGAGGCCGTTGGGATCCAGCACGGCGTTCCGTATTACCCTCCTGAAACCACCGATTCCATATTCTGCTAACAGCCATTGGAACTCGACGAATGCGAGGAGCAGTGTCGCGATACGAAAATCCGCAATCGCGATAGGCTACAATCCGACCTTTATCAAAGTCGAAAACGTGATGGTTCGCATTTCTCCTCCTTACACGAGGCATCACAACAACGTTTCACCAGGCAACGCCGGTCAACTGCTGTTTGTGTATGAGAAATCGGTTGGAAACTTTCCTCATGTCAGCACGCTGTAGGTGTCGCCACCGGCGCCAGCCTCTTGTGAATGCTCTGAAAAGCTAATCATTTGCATATCACAGCATTTTCTTCCTGTCCGTTATATTTCGCGTCTGTAGCACTTCATCTTCGTGGTGTAGCAATTTTAATGGCCAGTAGTGCAATATTCATGTAATCCACAAATGTCGTGGCGCCTTCGATTATTACAACTCCACCTCGTTTCGATATTTAGAACCGTCCACGAAGATTGTAACCTGGTAGTCAAGGAAGGCAGGATTCGGTTACAATTGTGGACGGGGCCGTAACCAGTTACTATTGGTTCCCTTCTGCAATTACACACATTTATTTTAAAACGGTAATTCCAGACTCAGCATTAATTAAAGATATCACACGTTATTAATGAAGGAATAAACAACTGGGTAATAGTGCTTTCAGTGCGTTACAAAAATACAGACATAGCAAATAATGTTTTAAAAACAAGCCAATGTGATCCCAATTAGAATTTTTGGGCAAGTAACCACAGTCACGGCTGAAGGCCTTTAACGACAAGAACGGCAATCATAAAAAATTTAACAAACATACTGTAAAACAGCAATGCAACAGCAATGGTTAATTTAAAAGGACAGGCAACTGATCACCAAACGGGTGAGACAGTACGATGGTAAACTTGGTAGCGCAACCATTTAAACTTCCTGTAACGCCAAGGATGGCAATTATATAAAAAAATTAGAAACATACGATAAAACAGCAAATACAATAATAAAACAGAAGGGCCAGTCACAGACGGTGCAACAGGAATCGACCTCTGAGTAGGTCCGGCAAAAAAAATTTCGTGAGCGATGAGATAGGCAGCCAAGAATTGCATTCACTTCACAAGATGGTAACTCAGACTGGTGGCAGTCCAACGAATGACTAATGATAATCTTGCTGATCTACCTGTCGTCCGATAAGCCAAATGCAAAGATGTGAAAATACGTCAAAACCGGAAGCGGCGGTCTGAACTCCGCCCGCAGAATACTGTGCCCGGGACGAGAAAGGAATCTCTACCACCAGAGTAGAAGAATCGTCAACCAACCTACAATGAAGAAAGCTGTCAAAACTACACGCCTCACCGGACAGCAGCGGCAAGGTGAGGAAACGTACACTGCCGTTTCATACACTAACCCCCAGGGCAGGTAACTGGGGCGTTAGCGGCCACCAGGCAGGAAAAATACCGCTGGTTGATCATAGCAAACAGTAACCGACTGAACGCAATAAATAGTAATTAGAAGTCTAGTAAAGCTAATCAGATCCTCTTCCCCAAGCACTCCACTCGCTGCTCTTCACCTCGCCAACACTACGAGCAGCAACACGGACCCAAGTCACAGGAGAATCGCAAGATCTCACAATGGTGGAGGTTTCTCTACTTGAATCCAAATTCTAGCATCGACAAGGAAGATGCACTGTATAAAGAGGCTTGGCGGAGGAGAACAGAAATACAAAAATATGTTGGTATTAATTAATCTTTGTATTGATTAGTCCTGTAATAACAATAAAAGAGTGTCGTGTTGAGTTCTATCTGCAAGAAAGTCTTGAATCCAGTTGCAAATCTGGTCCGATATTCGCTAAGCACGTTTTTTTTCAGTAAACGGCAGTGCAGGAGGGTGTGAAATGCTTCCTAAAGTCAAGTAACACGTCATGAACCTTATCGCCATGGTATACAGCGCCAAGTGTCTCATGGAGGAACAGAGCGAGCTGAGTTTCGCAGGACCTCTGTTTGCGGAATCTTTGTTGATTTTTATAGAGGAAATCTTGTGTTCCATAATTCTGTGACAGACTGACGTCAACGATATAGGTATATAATTTTGTGCATCTATTCCACTGCTCTTCTTGACAAGGGGAATGACCTGGGCTTTGTTCCAGTAGCTAGGTAACCTTCGTTGCTCCAGCGATCAACGATAAACTGCTGCTGGAAGTGGAGCAATTTCTTTAGCGTAATCTTTGCAGAATCTTACAGGTATCTCATCCGATATTAATGCCTTTCCACTACTAAGCGATTGTAGTCGCTATTTCCCATACGACTGACCGTAGAAGATTAGTTAAGAAAAGGCATTTGTAGCTCTCGGGAAAGATTTTTACATTGTTGATTGGACTATCGTCTTTGAAATTCGGAAAGTAGTAGGGACAAAATACGGACAGCGAAAAGTTATCTACAATTTATACAGTAACCGCACGGCGGTTATAAGGGTCGAAGGGTACGAAAGGGAAGGTGTAATTGAGAATGGAATCATATAGGGTAATAGCCTGTCCCCGGTGATATTTATCTGTGCAATGAACAAGCAGTAAAGGCAACCAAGCACAAATTTGGAAAGGAAGAAGAAATGAAAATTTTGGGGTAGTCGATGACCATGTAATAATGCCAGAAACGGTAAAGTATTAGCAACAGCAATTGAACAGAATGGAAAGCGTGTTGAAAAGAGATTATGAGATGAACATCAGTAAAAGTAAAACAAGAGTGATGTAATGTGGATGAATTAAATCAGGCAATGCTGAGAGCATAAGATTAAGGAACGAGATATGAAATGTAGATGAATTTTGTTATTAGAGCAGCAAAATAAATGATGATGAACAAAGAAGAGAGAATATAAAATGTAGGATGGTGATGTGGCGAAAAGCATTTCTGAAAAATAAGAGTTGTTAAAATCGAGTATAAATTGGATACAAAGTATTTTCTGAAGTCATTGGTTTAGAGCCTAGCCTTGTACAGACGTAAAACGTGGACGATAAACAGTTCAGATAAGTATTAATTAAAAGAAATCTTCTATACACTGTGAGCTACAATAGAAATGTCTCGTTTACCAAAACTGGTTTTCAGGTTTACAGTCTTTCGTCAGAGGCACCTGATACAGAGGAACAAACAACTATATGTGCATCGATTTCTACAAAATGGCAATTGTTCACATATAGCAGCAAAAATAAGTCTACGTACATTATGCAGTTCTATAGCAACAACATGCATGTTATTTAATACGACAGGAATATGAAATATGTCCTATAACACAATATACAATTTGCCATGTACATTACTGCTGTCATATTTTAGGCAGAGACTATTCTTGATAATGTTTGTTAATTCTAAGATCATATTTATATACATCGGTGACATGAATTCGTATAATTATGTAAATTATAATTTTTACCGACAGTTATTTTGTAATCTTATAAAAAATGGTTCAAATGGCTCTGAGCACTATGGGACTTAACTTCTATGGTCATCAGTCCCCTAGAACTTAGAACTACTTAAACCTAACTAACCTAAGGACATCACACAACACCCAGCCATCACGCGGCAGAGAAAATCCCTGACCCCGCCGGGAATCGAACCAGGGAACCCGGGCGTGGGAAGCGAGAACGCTACCGCACGACCACGAGATGCGGGCGAGTAATCTTATATCTTTTGTATATTTTAGCTACACATGCCAGTTGTTAAACAAATTGTAATTTACGTGATTGTATGAATGAATGTCACAGACATATACACATATGATCTTAGAAATGAGAGACGACAGGTAAAGTGGATACTTTGATCTGTCAGCTCCATGTTACTACATGTGACAGTTATGTCGAACATTATCAGGAATTATTGCTGTCTAAAATATGATGGCAGTAACGTACATGACAAACTGTATACTACGTTACAGAACAAATTTCATATTCCTGTCGTATCAATTGACAAGCATATCATTGCCCATAAAGTGCATGTCTCTGTACACTTATTATTCTATAGAAATCAGTGAACATATAGTTGTTTGCTCCTCTGTATCAGATGTCATTGATGATGGGTTATAAAACCAAAAACCGGTTTTGACAAATAAAACATTTCTAGAGCAGCTCATGGTGTGTAGAAAATGTATTTCAATAAATATTGGAAAACTATGGGGCACAAAGCATTCAAGACTTTTAGTTCAGATAAGAACAGAGAAGAAGCTCTTGAAATGTGGAGCCATAGAAGAAGGACACAAGATTTGGAGTGCAGACATATTGATTGGGAGGAATGTAAATGAGGTAAGATGAAGTTTATGGCAGAATTTAACTAAAAAGTGGTCCTAATGGTAGTGGACATCCCGTGGCATCAGTTAGCTGATAGAGGGAAGTGTGAGTGGTAAAAGTTGCAGACGGAGACGAATGGATAAGCATAGTAATCAGACTCAAATAGATGTAGGTCGAAGTAGTCATTTGGAGATGAAATGGGTTGCACAAGATAGAGTAGTATGGAGTGCTGCATCAAACCAGTCTTCGGACTGAAGACCACAACAACACAAGATCGACCAAAAGCCGTACAATAAATCAGGACCGAGCGAGGTGGCGCAGTGGTTAGCACACTGGACTCGCATTCGGGAGGACGACGGTTCAATCCCGTCTCCGGCCATCCTGATTTAGGTTTTCCGTGATTTCCCTAAACTGTTTCAGGCAAATGCCGGGATGGTTCCTTTGAAAGGGCACGGCCGATTTCCTTCCCGATCCTTCCCTAACCCGAGCTTGCGCTCCGTCTCTAATGACCTCGTTGTCGACGGGACGTTAAACACTAACCACCACCACCACCAATAAATCAGGGTAACTTTTTACAAGGCAGGGTATCTTTGCAGCACTTACTAGTTTTGTTCCACATAACTGATGTTCCATGTTGCATTATTTTGTATTAATAATAACACTATTATTAGCTCTGAGAATTTTAGTTGGCGTATCATCTGTCTTTATACATTTCTACAAGCTCTTCGACTGGTGATTATTCTTTGTGTTACTGCGAAGAGAGTTCTGATTATAGATACTGAAATTGAACAATAGTAGGTCGATACAAATATCTTGACCTTCCGAAGTAAACCTGCAATACTCAGTCAACTCTGTTGTGTTTACTTCATATTGACACCTTAAACGTCCCCTTAGAAAAATGAATGAATTAATGTGCTGATAAACCTCAACGTTATTTGATTTTCAAACAGCTGAGCAAAACTGAAGGTACTCAGACATTACTCTCTTTACTCATTCTGATCATCACTAAACGGACACACAATATTTTTAGCGCAACACTATCTGACTTTCAATAATCTCTACAAAAGAATGGCCCTGACAAACAATATCCTATACCTTTCATGAATCACTTACCTCACAAAAATCTTCGTTACTCCAACTACTGCAATACAGCGAGCGCCACTACTGCCAGCTAAATAAAAGATTCTAACTATTGAAGGCACTAACTACTGATAGGCATAGTTGGCAAATGAAAGATTTTGATAGAGAACAAACAATGTATTTACCTTAATAGTGTTCAAAAGTCATAATGTATATATCAGTTCATGATATCCAGTATTACAAATTTACTCTTTCTGGCGGACACGTCCAGATCTTCCGCTCTCAAAATTGTGCCATCTGTCTCCCCACATCCACCACTGCTGGCGACTCACCTCCAACTGCGCAACTCTATGCGCTGTTGACATCCAAATGCCCAACACTACAATAGCGAATATTTCAACAATGCCAGCCAGCCACAGACTGCACACAGCACAGTCAGTGATTTTCATACAGAGCGCTACGTGGTGTTACCAACATAAAAACCTAAACAGCCTACTTACACACCTGGTTTTTCTTTCTTCTCTAAATTTACATAGATATAGGAAAAATACTATGTTTTGCAAACTTACATGGCAAAATCTCTGTTTGCAGTTACTGAGTGTAATGAGAACAATTACATAGACGTTTCAATGTATACAATTTATAAACTGTACTGCCTGTTTGTTTCGATTGTTCTGACAGATAACGTCGTTGTACGTAATAAATTGTACCTGAAGAGTTTAAATAAGAATGGCCTGAGCGATGCACTGGTGTTGTACACTACTAGTTGCATTTATAATACTACGTGTGACCTGAAGATGGTAGTTAAGAAACAGCATTTCAATATTTATTTGCAGTGATAAGGTATGACAAAATAATCCATTGCAGTCGGGCTCAGCAGCACATAAATAAGAATTATCAGAGATTATTTATTTCTTTTAAATAGGATTGTTATTCTTGCTTCTACATTTTCATAAGTTTTACAATAACACGTACACACCACCACAACAACTTCAAACAAACAGAACAAAACCCATCACATCACACAGTTATGTCACTCCCACACAGTGAGAGACTTATTTATTTTTCTCGTGACGTTACCTTGGCTGTGGCATGAAATAAATCATATTCGTGAAATGTACTCGCAGTGACCACTATGGACAACTTTCAGTTATATAAGGAAATGACGGCAATGAAAATTTGTGCCAGACCGGGAGTCAAACTCGGATTTCCCGCTCTACGCTAGCTGTCACCTTAACTGCTTTGACTAGCCGTGCACGAAGCACGTCCAGAGCAAAGCTTCCACATATCGTCGTTCCTGCCAACCTGTCCACGTGCACACATTATGTAATTCCCGTTCAGGGGAGGACATTTTAATTGAAAGTCAGTGCCAGTAGTGGCGAATACATACGATACTGCAGTGTCTGCGTTGTAACGAAGAACCCTGCAATGTTCCTTCGGACATTCCACGCATGTACGAAACAGCAGACACTGCACTAACGTATTTCTTGCCAAAGCCAAGGCAACCTGACGGGAGAACTAAATAAGTCTCTCCCTGTATGGGACTCACATAACTGTGCGAGCACTGTGGGTGGAAGGCACTGGAACATGTGGAAGTCTGAGTTTGTCCGTGAAGCCTGCTGCGATAGCAGAAGCAGTTAAGGCAGCGTAAAGCGGGACGACCGGGTTCGAATCCTGGTCCGGGGCAAATTTTCATTTATTTCCGCTAGGACGATATTGTAGTACCTGTGTTGTTCAGAAGATGTTTGCAGGTGAGGAAAAACAGTGCGGTGACTAGACCCATCATGGAGTACATGAGAGGTATTCGCAGTTGCGAATATGGACTGTATATCACTGTAGAATGAAATGACGGCACTTAAAATTTGTGTTTGTCATGATTTTCGCCTTACCTTTAGGCTACCGAGCGGAGTAGCGCATTGGCTAGCACACTGGACTCGCATTCGGGAGGACGACGGTTCAAACCCGCGTCCGGTCATCTTGGTTTAGTTTGTCTGTGCTTTCCCTAAATCCTTGCCCGCATCTCGTGGTCGTGCGGTAGCGTTCTCGCTTCCCACGCCCGGGTTCCCGGGTTCGATTCCCGGCGGGGTCAGGGATTTTCTCTGCCTCGTGATGGCTGGGTGTTGTGTGATGTCCTTGGGTTAGTTAGGTTTAAGTAGCTCTAAGTTCTAGGGGACTGATGACCATAGATATTAAGTCCCATAGTGCTCAGAGCCATTTGAACCATTTGGACCTAAATCCTTGAGGCAAATGCCCGGACGGTTCCTTTGAAAGAGCACGGGCGACTTCCTTCCCCATCCTTCCCTAATACGATGGGACCGATGACCTCGCTGTTTGGACTTTTTCCCCTCCCCTCCCCGCCCCCACCCGGCCACCCCCCCTCCCAAATCAGCCAACCAACCTTTAGGCTATCTGAGCGCGACTGATAGCCAGATACTTCCGTACCCAAAAGTAACGGGAATTGGGTTGCAGTGGGGAGGAGCCCATTGTTCGATCAGGTGTCTACGGTCACGACACCAGGAAGTCGTATCATTGTGAGTATATCGGTTCGCCGGTAGGGTCTTTTTAGTAAAACTTTTTCCATTTCGGCGAAAACGTGATGGCAGATTGTCGAGAGCAACGCGCGGCTGTGAAATTTCAAAAAAAAAAAAAGGTTCAAATGGCTCTGAGCACTATGGGACGTAACACCTGAGGGCATCAGTCCCCTAGAACTTAGAACTACTTAAACCTAACTAACCTAAGGACATCACACACATCCATGCCCGAGGCAGGATTCGAACCTGCCACCGTAGCGGTCGCACGGTTCCAGACTGTAGCGCCTAGAACCGCTCGGTCACAAAAGCCGGCTGTGAAATTTTGTTTCCTAGTGGAAATCGGCCGCGGAAACTATTGTAATGCTCAAGACTGCTTATTGGGATACTCGCGAAGCAAAACCAGAGTCTAAGAGTGATTTTCCTACTTTAAAAATGGAGAAATGTCAACTGAAGACCAACCCCGTTTAGGATGGCTCTCAAGATGAAGAAGTGACGAAAACGTCGACAAAATCAATGTCCTCGTTCGTGAAGACTGTCGACGAACCACTGATCAACTCTGTGAGATGTCTGCGATGTCATGGAGTTCAATTCAGAGGATTTTATCCGAAGTTTTGCACATGTGGAGGGTTGCAGCCAAATGTGTCCCTCGCCTCCTCACGGACCGAAGAGAGTGCCGACTTCAGGGATGTTTTAACCTTCAGAATCAGCTCAAAGAGGACCCTGAATTACTGGTGATGAATCGTGGTGCTATGTATACGATCCCGAAACGAAGCAGCTATCGAGCCAGTGCGAGACAAGTGTCTCCTCTAGTTCCATAAAATCTCGCCAAGTGACGTCAAACATCTGTTTCTTCGATTGCAGAGGTGTTGTGCACTCGGAGTTAGTTCCCCCGGGCCAAACTGACAACCAGGAGTTCTGCTTGGAGGTTTTGAAAAGATTGAGGGAGAGTATCTGGAAGAAAATGGTAGATCTTTGGCGCGCAGGTGACTGTTTCTCCCATCACGACAATACGCCGAGCCACACCGCCCTCTCCGTAAGCAGTTGTAAGTAGGCTGTTTAGGTTTTTATGTTGGTAATGCCACGTAGCGCTCTGTATGAAAATCGTTGACTGCGCTGTGTGCAATCTGTGGCTGGTTGAACTCATTATTGGAATATTCACTATTGTAGTGCTGGGCAGTTGGATGTGAACAGCGCGTAGCGTTGCGCAGTTGGAGGTGAGCCGCCAGCAGTGGTGGATGTGGGGAGGGAGATGGCGGAGTTTTGAGAGCGGATGATCTGGACGTGTGTCCATCAGAAAAGGGAAATTTGTAAGACTGAATGTCATGAACTGATATCCACATTATGACTTTTGAACGTTGTTAAGGTAAACACATTGTTTGTTCCCTATCAAAACCTTTCATTTGCTAACTGTGCGTATCAGTAGCTAGTGCCTTTAGTAGTTAGAATCTTGTATTTAGGTTTCAGTATTGGCGTTCACTGTATTGCACTAGTTAGAGGAACGAAGATTTTTGTGGGGTAAGTGATTCATGAAAGGTATAGGTTATTGTTAGTCAAGGGGCCATTCTTTTGTAGGGATTATTGAAAATCAGATTGCGCTGCGCTAAAACATATTGTATGTCAGTTTAGTGTTGATCAGAATGAGTAAAGAGAGAAATGTCTGAGTGCGTTCAGTTTTGTTCAGCTGTTTGAAAATCAAATAACGTAGAAGTTTACCAGCACAGTCATTCATAATTTTTCAAAGGGGACGTGTTTGACCAAAACATCGATTGTCCACCCCCTCCTACCCACTGGATCTTATATCCTGTGGTTTGTTTTTGTTCCCAGACTCAAAAGGGACATGAAAGGAAAGCATTTTCCCACTGTGCAGGAGGTAAAACAAAAATCGCTGGAAGGCATAAAATACGTCGCGATAAGCGAATTTAAAAACTGTTTTGAACAATGGAAGGCTCGTTTTATTAACTGCATCATGGTCAATAGAGAATACTTTGAAGGTGATCAGAATTTGGTGCAAAAATATTAAGAAATAAAGACGTTATGACGAATTTCCCCTTTTGTTTTGGGTTCCCCCTATTATGTCGTCAATCATGTGTCTACTACATTCATTATGTATATTCGTGTTCAGGGGAGACATTCTAATTGAAATTTTCGCAATAAGGCGGAAATCCGTGTTCGAGTCTCGGTCGGGCACAAATTTTCTCTGTCGTCATCCCATTACACAACGGATAGTTGTACATATTCGCAAAAGAGAATAAATTTCATATTTCCATTAAATTTTGTAGCTGTGGTGGTACTGTTTTCACAGTTTCTGAATACGTTTCCCGAGTTAATTGGCTACAAAACGTCAGCAGTTCCTGCACGTCCGAAGGGACGTTATATTGAACTTAACACTGTCATATGTTGAAGAACATGGGGTCATAGGGTGGATATGGACAATAATTTTAAGTGGACGTACATGGAGTCTTTGACTCATAGTTAGTGCGCTAACCAACGCCAAACCACATTCGGTTTACCTTGGAGGAAACCTCGCTGTGCGCCTTCGTTACTGCAGTAAAAACTCGAAGTGTGTCCCATTGACTTGGTGGCAGAAGCCAAGCCACCCGAAAACGAAGCGGTGGACACTGGGTAATCTTTCATTTCGTTGGCCTCTGACGTCTCGTGCAACAACAGCAATGCGGCTACGAGTTTGTCCGCTGTGTTTACAGAACTTTGACACAGAAAACGCGTGGCCCCAAAAATAAAAGCCAAATGGTGTGAGATCTGAGGATCTTGGAGGCCAGTGAACAGGTCTATTACGTCCAAAGCGGCGTTCAGGGTATTGTCTATCCAAGAATCTTCACAGTCGATTTGTGAAATAAGGACGTGCCCAATCATGCTGAAAGAACATTCATCTTCCTGTTTGAAGCGGCATATCTTCGACAGGACAGAAAAGTATGTGTTCGAGAAATACACGGTAACAACCATTAGACGGTGTGGAAGACTGCTTGGTTGAGTTTAATTCCAGTCCAAACATTAACAGAAAATCATTTCTGAAAATGGTGGACAACCTTACCTCGAGGGTTTTCACAGGACCATTCGTAAGAGTTGCGACTGTTGAACATTCATTGGAGGGTGAAAGTCGTTTCATCAGTCAACAGAACAATGGGTAATTTCCCAGAATGTTTGCTCCAAACGATAGATATCAAACGTGTGATTCTATATCGACCACACGACAGTGGTGGCGGGCGTTATGATGAATTATTTGTGAGTTGCTGGAAACGATTTATATCGGTAGTGAGTTGGGATGTCTGGTGTCATAAATGTGTCAAATGGTTCAAATGGCTTGAGCACTATGGGACTTAACATCTGAGGTCATCAGTCCCCTAGAACTTAGAACTACTTAAACGTAACTAACCTAAGGACATCACACACATCCATGCCCGAGGCAGGATTCGAACCTGCGACCGTAGCGGTCGCGCGGTTCCAGACTGTAGTGCCTAGAATCGCTCGGCCACACCGGCCGGCGTAAACGTGTCCTCAGCCGATTGCATCACGTGAAAGAATCTAGTTCCATGTTTGTGCAACGTAGAAAATTGTTCGAAGTTTTGTTGAAAATATGGACCAATACCGAATGACGAAAGGAGGGGCTGTGTAGAATGCGGTGGGGCGAAGTCTATAAATGTTCGTAAGAAGAGTTTTGATAGTGAAATACCTTTACAATTTCATTGTGCAAACTGTGGTAAAAAAAAACGACTATCAAGAAGAATACATGGTCTGACAGTTTAAATTATCGATCCAAACCAGCATAGTTCTTGTTTCTTTCTGGGACTACACTCTGCAAGCAGCGGCATCGGAAACTGACTTAGCTACCAATATCGTGTGCGACTATTTCGGGTTTTCAGAATAAGATTTTCACTCTGCAGTGGAGTGTGCGCTGATATGAAACTTCCTGGAAGATTAAAACTATGTGAGGGACCGAGACTCGAGCTCGGGACATTCGACTTTCGCGGGCAAGAGCTCTCGTTCTGGATACATCCCCCAGGCTGTGGCTGAGCCATGTCTCCGCAATATCCTTTCTTTCAGGAGTGATAGTTCTGCAAGGTTCGCAGGTGAGCTTCTGTAAAGTTTGGAAGATAGGAGGCGAGGTACTGGCAGAACTGAAGGTGTGGGGGCGGGTCGTTAGTCGTGCTTGAGTAGCTCAGTTGGTAGAGCACTTGCCCGCGAAAGGTAAAGCTCCCGAGTTCGAGTCTCGGTCCGGCACTCAGTTTTAATCTGCCAGGAAGTTTCATTTAGGGTTTTGTAATGTAATAGTGACAAACGACAGTGTACCCATCGGAGGAGCAAATAAAGTTATTGAAGTGGACGAGTCGCACATAGCAAGAAGGAAAAACCAGGGAGGACGACCTTTAAAGAATGAAATCAAACATATTTGGATATTCAGTGGTATAGAACGATAGTCCCAGAAGTGCTACGTGGTAGGAGCGTTCTCCAGAGAGCAGGTAACTTTAGTCGGCTCGATAAAGCACTTTATACTGCCCGGTAGCAAGGTGATTACAGACGGCTTTCCACTCAACACGACACTAAAAGCAGGACTCAACCACGAGTTCGTGAACCACTGTGTAGAATTCGCGTCTTCCGATGATCTCAGTGTGCACACGCAGAACATCAAGCTGCTGTGGAAATCTGTCAAATCTTCCATTAAAACAGAAGGGCGTCCAGGCGAAAGAGACCAAATCTAGTTTTTCCAGTTTCTGTATTTACATAACTTGCGATGGCAAGGAAAAGTTGACGCATGTGACACTCTGCCATTAATTTTGCGTGACATTGGCAGAGTCTACCCAGGTTACAGCAAAACGGGAATTCTTCCCGTAGCATACACATCAAATGGACTTTCACATGATGACAACGTCGATGACGAGTGGGGTAAGTCGTTTTCTTTGCAATTAGAATTTTGTCGTTGCTGTAATGACCTCTGTAAACATGCTCATAATGCCCGCCGCCGCAGTCGCGTGATCGATTTAGAATCGCACGTTCGATAGCTGTCATTTGGAGCCCGCAGCGTTGATAGGCAAACATTTTTAGTAATTACCGAACAGTGTTTTGCAAAGTTATGAATTAGCAGCTAAATTTCGATTACGCAGTTAGTCACACAAATCTGAAGGCTGTAAATTCAACTCAATACTTAGGGATTACAATTACAAATAACCTAAATTGGAACGATCACATAGATAATATTGTGGGTAGAGGAAACCAAAGACTGCGGCTCATTGGCGGAACACTTGGAAGGTGCAACAGTTCTACAAAAGAGACTGCTTACACCACGCTTGTCCGCCCTATTCTGGAGTATTGCTGTGTGGTGTGGGATCCGCATCAGGTGGGACTGACGGATGACATTGAAAAAGTACAAAGAAGGGCAGCTCGTTTTGTATTATCGCGAAATAGGGGAGATATGTCAGAGTCATGATACGCGAATTGGAGTGGCAATCATTAAAACAATGTCGTTTTTCGTTGCGACGGGATCTTCTCATGATATTTCAACCACCAGTTTTCTCCTCCGATTGCGTAGACATTCTGTTAGCACGTACCTACATAGGGAGAAATGATGCTCGTTTTTCCCGCGTGCGGTTCGAGAATGGAACGGTAGAGAGACAGCTTGAAGGTGGTTCATTGAACCCTCTGCCAGGCACTGTATTGTGAATAGCAGAGTAATCACGTAGATGTAGATGTAGCATTCTTTGCTACAAATTCCATACGGCGAAGATGTTTCGAATTGTAAAATCAGTCGGTGGAAGGTCTTGTACCTTACACAATTTCTGGGGATGGCGATAACCACTACGCAAAGTTCTGTAAACGTTGCTAGAAGTAGCATTTAGAGCACGATCAACGGAGAGTGCGTTATATGATGGATTCTTGACGAACATCTGCAGTACTCGCTCCGCAAAACCAGAACTGCGCACACACGACACATGACGATCCACAGCAGCAAATGTTCTCTGATTTGGTATTCGTCTGTTTGGATAACGATCTGTGACAAATACCATTGTCGTTTCATAGTGCCTGCAGCACTGATTGCCAAAGGCATGTCTACAATTTCATTTCACGTGAAGCGTTAACGCCCTACGCATAACAACACAGAGTAAACAATCTTTCTACGAGAGTTGCCCAGAAACGAATGCACCATATTTTTTCTCAGCAGAAAATACGTATGTACACTACTGGCCATTAAAGTTGCTACACAACGGAGATGACGTGCTACAGACGTGAAATTTAAGCGACAGGAAGAAGATGCTGTGATACGCAAATGATTAGATTTTCAGAGCATTCACACAAGGCTGGCACCGGTGGCGCCACCTACAACATGCTGACATGAGGAAAGTTTCACACACAAACAGCACTTGACCGGCGTTGCCTGGTGAAACGTTGTTGTGATGCCTCGTGTAAGGAGGAGAAATGCGTACCATCACGTTTCCGACTTTGATAAAGGTCGGATTGTAGCCTATCGCCATTGCGGTTTATCGTATCGCGACAATGCTGCTTGCGTTGGTCGAGATCCAGTGACTGTTAGCAGAATATGGAATCGGTGGGTTCTGGAGGGTAATACGGAACGCCGTGCTGGATCCCAACGGCCTCGCATTACTAACAGTCGAGATGACAGGCATCTTATCCGCATTGCTGTAACGTATCTTGCAGACACGTCTCGATCCCTGAGTCAACAGATGGGGACGTTTGCAAGACAACAACCATCTGCACGAACAGTTCGACGACGTTTGCAGCAGCATGCACTATCAGCTCGGAGAACATGGCTGCGGTTACCCTTCACGCTGCATCACAGACAGGAGCGCCTGCGATGGTGTACTCAACGACGAACCTGGGTGCACGAATGGCAAAACGTAATTTTTTCGGATGAATCCAGTTCTGTTTACAGCATCATGATGGGCGCATCCGTGTTTGGCGACATCGCGGTGAATGCACATTGGAAGCGTGTATTCGTCATGGCCATACTGGCGTATCACCCGGCGTGGTGGTATGGGGTGCCATTGGTTACACGTCTCGGTCACCTCTTGTTCGCATTGACGGCACTTTGAACAGTGGACGTTACATTTCAGACGTTTTACGACCCGTGGCTCTACCCTTCATTCGATCCCTGCGAAACCCTACATTTCAGCAGGATAATGCACGACCGCATGTTGCAGGTCCTGTACGGCCCTTTCTGGATACAGAAAATGTTCGGCTGCTGCCTTGGCCAGCACATTCTCCAGATCTCTCACCAATTGAAAACGTCTGGCCAATGGTGGCCGAGCAACTGTCTCGTCACAATACGCCAATCACTACTCTTGATGAACTGTGGTATCGTGTTGAAGCTGCATGGGGAGCTGTACCTGTAAACGCCATCCAAGCTCTGTTTGGCTCAATGCCCAGGCGTATCAAGGCCGTTATTACGGCCAGAGGCGGTTGTTCTCGGTATTGATTTCTCAGGCTCTATGCACCCAAATTGCGTGAAAATGTAATCACATATCAGTTCTAGTATAATATATTTGTCCAATGAATACCCGTTTATCATCTGCATTTCCTCTTGGTGTAGCAATTTTAATGGCCAGTGGTGTATTATTTGAAGTCTCCTGAGTGAACGCGGCGAGTTTCCGTCTCTTCCGACAGATAGCGTAGCTGCAGGACAGTTTCAAAATGGCGCCTGTAAGTGATGTACGTCAGAAGCAACGTGCTGTCATTGAATTTTTCACTGCGGAGAAAGAAACTGTGGGGAATATTCAAAATTGCTTGTGCGGAGCATCTGCTGTCGTTAGTTAGCCGCTGGCTACAGAGGGGGAGGCCATCAGAAGGCGGTTCGGTGGAGCTCCACGATTTGCAGCGGTCGGGGAGACCATCCACGGCTGTCACACCTGACATGTTGCAGCGAGCTGATGTTGTCATTACGACTCGGCAGTTGGCGTTGTATCTGTCAATCAGCAAAGGAAGTGTGGATGCAATTATCCGCACTCTTGGATATGCAAAAGTGTGTACAAGATGGGCCCCGCGGTGTTACAAATCGTACAGATAAAAACATTTGTCTTGATTTGTGGCCATGAAGCTGAGGGAGAGGCCTTCTTGTCCCGGATTGTGGCGGTGATGAAACCTGGGTTCATCATTTTGAGCCCAAAACAAAACAACAGTCGATGGAATGGCACCATTCGCCCTCCCCACAGAAGAAAAAATCCAGAGCAACTGCTTCCGCCGGTAAGGTCATGATCACCGTGTTCTGGGACTGTGAAGGTGTGGTTCTCATTGATGTTGTTGTGACTTGGCAAGACAGCCAAGCCACTATGAGGAGGAAGCCGAAAGCCACGCGTCTAAGCTCACGCAGGCTGGCGTGAGGTATGCATCACAAGATAAATAGCAAATGATAATGGCGCCTTGCTAGGTCGTAGCAAATGACGTAGCTGAAGGCTATGCTAACTATAGTCTCGGCAAATGAGAGCGTAATTTGTCAGTGAACCATCGCTAGCAAAGTCGGCTGTACAACTGGGGCGAGTGCCAGGAAGTCTCTCTAGACCTGCCGTGTGGCGGCGCTCGGTCTGCAATCACTGATAGTGGCGACACGCGGGTCCGACGTATACTAACGGACCACGGCCGATTTGAAGACTACCACCTAGAAAGTGTGTTGTCTGGCGGCGACACCACAGATGTGATACCGCCAAGTGGCGGTACCATTAATTCAGAAGCGTATGTCAACACATTAATAAAACTCGAGACGCGTCCTCGGTGACTTTGGCGCCACAGCAACGAGGGAGATGTTATGATGCAACACGATAACGCTCGGCCACACACAAGTCTGAGGGCTGCTGAACACATCACAGAACAGGGTTGGACAATGGTACCCCATTCATCCTACAGCCCTGACCTAGTCCCTTCGGACGTCCACTTCTTTGGGCCATTAAAGGATGCCATTCGTGGCATGGGGAGATGACTGACACAGTGAAGCACTGGCTCCACTACCAGGACAAGGACTGGCACCGACATGCACGTCATTGTTTCGCGCTGGAGGAAGGCCATAGAATGGGATGGAGATTACGTGGAAAAACAGGGTGTGTAGGTAAAACACCATTCTGTCGTGTGTGTAATTCACATTATGTCCAAGGAAAAATTGTTGAAGAAGAAAATGCGGTGCATTACTTTCTGGGCAAGCCTCGTACATCTGCAAGAGCATACCATTGTTCCATAACACACTGCCTTACTTACGGTACAGCAGTTGATTATGAATTACGTTGAGGTGGAAGTGAGGTACTCAAACGACGGTTGACATTACGCACACAATAGCGAATGAGGGCAAAGGGAAAAACACTACTGGCCATTAAAATTGCTACACCAAGAAGAATTACAGGTGATAAACGAGTATTCATTGGACAAATATATTATACTACAACTGACATGTCATCACATTTTCACGCAATTTGGGTGCATAGATCATGAGAAATCATTACCCAGAACAACCACCTCTGGCCTTGATACGCCTGGGCATTGAGCCAAACAGAGCTTGGATGGAGTGTACAGGTACAGCTGCCCATGCAGCTTTAACACGATACCACAGTTCATTAAGAGTAGTGACTGGCGTATTGTTACGAGCCAGTTGCTCGGCCACCATTCACCAGACGTTTTCAGTTGGTGAGAGATCTGGAGAATGTGCTGCCAGGGCAGCAGTCGAACATTTTCTGTGTCCAGAAAGACCCGTACAGGACCTGCAACATGCGGTCGTGCATTATCCTGCTGAAATGTAGGCTTTCGCAGGGTTCGAATGAAGGCTAGAGCCACGGGTCGTAACACATCTGAAATGTAACGTCCACTGTTCAAAGTGCCGTCAATACGAACAAGAGGTGACCGAGACGTCTAACCAATGGCACCCCATACCATCGCGCCGGGTGATACGCCAGTATGGCGATGACAAATACACGCTACCAATGTGCATTCACCGCGATGTCGCCAAACACGGATGCGACCGTCATGACGCTGTTAACAGAACCTGGATTCATCCGAAAAAATTACGTTTTGCCATTCGTGCATCCAGGTTCGTCGTTGAGTACACTATCGCAGGCGCTCCTGTCTGTCATCTCGACCGCTAGTGATACTAGGCCGTTGGGATCCAGCACGGCGTTCCGTATTACCCTCCTGAAACCACCGATTCCATATTCTGCTAACAGTCACTGGATCTCGACCAACGCGAGCAGCAATGTCGCGATACGATAAACCGCAATCGCGATAGGCTACAATCCGACAATCGGAAACGTGATGGTACGCATTTCTCCACCTTACACGAGGTATCACAACAACGTTTCACCAGGCAACGCCAGTCAGCTGCTGTTTGTGTATGAGAAATCGGTTGGAAACTTTCCTCATGTCAGCACGTTGTAGGTGTCACCACCGGCGCCAGCTTTGTGTGAATGCTCTGAAAAGCTAATCATTTGCATATCACAGCATCTTCTTCCTGTCGCTTAAATTTCGCGTCTGTAGTACGTCATCTTCGTGGTGTAGCAATTTTAATGGCCAGTAGTGTATTACAGAGTTTCCTCTCTAGGGCGCTGGTACCAATGAAAACAGATGCACTGGACATCCAGACTTATAGACACGTACCAGCGGTTATGGCACCACCATGCGGACGGATGACTTTTTGAGGTTGCCTACCATCGTAAACATGCATGAGCGACCCCATGTTCGATTAGTTAAAATGAGTGCCTCTATCACACACCAAAATTCTGTATTCATTGCTGAAACATCCGGTATAGACACTGCACTAATGTATGTGTATCGCAAGTCTCTAGAGGACGGAAGGTTCCAAATGATTGGAAAAGAGCACCAGTATTCCAGTTTTCAAGAAGGGGTGTCGAACAGATGTGCCTATATCTCTGACATCGATCTGTTGCAAAATTTTAGAACATGTGGTTTGCTCGCGTATCATGTCATTTCTGGAAACCCAGAATCTATTCTGTAGGAATCAACATTGATTCCGGAAACAGCGATCGTGTGAGACCCAACTCGCTTTATTTGTTCATGAGACGCAGAAAATATTAGATACAGGCTCCCAGGAATATCAGACCAGCTGTGTGGATGGATTGAAGAGTTTTTAGCAAACAGAACACAGCATGTTGTTCTCAATGGAGAGACGTCTAAAGACGTTAAAGTAACCTCTGGTGTGCCACAGGGGAGTGTTATGGGACCATTGCTTTTCACAATATATATAAATGACCTAGCAGATAGTGTTGGAAGTTCCATGCGGCTTTTCACGGATGATGCTGTAGTATACAGAGAAGTTGGAGCATTAGAAAATTGCAGCGAAATGCAAGAAGATCTGCAGCGGATAGGCACTTGGTGCAGGGAGTGGCAACTGACCCTTAACATAGACAAATGTAATGTAATGTATTGCGAATACACAGAAATAAGTATCCTTTATTGTATGATAGCGGAACAAACACTGGTAGCAGTTACTTCTGTAAAATATCTGGGAGTATGCGTGCGGAACGATTTGAAGTGGAATGATCATATAAAATTAACTGTTGCTAAGGCGGCTGCCAGGTTGAGATTCATTGGGAGACTCCTTAGAAAATGTAGTCCATCAACAAAGGAGGTGGCTTACAAAACACTCTTTCGACCAATACTTGATTATTGCTCATCAGTGTGGGATCCGTACCAGGTCGGGTTGACAGAGGAGATAGAGAAGATCCAAAGAAGAGCGGTGCGTTTCGTCACATGGTTATTTGGTAAGCGTGATAGAGTTACGGAGATGTTTAGCAAACTCAAGTGGCAGACTCTGCAAGAGAGGCGCTCTGCATCGCGGTGTAGCTTGCTGTCCAGGTTTCGAGAGGGTGCGTTTCTGTATGAGGTATCGAATATATTGCTTCCCCCTACTTATACCTCCCAAGGAGATCACGAATGTAAAATTAAAGAGACTCGAGCGTGCACGGAGGCTTTCCAGCAGTCGTTCTTCCCGTGAACCATACGCGACTGGAACAGGAAAGAGAGGTAATGACAGTGGCACGTAAAGTGCCCTCCGCCATACACCGGTGTGTGGCTTGCGGAGTATAGATGTAGATGTAGATGATGTGAGATTGATAGATGGGAAGAATGAGGACTGTGAGAGAGGTTTATCAGGTGGCAGGAGGTTGGTGAGGGAGCCCCCCTCTTTCATCGGTCTCCACGCTCGCCCATCAGCGGTGACGTAAGCGTGACGTAGGCACAGCTCCCGCGGCAGGTAGCGCCTGGATGTCGGCAGGCCCGCAGCGCAGCCGCCGCTCGGCGCCTTTTCCCCCTAGCGCTGTTTGTGCGGCCACCGCCGCCGACCGTTCGCAGGTAGGCGCGCTATATAAACGCCTTGGTTGAGCCGGGCGCTCGCATTAGCCCACTCCACCCGCTGCCGGTCGCACGCCACGACACACCGCACAGTGACCGATCTCGCCCGAACCACAAGACCAGCGCCGCACGCCTGGACTACATCTCAGGTCAGCTGCTCACACTAGCCTACATCTCTAACTTTATTCGTGGCTGTAATTTTCACGAAATTTCAATCACCTCTTTTCTACTCTGAACGCCATAGTACAGAATGGTCCAAAAGTCACGAACCCTGAATAACTATTTATTCTTTTCTGCTATCTTTCCTGACATTTTATCCCACAGAAAAGTGTAAACAATCTCCCATGCTCGATCTTTAATTCTGTCGAATATCAATGGAAACTAGTCATAGAACGGTATGGACGGTGATAACCTCCTCTGAAACATCAACATCTGTAGCTGGGTCACTATTCTGCGGTTCAGTGTTTGTCAGAGAGTTCCAAGAACCACCTTCGCTCTACCAGTATTTCTTTACCGTTCCACCCTCTAACAGCGTACGGTAGAAATGAACGTCAAAGTCTTACTACGTGAGTTCTGATTTCTCTCATTTCATTACCATTTCTTCCTGTGTAGCTTGGAGATAGCAAAATACAGGGTGGGCCAAAAGTCATAAAGAGGTTTGATTTTAGATTCTAATGATATTTCACCGACTTAAAGACCAAGGATGAGAAATAGTGTACATATATGTATGTAATACGATCTCAGGAAAAAAGGAAACAAGAACAAATAAAATAGTTATTCAGTTATAGCTCCTTCGTGACTTTTTGACCACCCAGTACCGTGTCATTCGGAGGAGAAAGTTCGAGGCCAATTTCGTGAATAAAATCTCGCCGGAACGAAAAACGCCTTTGTTCTAAAGATCGCAACCCCAACTCGCGTATCGTATCCGTGACTCCCCGACTTAGCAAACGAGCTGTTCGTTTCTTTTTCCATGTCCTTCACCAATACTATGTGATATAGGTCCATACCTCACAGCAATAATCCAGAAGCGGACGGAAAAGCGTAGTGAAGGTAGTTTCTTCTCTTTAATAGATCTTTTACACCTTCCAAGTTTTCTGCCACTAAACCATAATGCTTCATTCGCCATTACCACATTTTCTATGTGATGATTTCAATTTTTTCGTAATTGTTTACGCTTCGTATTTAATGAAGTCTACAAACTTTAAATTTGTTCATTTATCGTGTAGTTGAAATTTGTCGGAGTTATTTTTTAGTACTCATGATGAGGACCTTACTCTTTCTATTGCTAAGAGGTAATTCACATCATTTTACAACAAGCGTGTATCTTGTCTAAATAATTTTGTAATTCTTTTCAATTTTCTGATGACTATTTTTTCGTTTCCAATCACCCATCTTTGGAGTATGTCAGATCAATCACTTCTTAGATGCTTGTGCACTTCTTTTCCTCCCAATTGTTCTTCGTTGTGTCTCATCTCTTCTTTCTTTCCTACTCTGATATCTGAATCGGTTTCCTGGTGTTGATCTTAACTTGGAACCTCTTAGTTTTGTCTTTGGTCACGGTCTTGGCTGTACCATTCTTTAACATGATTCCTGTAATCTGGAGTTCTCTCAAATCCTTTCCCACTTTCTTAAGTCATTTGGTTTAGTCTTTTTTTTTTTTTAAATAATTCAAAGATTTGCTTAGTTAGTCTGTTGGGATTCTTTCGGAATACGTGCCCATAGAAATCAATCCTCCTTTTCCTCATGGTTTCCGAGAGTCTCTCCAACTTTACATAGAGGGTTTCGTTTCTATAGAAAACTTGTTTGTTATTTTGGAATTTGGGACCCATGATCTTCCTCAAAATTTTCCTCTCCTTGATTTCCAATTTCTCCATTTGCCCTTTCCTCCCCATGACTTGTGTCTTTGTTGCATAAAGTGCTTCTGGCTTCATTACTGTGTTATAATGCCTTATTTTGGTGTTCCAAGAGAGGGCTTTCTCACTGTATGTGTTTTTCGTTTTCTGGAAAGCTAGTTCCATTTTGGTCCTTCTTGCTTCCACTGCTTTCCCTTCAAGGTTGTTCCATTCAGTTCATTCCCCTAGGTACCTAAAACTCCTAATCACCTCCAATTTTTGAGCTCCTCCTTTAATTCTCTTAGGAGTATCTCGTATATTCGTCATAATCTTCGTTTTTCGTGAGAAATCTTAATTACTGTCTTCCCTGCCTGCTCTTGTAACTCGGCGATTTGTTCTTTAGCTTCCTCCCACGTTCCCGCGAGACTGACTTTACTATACGGTAAATAATGGCATCGTCTGCAAACAATCTAAAAAGGCTGATCATATTGCAACCTAAATCGTTTATATCGATTAAAAACAGATTGCTCGGGAAACGCCACATATCACTTCCATTTTACTTGATAACTTACGTTAGCTACCATAAACTGTGATCTTTCTGACGGGAATCCACAAACCCAGTAGCAGAACTGAGACGATAGTCCATAGGCACGCTATTTGATTAAAAGCAGCTTTTGAGGAACGGTGTCAACTGTCTCCGGAAAACCTGGAAACATGGAACCAAACTGGGATCAAACATTTTCTTTCATGCGGCTGTCAACAGACGTAATATGTTATCAAAATCTCATGAAACGAAGCTCTACTGTATTCTTTTATTATTAGTACCGGTTTCCATCATAAAGAATCATTTTGGTAGGGAACAATGATCAACGTTACTCACATCTCACACAAATTGATTTACGGGATATTTATTACACCTGTGGGCATGTAGCAAAGCGAAAATTCATAAATATGAAACCGAGGCTCATTCAATAATAACAGAATAACTAAAGTGTCGAAACTTCCTGGCAGATTAAAACTGTGTGCAAGACCGAGATTCGAACTCGGGACCTCTGCCTTTCGCGGGCAAGTGCTCTACCATCTGAGCTACCCAAGCACGACTCCACGAGAGTGAAAATCTGGCAGGAAGTTTCATATCAGCGCACACACCGCTGTAGAGTGAAAATTTCATTCTAGAAACATCCCCCAGGCTGTGGCTAAGCCATGTCTCCGCAATATCCTTTCTTTCAGGAGTGCTAGTTCTGCATGGTTCGCAGGACAGCTTCTGTAAAGTTTGGAAGGTAGGAGACGAGGTACTGGCAGAAGTAAAACTGTGAGGATGGGGCGTGAGTCGTGCTTGGGTAGCTCAGTTGGTAGAGCACTTGCCCGCGAAAGGCAAAGGTCCCGAGTTCGAGTCTCGGCCCGGCACAGAGTTTTAATCTGCCAGGAAGTTTCATATCAGCTCACACTCCACTGTAGAGTGAAAATTTCATTCTAGAAATTAAAGTATTGGTGATTGTTGTTGTTGTCTTCAGTCCAGAGACTAGTTTCATGCAGCTCTCCATGCTACTCTATCCTGTGCAAGCTTCTTCATCTCTCAGTACCTACTGCAACCTACATCCTTCTGAATCTGTTTGGTATTCATCTCTTGGTGTCCCTCTACGATTTTTACCCTCCACGCTGCCCTACAATACATAATTAGTGATTCCTTGATGCCTCAGAATGTGTCCTACCAACCGATCCCTTCTTCTACTCAAGTTGTGCCACAAATTCCTCTTCTCCCCAATTCTATTCAGTACCTCCTCATTAGTAACGTAATCTACCCATCTAATCTGCAGTATTCCTCTGTGGCACCACATTTCGAAAGCTTCTATTCTCTTCTTGTCCAAACTAGTAATCGTCCATGTTTCACTTCCATACATGGCTACACTCCATACAAATACTTTCAGAAACGACTTCCTGACACTTATGTCTATACTCGATGTTAACAAATTCCTGTTCTTCAGAAACGCTTTCCTTGCCATTGCCACTACACATTTTATATCCTCTCGACTTCGACCATCATCAGTTATTTTGCTCCCCAAACAGCAAAACTCATTTACTACTTTTACTGTCTCATTTCCTAATCTCATTCCCTCAGCATCACCCGATTTAATTCGACTACATCCCATTATCCTCGTTTTGCTTTTGTTGATGTTCATCTCATATCCTCCTTTCAAGACACTGTCCATTCCGTTCAACTGCTCTTCCAGGTCCTTTGCTATCTCTAAGAGTATTACCTTGTCATCGTAAAATTGCAAAGATTTTATTTCTTCTCCATGGATTTTAATTACTACTCCAAATTTTTCTTTTGTTTCCTGCACTGCTTGCTCAATACACAGATTGAATTACATCGGGGATAGCCTACGAGCCTGTCTCACTCTCATCCCAACCACTGCTTTCCTTTCACGCTCGTCGACTATTATGACTCCCATCTGGTTTCTTTACAAATCGTAAGTAGCCTTTCGCTCCCTGTATTTGACCCCTGCCACCTTCAGAATTTGAAAGAGACTATTCCAGTCAACGTTGTCGAAAGCTTTCTCTAAGTCTACAAATGCTAGAACGTAGGTTTGCCTTTCCTTAATCTATCTTCTACCTTCTAACATAAGTCGTAGGGTCAGTATTGCCTCGTGTGTTCCAATATTTCTACGGAATCCAAAATGCTCTACACCGAGGTCGACTTCTACCAGTTTTTCCACTTGCCTATAAAGAATTTGTGTCAGTATTTTGCAGCCGTGACTTATTAAACTGATAGTTCGGTTATTTTCACACCTGTTAACATCTAATTTCTTTGGAAATGGGAAGGAGTTATTGGATATTCATTACAATTAATTAATCTGTTTCTATTAAATATCGCTCACATTCATATTTGTCAATTTTCGCTTCGGTTTATGCACACAGCTGTAATGAATATTCGGGAAATGCGTTTACATTTATTACTTATGTGACATGTCAGTGGTATTGTTCGTTCTAAAAAACCAAGATGATCGTTTATGACAGAAACTGATAGTAGTAACAAACTGGTTCAAATGGCTCTAAGCACTATGAGACTTAACATCTGAGGTCACAGTCCCCTAGACTTAGAATTACTTAAACCTAAGTATATCACACACATCCATGCCCGAGACAGGATTCGAACCTGCGACCGTAGCAGCCGCGCGGTGTCGAACTGAAGTGCCTAGAACCGCTCGGCCACATCGGCCGGCGATAGTAGTAATAAACGAATACAATCATGCATTTTTTGCCTGTCCATAGCACTGGTTACTTTGTGTGAACCAAGAGCCAGTTGTTTCTTAATTCTGTCCGATCACCGTGCACTTGAGCTCTTCCGCTGACTCGACCGCGTCTACGGAGACACGGCATGGGATCTGCCACTACGTTAACCCATTGTCTGTTATGAACATGGCGTGCATGATCGAAACTCGTGCCACATCGGAACTTAAACCCATATTAAATGCATATCCTGGGCGGCAGCCATTATTTGACGCTATTGTTGTTCTTGTTGCTGTGTTCTTCAGTCCGAAAACAGAGCGATTTGACGCAGTGGTCAGCACAATGGACTCGCATTTCCCTCATTTCCCCAAATCTCTTCAGGCGAATGCTGGGATGGCTCCTTCAAAAGTCACAGCCGATTTGCTTCCTCACTCTTTCCTAATCCGAAATTGTGCTCTGTATCCTGTATCTAATGACCTCGATTTCGACGGGACGTTAAACTCTAATCTTCCTTCCTTCAGTTCGTGGACTACCCGAATACAGCTCTGCACACTGCTCTGTCCTGGGCCAACCTCACAAGCGTCGTGTAGTGAAATTGCGTGCTTATTAAATACCGTCTCAGTTATGTGACTGGATTCGTCGATTCCTGCCAAAGAGGTCACAGTTCGTAGTAATTGACGTAAAGTCTCCGAGTACACAGAAATGAATTCATGCGTTCCCCAAGGTAGTGGTACAGTCTCTCTGCTGTTTCTTATCTACATAAATGATTTAGCAGACAATCTGAGCAGCAGCCTTAGATTGTTTGCAGATTATTCTGCCGTTTATAGTTTAGTAAAGTCATCAGAACATCATTAGCAACTGTAAAACCGATTTAGATATGTGTACGGTGCTAGAAATGGCAATTTACCATAAATGAGTGCCAAAAGAAACCTGTTACACTTCGGTCATACGATAAATCAGTCAAATCTGAAGGCCGTAAATTCAACTAGATTCCTAGGAATTACAACTCCGAACAACTTAAATAGAACACATACACTATGTGATCAAAAGTATCTGGAGACCCACAAAAACATACTTTTTCATGTTAGGTGCATTCTGCTGCCACCTGTTACTTCATATCAGCGACCTCAGTTGTCATTAGACATCGTGAGAGAGCAGAAAGGGGCGCTCCACGAAACTCATGGACGTCGAATGTAATCAGGTGATTGGGTGTCACTTGTGTCATACGTCTGTATGCGGGATTTCCACACTCCTGAACATCTCTAGCTCCACTGTTTTCAATGTGATAGTGAAATGGGGACGTTAAGGAACACGTACAGCACAAAAGCGTACATGCCGTGTTCGTCTGTTGACTGTCAGCGACCGCTGACAGTTGAAGAGCGTCGTAATGTGTGATAGGCTGTCATCTATGCAGACCGTCACGCAGTAATTCCAAACCGCATCACGATACACTGAAAGTACTTTGACGGTTAGGCGGGAGGTGAAAAAAACTTTGATTTCGTGGTCGAGCGGCTGCTCATAAGGCACACATCACGCCGGTAAATGGTAACCGACGCCTCGCTTGGTGTAAGGAGCGTAAACATTGGACGATTGAACAGTGGGAAAACGTTGTGTGGAGTGACGAATCACAGTATACAATGTGGCGATCCGATGGCAGGATGTGGGTATGGCGAACGACCTGTGAACGTCGTCATCTGCCAGCGTGTGTAGTGCCAACAGTAAAATTCGGAGGGATGCTGTTATGGTGTGGTCGTGTTTTTCGTGGAGGAGTCTTGCACGCCTTGTTGTTTTGCGTGGCACTATCATAGCACAGGCCTACATCGATGTTTTAAGCACCTTCTTGCTTCCCAATGTTGAAGAGCAATTCGGGGATGGCGATTGCATCTTTCAACACGATCGAGCACCTGTTCATAACGCACGGGCTGTGGCGGAGTGGTTACACGACAATAACATCCCTGTAATGGGCTGGTCTGCACAGAGTCCTGACCAAAATCCTATAGAACACTGACTTTGTGCCAGGCCTCACCGACCGACATCGGAACCTCTCCTCATTGCAGTAGTTCGCGAAGAATGGGCTGCCATTCCCCAAGAAACCTTCCAGCACCAGACTGAACTTATGCCTGCTTGAAGTTTTGATCACATAGTTCAGAAAATGTTGTGGGGAAGGCAAGCCAAAGACTGTTTTATTGGCAGAACACTTAGATGTAAGAGATCTACTAAAGAGACTGCCTACATAAGCTTGTCCGTCCTGTTTTTGAGTACTTCTGCGCGGTGCGGAATCCTTACCAGATAACATTAACGGAATACATCGAGGAAGTTCAAAGAAGAGAAGCACGTTTTGTATTATCGCGAGATGGGGAAGAGAGTATTACTTACATGATACAGGGATTGGGGTGGGCAACATTGAAACAAAGGCGTTTCTCGTTGCGGCGGAATCTCGTCACGAAATTTCAGTCACCAACTTTCTCATTCGAATGCAAAAATGTTTTCTTGACCCCCACCTGCATAGGGAGAAACAATCATTCTAATAAATCAAGGCAAATCAGAGCTGTCACAGCAAGATGTAGGTGTTTGAATTTTCCGCGCGCTATTATAGACTGGAATAATAGAGAATTATTGTGAAGGTGCTTCGATGAACACTTGGCGAGGCATTTAAGTGTGATTAGGAGAGTGTCCATATAGATGTAGGTGTCTGGTGCGAAGCCACATGTTCAACAGTTTGCGTTGAACTCTTGCCTGTGCCCCTCTACGGTCGCAGGTTCGAATCCTGCCTCGGGCATGGATGTGTGTGATGTCCTTAGGTTAGTTAGGTTTAACTAGTTCTACGTTCTAGGGGAGTGTTGACCTCAGATGTTGAGTCCCATAGTGCTCAGAGACATTTGAACCATTTGTAAGACATCAAGCATGAATGGACGTAGGTGGTCCGCATCTGTCAGCGTGTCCTTAGGATAATTTAGGTTAAGTAGTTTGTACTCTTAGGGACTGATGACCTTAGCAGTTAGTCCCATAAGATTTCACAAATTTTTTCAATTTATCTGGATTTTAGTTCTAAATTTTAATTTTTGATAGTAATATTACTGTGCATAACAGTTTCTACAGTCATTAAAAACAAATGTTGTATTCTAAAGCAAGGGAAAGAAAAAACACATAACAAGTAAAATGTACGTCTTTATGTGCAACGCCGGCCTGTGTGGCCGTGCGGTTCTAGGCGCGTCAGTCTGGAACCGCGTGACCGCTCCGGTCGCAGGTTCGAATCCTGCCTCGGGCATGGATGTGTGTGGTGTCCTTAGGTTAGTTAGGTTTAAGTAGTTCTAAGTTCTAGGGGACTGATGGCCTCAGAAGTTGAGTCCCATAGTGCTCAGAGCCATTTGAGCCAAATTTGCCTGTGCCAGCGCCGTACTCTATCGTCACACACGGCTGCCCATCCAGCTCCAGAGAGCTGGCGATCCTCCGACCTCCACGTCTGTCATGAGGCGTGGACCTTCCACGTACTGTCTCTTGTTTGTGGTTTCACCATACTTCAACCTCTTTCCACAGATGCTCACCACAGTAGCACGGCCTGTATCTTCACTAAAATCATTCCCCATACGTCTGTGTCCCACTTACATACACTACTGGCCATTAAAATTGCTACACCAAGACAAAATGCATTTGATAAACGGGTATTCATTGGACAAATATATTATACTAGAACTGACATATGATTACATTTTCACCCAATTTGCATAGATCCTGAGATATCAGGGCACTGAGTCAGACAGAGCTCAGATGGCGTGTACGGGTACAGCTGACCATGCAGCTTCAACACGATGCCACAGTTCACCAAGAGTAATGACTGACGTAGTGTGACGAGCCAGTTGCTCGGACACCATTGACCAGACGTTTTCAATTGGTGAGAGATCTGGAGAATGTGCTGGCCAGGGCAGCAGTCCAACATTTTCTGTATCCAGAAAGGCCCGTACAGGACCTGCAACTTGCGGTCGTGCATTATCCTGCTGAAATGTACGGTTTCGCAGGGATCGAATGAAGGGTAGAGCCAAGGGTCGTAACACATCTCAAATGTAACGTCCACTGTTCAAAGTGCCGTCAGTGCGAACTAGATGTGACCGAGACGTGTAACCAATAGCACCCTATACCACCACGCCGGGTGATACGCCAGTATGGCGATGATGAATACACGCTTCCAATGTGCGTTCACCGCGATGTCGTCAAACACGGATGCGACCATCATGATGCTGTAAACAGAACCTGGATTCATCCGAAAAAATTACGTTTTGTCATTCGTGCACCCGGGTTTGTCGTTGAGTACACCATCGCAGGCGCTCCTGTCTGTGCTGCAGCGTCAAGGGCAACCGCAGCCACGGTCTCCGAGCTGATAGTCCATGCTGCTGCAAACGTCGTCGAACTGTTAGTGCAGATGGTTGTTGTCTTGCAAACGTCCCCATCTGTTGACTCAGGGATGGAGACGTGGCTGCACGATCCGTTACAGCCATGCGGATAAGATGCCTGTCATCTCGACTGCTAGTGATACGCGGCCGTTGGGATGCAGCACGGCGTTCCGTATTACCCTCCTGAACCCACCGATTCCATATTCTGCTAACAGTCATCGGATCTCGACCAACGCGAGCAACAATGTCGCGATACGATAAACTGCAATCGCGATAGGCTACAATCCGACCTTTATCAAAGTCGGAAACGTGATGGTACGCATTTCTCCTCCTTACACGAGGCATCACAACAACGTTTCACTAGGCAACGCCGACCAACTGCTGTTTGTCTATGAGAAATCGGATGGAAATTTTCCTCCTGTCAGCACGTTGTAGGTGTCGCCACCGTCGCCACCCTTGTGCAAATGCTCTGAAAAGCTAATCATTTCCATAGCATAGCATCTTCTTCCTGTCGGTTAAATTTCGCGTCTGTAGCACGTCATCTTCGTGGTGTAGGAACTTTAATGGGCAGTAGTGTATTTTGATTACAGCATCACGTGTTCATAACTGCACTCGGAATCTGCCCAATTACTGATGTTGTTGCCTATCTGAGCGTCATTATTCGTAGACGGACTGGTTTCCTGGTATAGAGGCAACAAAATGTGCGAGAGATAGGCTGAGAGAACGTGGCAACGACCTTGCCCTCCGCAGACTGGTCGAGATGGGTGCACGGTCCTCCACCGCTAACTGCCACCAGAAGGAAATGCATCTGCACGCAGGGCAGGGAACTTTGAGAACAATGAGAGACTCGTCCTTGGCAGAAGGTGTCGCTAATTACAAGAACAATAGAGGAGACCATATGAGAGACAATAATGTCTCTCATATTATTTTAGTTACGTAATTAATTACAGTTCGGGTTGGTTACTAACATGTAATGGTAGTATAGAGCTCGTACTTCATCCGATACATAGAATGCACAAATAATGCCTCCTTCTGGAAATTAGATAACTGTGAGATGTAATCAATTGGAGAGTTAATTAAAAATGTAATTACAATGAATATTAATTACAGAGGGAGACATAGAAATAAATAACAAATGAAAATACATCGCTCGGTAATAACTTTTAAGCTGTTTCTCAAGATAGTGAAGTCTAAGGTTACTGAATTTTTAGATTAACATTTTGATAATTAGAAGCATTGATTTTTCATGCTAACATCTGTGCAGTCTCTAGTTATTTATTTCTAAGGACTTATTACCTCAATTTCCTGATTAGTTACTTAATTTAGTATACATACATAATTTTATCAATGACAACAATCCACCGATAATTACGACAACGCACGTACTTCCAGAGCATTCCACATCTCTTCACAATGAATATGAAGTTTTTTTTATCAAATACACATACACATACCAGGTCTTAGGAAGCACTGAATTGTCTGATAACTATTCGGATGGATGTAAAAAAGGTGGTATCGGACATTTCATATGAGTCCTGGGGGAGGCTGTACCGTTATAAAGTAACACCAGCATATGCCCACCACATCATCTCCTCCGATGCATTCTACACCAACGTTGAACGGGTAGTCGTCTATGAAGAACGAAAGGTAGCAAAACAATAACTGTAATACTGTTTTCTTACTTACAATATGATACATCTAGTATAGTATCTAGTACTTTTAAACGATGTGTTGTGTGCAGTGAATACAGTCCATCATTAAAAACTGGATTATCATTACTTTTATTGTGGTAGAGGATAGGCGGAAAACTACTGAGTCAAAGAAACTCTACACAGAGCGATGCACTGGCAAGAACCCACCTCCTCGCCGGATATTTTCTCGTCTTGCTGTGGCTCTTCAGAAAACCCGGAAGTTTCAACCCGACGCAACCCAATCGTTGTACATCTCGCACAGGCGAAGCCTCCACAGTTGCAATGAATCCACACGTGTCCACACGACAGCTTGCGTTCCCATTTGTTTACCGTCAACTCCAGTGTGTGGACTTGTTACGTTACTCTGTGTACCTACAATGTACGCTAGAACGCGACAGTCAATGCCAATTTTGAGTTTCGTTTTCGATAACGCCATGTTCACGTGATTGGTACACTGTGACACGTTTTTGAATACATCTTCTTACATATTATCGAATAAAAAATAAAAAGTACTACGAGAGGCACTTAGTAAGTAATGGAACACTTTTTTTCTGAAAGCAGGCTGGTTTTATTCAAGATTCCGATATAGCATATTATTTCCCATTCTTTCAGCTAGAAAACCCTGTTTTTTTTAACATAATCTCTGTTCAGTGCGAAGGCCTTACTCCACCTTACTGGGAGGACCTATGGTACCGACGCACAGTTCGACGTCGGAGCCGAAGTCCTGCTACATCAATGACCTCCCCATCATTCACGTACTGCTTAGCGCGCAGTGCGTTCTCCGTTGGGCCAAACAGATGGAAGTCGGAAGGTGCGAGATACAGGCTGTAGGGTTTGGCTTTGAACTTCTTATTCGGAGAAGATGTGGTGTGGTGCATTGCCGTTTTGATTCCGTTTCCAAGCGATGAACCCGTGTGTCATCGCCCGTGACGATGTTCGAGAAAAGATTGACACGATCAGCCTCGTAACGAGCAAGCAATTACGCACAGATGGTCCTTCGTTGCTGGTTATGGTTTTATATTACGCGGCGAGGAACTCAGCGGACACACACGTTTGAGTACCCCAATTGGTGGACGAGTGTGTCAGCACTGCCAACATGTAGGTCTAGTTCTGCAGCGAGTTGTCTGACTGTGAACCGTTGATCACCTCGAATGAGAGTGTCCGCACGTTCCAACATTACAGTTGTGCTGCCGGCCGGAACTCAGGTGGTCGAACATGTTTGCTCGACCTTGTTGCGAAGATGACGGACGTCTCGCCCTACGACTCACCGTGCTTTTGTTCACTGTCACGTCTCCGTAGACATTCTGCAAGCGCCTATAAATATCTCTGACACTCTGGTTTTCCGCCAAAATAAACACGATGGCAACTCTCAGCTTGGAATGGACCTCCGTTACTGACGCTATTTTGAATATGTATTGCGCCGCCAGTTATCGGAACTTCATTAAACTGTAGGGGCTGAAGCAGAAATATTCCATGATGCCCCCCAACAAATTCTGCATTCTTTCAATCGCAGTGTTGCATTACTTATGAACGCTCCTCGTATTTAAAATTGACGTTCTGGTCTTCATATCTTCGTAACGAACAAAGTTGTAAGAAAGGTAGTAATGTTGTTTAGTTCCCCCTGGCAGCTAAACAACATTTAGTTTAAACATTTTTTTATTTTGCTTCTCACCAAAAAGTTATTTAGATTTGTTAGATGAATGGAACGCCCTGCGTGTTTCGAGATAGATCTGCTATGGAACACCACTCACTTCATACCACCCGTGCCCTACTGAGATCTTTCCCACTAACTGGTAGCACTCGCGATCATATTCGTAGTTTTTAGATACAAAAGTAGTCTCTGACAAGCTGTACTTCACTGCAAAAGTATGGCGTGGTCGACACGACGGAGCTCTTAAACCCTTTGAGTCTCGATAATACGTGGTGGTTATAATTAAAGTGCCTTACGCACAGAGATCAAGTATTGGTTGCAATTATCGCATGGCAACGAAACTTGTTGGATATTCTAATGCGTTAATACGGAACATATTTGCGCTGGAAATAAATTTAGCTCCAATTTTGGCCGCCAGGGGCAAATCTGGCCCTGTGAATGCCAGAAAGACGTATAGAAACGTTGCCATACGTAATGACTTAGGAACAGAATGCGGGCAGAAAGGTGAAACAAGTGATAAAGGCACAATGTTGATTTTATTATTAACTACCACTTACGTAGTTTGTTCAGTATGAGCACCGGGAACGTCAACGTGATCCTGTGCAGCGCCAGATTCGCACCTGGTGGCCAAATTTGTAACTAATTCTTTTCGAAATGTAAACCGTTTCGGTATTAATGCATTAACATATCTACCAAATTTCGCTGCCACGCCGTAATTACAGTCCACACTGAACCTTCCTGAGTAGCTGTAATTTAATTATAACCACCCAGTACATACAAAAAATACATTTTAAAATTTTTCACAAAATTGACTTATCACCACAGTAAGTAATGAATGCACGAAGAAATTGTCAAAAAAAAAAAAAATCAACTGATTGAAGGAGATAGTTTCACTTCGGTATATAATTTTAAAATTTTTCGCAAAGTAAACCTTTATCATCAGAGTAAGCAACTAATAAAAGAAGAAATTGGCAAAACTAAAAAGTCAGTTGTTTCAAGGACGTAGTTTCACTCTAGAACCACTTAGACACACCGTTTTCAACTACCCATCATTTTATGAGATATATTTGGAAGCAATTTTGCATTTTTCCTATACACAATCCCACATCTCGAAACCTCCATGAATTTATAATGCCTAAAACAAAATAACAAGCAAAAACTAGTCTAAAATTTAATAAATTTATATCGGAAGTACGTACTGCATTAGTGATTCCAATTCGAAACCACTTATAAAGGCAGTAGAATCACTTAAGATATACGTTACTTTCATTTCTATGATCTCCTCAAAATGATCACCAAAGTAAAAAACAAAAAAAAACACACTTATATTTTACAATTAGTGCCAACTGTAGCTTTGAATGCTGTAAGTAACTGGTTCAGTGTACTACTTTCATAGAAATACCTCTGTGTACCGCTATATGTCTCTGTGTTGAAACACCACCAGTTGTTTCACGTGTAAGGCACTGATACTTCAAAAATGGTTCAAATGGCTCTGAGCACTATGGGACTTAACATCTGTGGTCATCAGTCCCCTAGAACTTAGAACTACTTAAACCTAACTAACCTAAGGACATCACACACATCCATGCCCGAGGCAGGATTCGAACCTGCGACCGTAGTAGTCACGCGGTTCCGGACTGAGCGCCTAGAACCGCTCGGCCACCCCGGCAGGCACTGATACTTCAAAATGGCTCTGAGCACTATGGGACTTAACATCGGAGGTCATCAGTCCCCTAGAACTTAGAACTACTTAAACCTAACTAACCTAAGGACATCACACACATCCATTCCCGAGGCAGGATTCGAACCTGCGACCGTAGCGGTCGCTCGGTTCCAGACTGAAGCGCCTAGAACCGCTCGGCCATTCCAGCCGGCACTGATACTTCAAAACAAAATTAATGAAATGGTGGTTTCAGGCAGTAACAACTGGTACTCAGAGGGTTAAACCGAAGACTGCATAAAATTCTTCTAATTGACTCTTAAGGAATAAAAATAAATTATCTATAAATGCTCCTTTACCGGGTGCCTGCGACTCTGGGGTGGTGTTTTGCAAAGAATTGTACCGCATTCCCCAAACCTGTTACGATGCTATCCACTTTCTCAGCGCGTGGCGGTGCTGTAAATGTTTGCGTCACATGTCCCGAATGTCTTTCTCGTCACACGCGGGGGAATTACGTTTTGACAACACATCGCCCACACAACTGCGTGCGTGAACCACCGAACTATCACGTCCTGGTTTCTCCCGGGGGAAAGCAGGGGCCGCCTTTACTATGACGTGATCACGACAAGGCCTACAGGACGCCCTCTGTAACTCCGGCGGTGATAGTATTTCATAAACAGTTCAAGTTGCGAACATCATTTTTTCGACAAGTGGCGAGAAATTCTTTTTTCTGCGATGAGAACCAAATGGGTGAGAATACCACTAGGTGAGTTGTTGATTAGCCCCAGAAATAATGTAGGCGAGGTTACTGATTTCCTGTAACTTCCCATCCAACTACGGGTGCAATTCTTTCACAAGTTGTTGTTGTGGTCTTCAGTCCTGAGACTGGTTTGATGCAGCTCTCCATGCTACTCTATCCTGTGCAAGCTTCTTCATCTCCCAGTACCTACTGCAGCCTACATCCTTCTGAATCTGCTTAGTGTATTCATCTCTTGGTGTCCCTCTACGGTTTTTACCCTCCACACTGCCCTCCAATACTAAACTGGTGATCCCTTGATGCCTCAACACATGTCCTACCAACCGATCCCTTCTTCTAGTCAAGTTGTGCCACAAACTTCTCTTCTCCCCAATCCTATTCAATACTTCATTAGTGATTTCCCTAAATCACTCCAGGCAAATGTCGGGATGGTTCCTCTGAAAGGGCACGGCCGACTTCCTTCCTCATCCTTCCCTAATCCGATGAGACCGATGACCACGCTGTCTGGTCTCCTTCCCCAAACCAACCAACCAATACTTCATTAGTTATGTGATCTACCCATCTAATCTTCAGCATTCTTCTGTAGCACCACATTGCGAAAGCTTCTATTCTCTTCTTGTCCAAACTATTTATTGTCCATGTTTCACTTCCATACATGGCTACACTCCATACAAATACTTTCAGAAACAACTTCCTGACACTTAAATCTATACTTGATGTTAACAAATTTATCTTCTTCAGAAACACTTTCCTTGTCATTGCCAGTCTACATTTTATATCCTTTCTACTTCGACCATCATCAGTTATTTTGCTCCCCAAATAGCAAAACTCCTTTACTACTTCAAGTGTCTCATTTCCTTTTCTAATTCCCTCAGCATCACCCGACTTAATTCGACTACATTCCATTATCCTCGTTTTGCTTTTGTTGATGTTCATCTTATACCCTCCTTTCAAGACACTGTCCATTCTGTTCAACTGCTGCCTCTATAGCCGTCTATAATTACGAAGATGTTGCCGGTACAGGATTTTGTGCATGAACTGGCCTCTCGATTACGTCCCATACATGTCCTCTTGCATTGATGCATGCCTGTATTCGTCGTGGCGTACTATTCACAAGTTCATCAAGACACTGGTGGTCCAGGTTTTCCCACTCCTCAACGGCGATTCGACGTAGATCCCTCAGAGTGGTTGTTGGGTCACGTCGTCCATTAACAGCCCTTTTCAATCTGTCCCAGGCGTGTTCGATCTTGAAGGTAGTCGTTCACAAGATGTGCACGATTGGGGGGGGGGGGGGGGGCGCGAATTGTCGTCCTCGAAGACGAAAGCCTCGCCAATATACTGCCGATATGGTTGCACTATAGGTCGGAGGATGGCATTCACGTATCGTACAGCCGTTACGGCGCCTTCCGTGACCACCAACGGAGTACCTCGGTCCCACATAATGCCACCTCAAGACATCAGGGAACCTCCACCTTGCTACTTTCGCTGGACAGTGTGTGTTGTGGACTGACAAGACAGCCAGTCCACAGTGACGGGTAACTGAAAGGCACGCACTTAAACTCACGCAGGATGGCGTGAGGTCTGAAACAGGATACGTAATGAATGCTATAAAGAAAAGTACGTAGCTTCTGGAATACTTAACTTTAATCCATCATTTGTATATCGCTCTTGACGATACAAGTTAGACTCTTTAGATACATGCAATATAATGCTAATGGCGCCTTGCTAGGTCGTAGCCATTGACTTAGCTGAAGGCTATTCTAACTATCTTCTCTGCAAATAAGCGAGGCTTCGTCAGTGTTGCATCGCTAGCTAAGTCGTCCGTACAACTGGGGCGAGTGCTAGTAAGTCTCTCTAGACCTGCCGTGTGGCGGCGCTCGGTCTGCAATTACTGATAGAGGCGACACGCGGGTCCGACGTATACTAGCGGACCGCGGCCGATTTAAAAGCTACCACGTAGCAAGTGTGGTGTCTGGCGGTGACACCACAGTGTGTCTAAGGCGTTCAGCCTGACAGGGTTGCTCCCAAACACGTCTCCCAGGATTTTCTGGTTGAAGCCATATGCGACACACATCGGAGAAGAGAACGTGATGCCAAACCTGAGTCATCCATTCGGCATGTTGTTAGGCCTACCTGTACCGCGCTCCATAGTGTCTTGGTTGCAAAGATGGACCTCGCCATGAACGTCAGGAGTGGAGTTGCGCATCCTGCAGCCCATTGCGCACAGTTTGAGTCCTAACACGGCGTCCTGTGGCTGCACGAAAAGCATTATTCAACATGGTGGCGTTGCATTCAGGGTTCCTCCGAGCCACAATCCGTAGGTAGCGGTCATCCACTGCAGTAGTAGCCCTTGGGCGGCCAGAGCGAGGCATGTCATCGACAGTTCCTGTCTCTCTGTATCTCCTCCATGTCCGAACAACATCGCTTTGGTTCACTCCGAGACGCCAGGACACTTCCGGTGTCGCTAGCCCTTCCTGGCACAAAGTAACAATGCGGACGCAATCAGACCGCGGTATTGACCGACTAGGCATGGTTAAACTACAGACAACACGAGCCGTGTACCTCCTTCGTCATGGAATGACTGGAACTGATCTGCTGTCGGACCCCCTCCGTCTAATAGGCGCTGCTCATGCATGGTTGTTTACATCTTTGGGCGGGTTTAGTGACATCTCTGAACAGTCAAAGGGACTGTGTCTGTGATGGAATATCCACAGTCAATGTGTATCTTCAGGAGTTCTGGGATCCGGGCTGATGCTAAACCTTTTTTGATGTGTGTTGAATTATTGAAGCTGTCGATTCAGTAAACACGGACATGTTGATTACTGTGTGGAATGAAATAGTGTACTGTTTCGAATATTTCTGTAGCAGCGGGCAGGGTGTCATGTTTAGTGTGTGATATAGGGTCTGTGCGAACGGAATACCTTGGAACTTCCTCTAGCGAGTGATATGCGCAAAGAGTTTCTATCTTTCTATTATTCTTGAAGAATCAATTTTGCTAAGATCGCTAGTAATTCTTTTTATTACTGTTATAGATTTCGACAGATCTACGCCTTCATAATCGGATCTTGTAACATTACTAGATTTACATGCTTTTTACAACACTGAATGTCACATAGTGATATTGCGTCAACTCGTGATAAAAATTAGAGGAATATGTCAACAAGTCACAAATAAAGTACCATACAACATGTTTTACTGATCTCCCAGCATACACTAATCATATGACATGTTGTATGTTTTAACTATGTAGTATTATATTGGTGAAATGCTGGTATTCCCTGTCACTTTTTTATTAAAATTTAACGTAACGTCGCTATGTGACTTCCGATGTAGCAAGAAGCATGTACGTCTAATAATTTTGCGAGATCCAATGACGACTGCGTAGATCTGTCGAAGCTAGTACTATTAATAAAAATAATTATTCTTCAAGAATAATATAACGTTCAGATCGCCCCCGACAATTGACGGAAATTCAATGATGTATTTCTGTATTTCACAGTTTGTCTGTGATAAACAACTGAAATCGTTCTTTCTTTTCGAATCACCTTGTGTTTCTGTCGGCGACTCTCCATCCAAGACACAGGGTGACAATTATTGTACTACGTGAAATAAAATCGTCATAACTTCTGAACGGTTTGCGTTAAGAAATTCAAACTGCATGGTTGGCCGCCGGGCATGATAGTATAGTTTGCTTTAGCGACAAATCACACATTCATTTGGATGGGTTCGTCAAGAATCAAAATTGGCGCATTTGCGGCACTGAGAATCTGCATTTCGCGATCGAGAAGTCTCTTCACCCTCAACGGGTGACTGTGTGGTGTGCAGTGTGCAGTCGGCGCGATATTTCTCGATGGCACGGTGACTGCCGAACGGTACGTGAAGGTTTTGGAAGATGATTTCATCCTCGTTATCCCAAGTGACCCTGATTTCGACAAGATGTGGTTCACGCGAGAAGGAGCTCGACCACATCAAAGCAGGAGAGTGTTTGATGTTCTGGAGGAACACTTTGGGGACCGCGTTCTGGCTCCGGGGTACACAGAGCCCAGTGGCAAGGGCTGAACACATCCGATCTGTGGTGCTATATTAAAGGCAAGGTGTACAAGAATAACGCTAAAACCATTGCCGAGCTGAAAACAGCCATTCAGGAGGTCATCGACACCATCGATGTTCCGACACTTCAGCGGGTCACGCAGAATTTCTGTGCTCGTCTCGGCCGGTGTGGCCGTGCGGTTCTAAGCGCTACAGTTTGGAACCGCGTGACCGCTACGGTCGCAGGTTCGAATCCTGCCTAGGGCATGGATGTGTGTGATGTCCTTAGGTTAGTTAGGTTTAAGTAGTTCTAAGTTCTAGGGGACTGATGACCACAGATGTTAAGGGGCTCCGGAAAGGCTCAAAATTATGAAAAGTTCAATTTTTACTTCTTTGCGTTTTCTGAATCTGCAGACTATTACCTTTTAATAGGTATATAATTTGTTCAATTCCGAAGACTACAATTATTTTTAAATTTTTTTTGAAATGTGTTCTACATGGGCGCTGTTAAACTGCTGTCAAATGGTGTTATTATTAACGTCCGTGTTCATCAGGTACGTTTTAGTGATGTGAGATAAAGTATGTGTTGTGGCTAACCTGTGATGGTTCAATACATATCGCTGGTGTGATTGTCGATTGTTTCATGTTTATTTACTCTGTCGTTATCTCGAAAATATTCGTAATTAATTCTGTTTCTTGAGTCTCTGTTTTGTTGAAGTATAATAATGAGTAAAAGTAAAGTTATTAGAAATCCTCTGAAGGCTTTTAAGAAAAGGAGAAATGTTGGAATGACAAAGGTATGTGTTATTACTGTAAACAATAAAGACGATAGCCAAGTGAGTGAACCTAACCTCTCAAGTACACCTGCCCATAGCAGTCAAAGTGGGAAACAAAATACTTCACAGAAGAAGCTTGGTTCAATAGTGAAAACTATGAATGTTTTATGGGCGAATCGGATGTGAATGAAATATTTGATATGTCGGTTCTCAAAGGAATTTTTTCAAACTGTGTAAGATGTATTCATTGTAGTGAAGTTGGTCTGGACCTCTCCATAATAAAGCACGTAGGACTTGCTAGTGAAATACAACTGAAATGTGATAAGTGTTCATACATGACCACCTTTTGGAACAGTGTTGCAGTAACTGCAACTGAAGAAAATGGTAGCAAGATCTACGAACACAACAACGAGCGATGCTTGCTTTAGACAAGGAACGCCTTCGGGCTGCAGACAGGGCTGTAAAGAGTATAGAAATACAAGCAAGAGTAAACAGGAGGAGGAACAAGAGGAAGCTGGAGGAGGAGTTTGCAGAGGATGAAGATAATCCATCCTATGGACCTGGAATGCACTAAAATGTTAATCCAATCTTTGTCGCTCGATTCCCAAAACTTTTATTTTCTCATACTAATTACATGTTTTCTAAGGATCTTCCAAACATATTTGTTTCAAACTTTCAGTAAATGTTACACAGTACCTTCTGCATAATGTAACACAGCCTTTTTCCAAAAAACTGTATATTTTTGAATATATAAATAAAAAATCGCAAAAAAATGTTGTGAATTTTCATTACAATTGAAAAAAAAATCATCTTTAATAACTGAACTAAAATTTTGTAAAATCCCTGTGTTAAGTTGTAGCCCATATTCCAATAAATAATCTGTAAAAAGTTCAACTTCCTACCTCAAATAATTTGTGAGGAAAGATGTAATTTATAAGCGTTATTTTAACATTGCAAGTATAGGGCGTTCCGGAGCCCCTTAAGTCCCATAGTGCTCAGAGCCATTGTACTCGTCTGCGCTACATCGCCAAAAATGGCAGGAATGTCGAACATGTCATAACCTAAATCGGAATATCTGTAGTGACGTTTACATGTTAAATAAAGTGTGTGCACTACGTAGTTTGTAACTAATTTACGTTTATTTTTCATATAGTTCAGTAATTGTCACACTGTAACACGCTCAGCGCTACGTACCATTCCGGACAGTGTCAAGTACGCCCGGGACTGCATGTAGCAGTGTACTCCTGCCGAGTCACTTTTGCTCTTGTGAGCGCCCCGTAAGAAGCAAAACCGCAGGCTAGACAGCTCAGCTGTCGGGCCCGCCGTGTTCTCTTTTTTCCTCGTTTCGCTTCCCCCCTGGCGACGCGGCTGCTGCCGGCGGGTGGTACCGCAGGGAAAGCTAAGTGTCGGCGCTTAACGCTTCTGCGTTGTGGACGCACCACACTCGGATCGGCCGGAATTTACCTCGCCCTGAACTGAGCCGAACTGGCGGCGCTTTCCCCACGATGGGGGCGGCGTACGTCCCGGCACCAGGCAACAGTGGGTGGCGCCCTTCCGCAGAGCAGGAACAAGAGAACAGCGAAACCCCGTGCCTCGCACGGCGAGCTCTGCTTTCCATCGCTTCAGGCATCCTTTGCACTGCTACGCGTTCGCACCTGGCTCTCAAACTACGAGGGGCACTCAATAAGCACACCATCTTTCATATGGTATTCTGCTCTGGAGAAATTATCCCAATTCAGTATCAATTTTCATATCGCAAAAAAAAGCTCTTCGATGTATAGTGGCTTTATCTCCTAAGGATACATGCAGGGAACATTTCAAAAAACTTAACATCATGACAGTTTCTTGTTTGTACATCTATTATTGCTTATTACACGTAAAAGAAAACATAGCTCAATATCCCCTTACATCATCTGTCCAAACCCTTAATACGAGGGCAGTTCAATAAGTAATGCAACACTTTTTTTTTTCTCGGCCAATTTTGGTTGAAAAAACCGGAAATTTCTTGTGGAATATTTTCAAACATTCCCGCTTCGTCTCGTACAGTTTCATTGACTTCCGACAGGTGGCAGCGCTGTACACAGCTGTTAAAATGGCGTCTGTAACGGATGTGCGTTGCAAACAATGGGCAGTGATCGAGTTTCTTTTGGCGGAAAACCAGGGCATCTCAGATATTCATAGGCGCTTGCAGAATGTCTACGGTGATCTGGCAGTGGACAAAAGCACGGTGAGTCGTTGGGCAAAGCGTGTGTCATCATCGCCGCAAGGTCAAGCAAGACTGTCTGATCTCCCGCGTGCGGGCCGGCCGTGCACAGCTGTGACTCCTGCAATGGCGGAGCGTGCGAACACACTCGTTCGAGATGATCGACGGATCACCATCAAACAACTCAGTGCTCAACTTGACATCTCTGTTGGTAGTGCTGTCACAATTGTTCACCAGTTGGGATATTCAAAGGTTTGTTCCCGCTGGGTCCCTCGTTGTCTAACCGAACACCATAAAGAGCAAAGGAGAACCATCTGTGCGGAATTGCTTGCTCGTCATGTGGCTGAGGGTGACAATTTCTTGTCAAAGATTGTTACAGGCGATGAAACATGGGTTCATCACTTCGAACCTGAAACAAAACGGCAATCAATGGAGTGGCGCCACACCCACTCCCCTACCAAGAAAAAGTTTAAAGCCATACCCTCAGCCGGTAAAGTCATGGTTACAGTCTTTTGGGACGCTGAAGGGGTTGTTCTGTTCGATGTCCTTCCCCATGGTCAAACAATCAACTCTGAAGTGTATTGTGCTACTCTTCAGAAATTGAAGAAACGACTTCAGCGTGTTCGTAGGCACAAAAATCTGAACGAACTTCTCCTTCTTCATGACAACACAAGACCTCACACAAGTCTTCGCACCCGAGAGGAGCTCACAAAACTTCAGTGGACTGTTCTTCCTCATGCACCCTACAGCCCCGATCTCGCACCGTCGGATTTCCATATGTTTGGCCCAATGAAGGACGCAATCCGTGGGAGGCACTACGCGGATGATGAAGAAGTTATTGATGCAGTACGACGTTGGCTCCGACATCGACCAGTGGAATGGTACCGTGCAGGCATACAGGCCCTCATTTCAAGGTGGCGTAAGGCCGTAGCATTGAATGGAGATTACGTTGAAAAATAGTGTTGTGTAGCTAAAAGATTGGGGAATAACCTGGTGTATTTCAATGCTGAATAAAACAACCCCTGTTTCAGAAAAAAATGTGTTGCATTACTTATTGAACTGCCCTCGTACAAGACGAAACCACATAATTGGTCTGCCATACTCTAGATTGTCCAAGATACATAATAGTTATAAATATGTAGGCCTTGAACTGTTTAGTAAGCTCCCTAAAATTGTGCAAACAGTATCCAAAAATATATTTAAACCAACATTGGGTCAATGGTTTAAAGGTAAAGCATTTTACTCAGTTGATGAATATGTGTTGTTGTTGTTGTGGTCTTCAGTCCTGAGACTGGCTTGATGCAGTTCTCCATGCTATTCTATCCTGTGCAAGCTGCTTCATCTCCCAGTACTTACTGCAACCTATATCCTTCTTAATCTGCTTAGTGTATTCATCTCTTGGTTAACCATACAGTAAAGCTGCATGCCCTCGGGAAAAATTACGGCTGTAGTTTCCCCTTGCTTTCAGCTGTTCGCAATACCAGCACAGCAAGGCCGTTTTGGTTAGTGTTACAAGGCCAGGTCAGTCAATCATCCAGACTGTTGCCCCTGCAACTACTGAAAAGGCTGCTGCCCCTCTTCAGGAACCACACGTTTGTCTGGCCTCTCAACAGGTACCCCTCCGTTGAGGTTGCACCTATGGTACGGCCATCTGTATCGCTGAGGCACGCAAGCCTCCCCACCAACGGCAAGGTCCATTAATATGGTGATGCAGTAATGATGAATATAAAAATTGTAATATGACAGATTTGCTGTTTTAACATAGAGAAAGGCACCTCTGCCTGTAGTAGGACCTAAATTTGGAAAAACAATATCTAACATATAGGCATAGACCTATTTCGAGTGCTCTATATTTGTATCAATATCTTAGGACAATGACATAGTGTTACCAACATGTATATGATAATGACATAGTGTCATCAACATGAATATTCCCCGCTTAATATAAATTTGTATAATGTTTTCTTCTTTATTGTAAAATTAACGATATGTAAAATTCCAAATGTGTGCTGTTGTATTACACTAACATTCATATGATTTATATATATATTGTTTTGAGAATATAACCATCTTGAACTTATTGACGAAGCTGATAAGGATTCTTATTCTTATTCAACACATTTGTTTCTCAGCAAGTTTCGGTTGAGGGGTATGGCGAAAAAATTCCCGCTTCAGCCCCTTTCGTTTCATGAAATTCCTACAGGTGGCGGCGTTATATGCAGCCTTCAAAATGGCGTCTGTAACGGAGGTACGTTCCAAGCAGAGGGCTGCCACTGAGTTTCTCATGGAGAAAAATCAGAGTATCGCAAATACTCACTGGTGTTTGCAGAACGTCCGCGGAGACCTGGCAGTGAACAAAAGCACGGTGAGTCGTTGGGTGTGGTGTCTGTCATCATCGCAACAGGCTCGCACAAACCTGTCCGATATCTCGTGTGCCGGCCGGCCGCACACATTTATAACTGCTGCAATGTTGGTACGTGTGGACACTCTCATTCGGGGTGATCGACGGATCAGAATCAAACATCTCGCTGCACAAGTGAATGTCTCTGTTGATAGTCCACCAGCTGGGGTACTGGAAGTTGTGTGCCCACTAGATTCCTCGCCACCTAACGGAAGATCATAAAGAACAACGAAGGACCACCTGTGCGGAACTACTTACGCGTTACGAAGCTGATCGTAACAATTTTTTTGTCAATGATCGTCATAGTCGGTAAAACTTGGGTTCATCATTTCGAACCGGAAACAAAATAGCAATCCGTATAGTGGCGCCACACCTCTCCGAAGTAAAGGTACAAAGACACACCCTCAGTTGCTAAAGTCATGGCTACCATCTTCTGGACTCTGAAGACGCTGTTCTGTGTGATGTCCTTCCGTATGGCCGCTAGTGGCATTCGGGAAGGCGAGCCAGCCCCGGAAACAATTTGCCATGAGGAATGATGAATGTGATTGTGAATGTGATTTTAAGTGGTTACCCACAGCCTAATAGGTGAATGCCAGGGTGGTATCCACATCTCACATACACGCTATATACACAATTAGGAACATGTACGTACTTTCTAGGCACACAGATACGGTTCTGGCGGGACAGATTGCGTCACAAACAGCAATAGACGACGCACTAACGGTAACATTGCCAAAACCTGTACAACAAGGCCGACCCCATAGAGAAAGGGGCGAAAGGCGAGGATGAAGATTAAATGGCACAAGCAATGCAAGAGCAAAGTGTGAGGACACCCATGTCGTAGTTTTGAAGGTTTTACGTTGAAATAAAATTTTCCAATATGACAACTCTCAGTATTACGTGGCCCAAATCAACGGCAAAACCGTAGAAACTGCGAAAATGATTCGTTCTGGGGTTATGCGGAAAGTAAGGTCCGAATGTCCGTGGCTAATCGAATGTCGCGCGAACATTGAACGCGCATGCGCACCGAATCCCGGCATGCCTTGCTCGTCAAACCACGCCATTTACAGTGGTCTTGTCGCAGCGTGCTTTCTACTGTGACATTTCAAAACGCTTAGAACAACTCATCAGCCTCTTGACTGCTAAACACTGGCAGTGATTCGTTCTCTGAGAGCGAGAAACGTTTCAGCAGCGGAAGTTCCTCGACGGATGAGAGTGGTGTATGGCCCTACTGCAAAAGGAGTAAATAGGTGAGAGCTTCCAAGGACGGACGGGAAAATGTCCGCGATGAACCGCAATCAGGCCGACCATCACTGACCTCAGATGTTCCAGCGATTTTTCCTTGTTTCGCCACGTTAAAGGAGTTTCTCGGCGGAAAATAACGAGGTAAAAAAAGCAGTATGCTGTTTATCCTCACAGACGGCAGACATATCTAACTTAAGGATAGAAAAGCTTGTAGAACTTCAAGGCCAAAGTTTAAACACATATGGAAACTGTGTAGAAAGATAGAGAAACATGTAAGGAATTATATAAAAGCAGTTTATTTAAATGTGTGACTGCTTAGGTTTACAAGAAATCGGATCTTATTTTCCGAATAGGCAAACCGTCAGAGCTGAAAATAAAATTAGATTTCTTGTAAACCTAAGCCGTCACACATTCTTTTTTCCTTGCGACTGGATCCGTGATTTCCTGTCAGAGGGGTCACAATTCGTAGTAACTGATGGAAAGCCATCGAAGGCCGGGCGGAGTGACCGAGCGGTTCTAGGCGCTACAGTCTGGAACCGTGCGACCGCTACGGTCGCAGGTTCGAATCCTGCCTCGGGCATGGATGTATGTGACGTCCTTAGGTCAGTCAGGTTTAAGTAGTTCTAAGTTCTAGGGGACTGATGACCTCAGATGTTAAGTCCCATAGTGCTCAGAGCCATTTGAACCATTTGAAAGCCATCGAGTAAAATAGAAGTGGTTTCTATCGTTCCCCAAGGTAGTGTTATAGGTCCTCTGCTGTTCCTTAGGATGATTTAGGTTACTTAGTGTGTAAGCTTAGGGACTAATGACCTTAGCAGTTAAGTTCCATAAAATTTCACACACAAACACACACACGCACACACACACACACACACACACACACACACACACACACACACACACGCTGTTACTTAGGAGACAATCTGAGCAGCCGTCTTAGGTTGTTTGTAGATGATGCTGTCGTTTATTGCCTGCTAAAGTCATCAGAAGCTCAAAACAAATTGGAAAACGATTTGGAAAAGATACTTGTATGGTGTGAAAATTGGCGATTGACCCTAAATAATGAAAAGTGTGAGGTCATGCACATGAATGCTAAAAAGAATCCCGTAAAGTTCGGTTGCACGATAGATCAGTCAAATCTAAAGGCCGTAAATCCAACTAAATACCTAGGAATTACAATCACGAATAAAATAAATTGGAAATAAACCACAGAAAAGGTTGTGGTAAAATCAAACCAAAAACTGCCTTTTATTGGCAGAACGCTTAGAAAATATAACAGATGTACTAAGGAGACAGCCTACACTTTGGAATACCGCTGGGCGGTCTGGGATCCTTACCAAATAGGATTAACGAAGTACATCGAGAATGTGCAAAGAAGAGCACATGTGTTGTATTATCGCGAAATACGGGTGAGAGTGTCAGTGACATGATACAAGACTTGGGGTGGACATCATCAAAACAAAGGCGTTTTTCGTTGCGACGGGATCTTCTCACGAAATTCCAATCACGAACTTTCTCCTCCAAATGCGAAAGTATTTTGTTGACACCGAGCTAGATAGGGAGAAACGATCAGCATAATGAAATGAGGGAAATCAGTGATCGCACGAAGGGATAATTTTTTTCCGCGCGCTGTTTGAGAGTACAGTAACAGTAGAAGGTGGTTCGATGAACCCTCTGCAAGGCACTTGGGTATGATTTGCAGAGTATACATGTAGATGTAGATTTAGAATAGATCAAGTATGCAAGAAGAGAGATAGCCAGTGACGTCATAAACTGCTAAACAGGTGGCGTAACTGCTCTAAGGAATCTTTACAAGAATACTCCTGTACAAGATAGGAATTGTGGTGCCTGAGACGATTACGAACATACTTTTTTAAACATTTATTGAGGCTTATAAATAACAAAGAGCGTGTAAACTGACTAGTTTCCACGTTATTTCCATGGAAACGATGTAAATAATGTATGGGACATGTGAGTAACTAAGTAGGTTCGATCTCTTCCGCGTAGTAACCAACAGAGACTGCTGCCGACAAGGAAGTACGGGCGTCTGCGTGCTGCCCGCTCCCTGCAAATGGTGTTTACTACAGTGGAGAACGTAGGCGATAGTTATCTCGTTTGTGGGATACCGGCAGCCGCGGCTAACGGTGGTGTAGAGCAACAACGTAGCTGACGTAACCCGCTACGCACACGATCTGCATCTGGACACAGCCGCAAGCCGCGGTAAGCTACTGTGTTTGTTGGAAGGTACTTTTCGTAACACTGGGGTTGTGAGAACGATACCCATAGGACAAAGATAGCGAGGACAGGTAACTGCGAGAATTATCGCAGAATCATTTTGACTGTTCATCCAACCAAGTTGCTGACGCGACTAATACACAGCATTATGGGAAACAAGATGGTTCAAATGGTTCAAATGGCTCTGAGCACTATGGGACTCAACTGCTGTGGTCAATAGTCCCCTAGAACTTAGAACTACTTAAACCTAACTAACCTAAGGACATCACACACACCCATGCCCGAGGCAGGATTCGAACCTGCGACCGTAGCAGCAGCGCGGCTCCGAACTGGAGCGCCTAGAACCGCACGGCCGGAAAAAAGATGGATGTATGTTAGACGACGATCAGTTTGGCTTTAGGAAAGGCAAAGGCGCCAGAGAGGCAGTTCTGACGTTGCGGCTGATAATGGAAGCAAGACTGAAGAAAAATCAAGACATGTTCATACGATTTATTACCAACCTAGGAAAAAGACACACAATGTAAAACGGCTGAAGATGATCGCAATTCAAAGAAAAATAGGAATAAGCTATAGGGAAAGACAGGCAATTTATCAGGTTGGTGTACAAGTTGGTGTATCCTTTTTCCATACGATTAACACGTAACAGAGACTGTGGTGTCATCGCCAGACACCACACTTGCTAGGTGGTAGCTTTAAATCGGCCGCGGTCCATTAGTACATGTCGGACCCGCGTGTCGCCACTGTCAGTAATCGCAGACCGAGCGCCACCACACGGCAGGTCTAGAGAGACGTACTAGCACTCGCCCCAGTTGTACAGCCGACTTGCTAGCGACTACACTGACGAAGCCTTTCTCATTTGCAGAGAATATAGTTAGAATAGCCTTCAGCTAAGTCAATGGCTACGACCTAGCAAGGCGCCATTGACAGTTTATAGTCTTGAACGTACCGTCCAGAACGATGTATTCAAATGATGGATTAAAGTTAAGTATTCCAGCAGCTACGTACTTTTCTTTATAGCATTCATTACGTATCCTGTTTCAGACCTCACGCCAGCCTGCTTGAGATTAACGCGTGCATTTCGGCCTTCTCTAGCTATACAACAGAGACTGTCATCAATAATATATTTTCCTTCGCTATTTACAACAGTCTGCCAACGCTGAGGTAACTTCTCGTTTCCGCCACTGTAAAAATCACGTGGTTATGAGGCGGAGAACTCGTCGAGCCGTTTTCGGAGTGCATTTTCATCCGGGAAGGAAGTTCCTTGAATTTTTCTCGATAGAGAGCGGAAAAGGTGAAAATCTGAGGGCGCACGATCAGGCGAATAATGTGGGTGCGGAATGACCTCCCAACCCAACTCCTGTATGGCGTCTTTTGCTTGTGTAGCAGAATGCGGGCGGGCGTTATCGTAGTATCACTTCAGCCAGTCTTCCTGGTCGTTGTCCTTGGATTGTGTCTGCAAGACGTCGCACTTTTGACAATAAATGTCAGAAAAAACGGCAGTCGCTAAATAAACCTATAGCAACTAGAATACCAAGAAGCAAAACATGAAGGCTCGGATTAAACACGGTGCAATGATGGAAATAAAAGAGACGTTCAAGAGCGGGAATAAAATTCAGAGTAAAAGGAAATGAGTGATAAGATTCACTGATAACACTTCTATCACCAGGAAATGTGAGGAAGAATTGAAGAACATACGGAATGGAATGAACAGCCTAATCAGCACGAACTATGGATTGAGAGTAAACCGGAGAAAAACGGAAGTAATGAAGAAAAGCAGAAATGAGACTGGCAGCAAACTTCACATCAAAGTTGTCCAACTCGAAGTAGAGGAAGTAAAGGGATTCCATTACTTTTGAAGTAAAATAATACGTGACTGACGAAGCAAGCAGGACATGGAAAGCAGACTAGCAAAAGCCCAGAAGACATTCTTGGGCAGAAGAAGTGTACTTGTATCAAAGGCCTGTCTTTAACCTGAGAAAGTCCGCCCTGGTAGCTGAGTGCTCAGCGTGACAGACTGTCAATCCTAAGGGCCCGGGTTCGATTCCCGGCTGGGTCGTAAATTTTCTCCGCTCAGGGACTGGGTGTTGTGTTGTCCTAATCATCAACATTTCATCCCCATCGACGCGCAGGTCGCCGAAGTGGCGTCAAATCGAAAGACCTGCACCAGGCGAACGGTCTACCCGACGGGAGGCCCTAGCCACACGACATTTCCATTTACCTGAGAAAGATTTTTCTGAGGATGCACAACGGTGGTTGGAAGTTAATCATGGCTAGTGGGAGAGTGACAGAGTAACACTTGCACTCTCTATCCTTAATTATTTGTTGGGTGTGTTCCACTCTCTGTCTGCCACAACAATTTTTATTCCCCCTGCAGCTTTTTGTAGTGGCAAGGGGGCTATTCCCTGATATCTGAACACATATCCTATCATCCTGTTCCTCCTTGTCAGTGTTTTTCTTACGGACCTTTCCTCGTCGATTCTGCAGAGAACCTCCTCATTCTTTATCTAATTAGTGCAAATAATTTTCAACGTGCCGTTATAGCACCAAATCTCAAATGCTTCGATTCTCCGGCCGCTGTGGCCGAGCGGTTCTAGGCGTTTCAGTCTGGAATCGCGCGACCGCTACGGTCGCAGGTTCGAATCCCGCCTCGGGCATGGAAATGTGTGATGTCCTTAGGTTGGTTAGGTTTAAGTAGTTCTAAGTTCTAGGGGACTGATGACATACGTTAAGTACGTAGGTATCCAAAACACTTGACCATTTATGTCTGTCAGCAACAGAACACGAAATATGACCCCGTGAAACATAGTATTTTTGCGAGCAGCTTTTTGAAACATGCACAATCGTGAAAAGTACCGATTACCCATCTTTTCCTATAACGTACTGCTATTTCTTTCAGAATTCTGAATTTGTTGCCCGAGCCTACACTCTCAAGGCTTTTTCTAGATCGACGAACGCTTTCTAACGTGTCCCGATTTTACTTGTCTTGTTCGTATTGTCAAGCACAATATCAGAACCGCCTCTCTGATGTCTTTACTTTTCCTGAACCGAAGCTGATGGTCCTATAACAACAGTAGAGATAAGACAAGAATGAGGAGGTTCTCCGCAGAATCGACGAGAAGAGGGGACAACATGAAGGATTCAGCGGATACGCAAGGCCGCGTGCCGTTGAGCGAAGCAGGAGGAAAACGGTTCCGTTCAAATGGTTCAAATGGCTCTGAGCACTATGGGACTTAACATATGAGGTCATCAGTCCCCTAGAACTTAGAACCACACTACTGGCCATTAAAATTGCTACACCACGAAGATGACGTGCTACAGACGCGAAATTTAACCGACAGGAAGAAGATGCTGTGATATGCAAATGATTAGCTTTTCAGAGCATTCACACAAGGTTGGTGCCAGTGGCGACACCTAAAACGTGCTGACATGAGGAAAGTTTACAACCGATTTCTCATACACAAACAGCAGTTGACCGGCGTTGCCTGGTGAAACGTTGTTGTGATGCCTCGTGTAAGGAGGAGAAATGCGTACCATCACGTTTCCGACTTTGACAAAGGTCGGATTGTAGCCTATTGCGATTACGGTTTATCGTATCGCGACGCTGCTGCTCGCGTTGTTAGCAGAATATGGAATCGGTGGGTTCAGGAAGGTAACGTCGTGCTGGATCCCAACGGCCTCGTATCACTAGCAGTCGAGATGACAGGCACCTTATCCGCATGGCTGTAACGGATCGTGCAGCCACGTCTCGATCCCTGAGTCAACAGATGGGGACGTTTGCAAGACAACAACCATCTGCACGATCAGTTCGACAACGTTTGCAGCAACATGGACTATCAGTTCGGAGACCGTGGCTGCGGTTACCCTTGACGCTGCATCACAGACAGGAACGCCTGCGATGGTGTACTCGACGACGAACCTGAGTTCACGAATGGAAAAACGTCATTTTCTCGGATGAATCCAGTTTCTGTTTACAGCATCATAATGGTCGCATCAGAGTTTGGCGACATCGCGGTGAACGCACATTGGAAGCGTTTATTCATCATCGCCATACCAGCATATCACCGGGCGTGATGGTATGGTGTGCCATTGGTTACACGTCTCGGTCACCTCTTGTTCGCATTGACGGCACTTTGAACAGTGGACGTTACATTTGAGATGTGTTACGACCCGTGGCTCTACCCTTCATTCGATCCCTGCGAAACCCTACGTTTCAGCAGGATAATGCAAGACCGCATGTTTCATGTCCTGTACGTGTCTTTCTGGATACAGATAATGTTTCACTGCTGTCCTGGCCAGCACATTCTCCAGATCTCCCACCAATTGAAAACGTCTGGTCAGTGGTGGCCGAGCAACTGGCTCGTCACAATACGCCAGTCACTACTCTTGATGAACTGTGGTATCGTGTTGAAGCTGCATGGGCAGCTGTACCTGTACACGCCATCCAAGCTCTGTTTGACTCAATGCACAGGCGTATCAAGGCAGTTATTACGGCCAGAGGTGGTTGTTCTGGGTACTGATTTCTCAGGATCTATGCACCCAAATTGCGTGAAAATGTAATCACGTGTCAGTTCTAGTATAATATATTTGTCCAATGAATACCCGTTTATCATCTGCATTTCTTCTTGGTGTAGCAATTTTAATGGCCAGTAGTGTACTTAAACCTAACTAACCTAAGGACATCACACACATCGATGCCCGAGGCAGGATTCGAACCTGCGACCGTAGCAGTTACGCGGTTCCAGACTGAAGCGCTTAGAACCGTTCGGCCACACTGGCCGGCAAAATCGGTTCCGTGATTGAGTGGTTAACTGCCCGCACCGCCTCTTCCCGGCAGAGACACAACTGCTCAACAGTCGCGCTTTGGGCCTGTCGTGGGGAAGAATGACAGCGTTTCTGCTTGCTGGTGGCGTCCAGCACTGCCAACTCCCAACAGCCGGCAGTCTAGTTGCGGCAGCCGGCAGCCCCTCACCGGCCGTGGCATTGCGTGCCACTCCGCCGGTCTGCGGAACCTGTTTGTGGCATCCAGTCGCAGGTCAGCTACTGCTCGTCCCCCTCCTTCCCTGAGAATCTCTGCTTCGTAATTTCTGTCGATGCATTCCAGCGTTTGAAAGTCGAAACGATTTTATTCAGGCGTGCCACCGCGTATGACTCCGAGGACACATACCTTTTTTTTTTTTTTTTTAGGGCGAGGACATATCGCTCAGTGTGCCACCGTTCACCTCAGTGACGGCCTTTCAGGAGACGACCATCGACCTAGTGCAGCAAAAATGTGATTCACGCGAAGATCCGACACGTGCCCTTTGGTTGACGGTCGGATCCAGATGGTTCTGCGCCCGCCGCAAACGCAATTGCTGATGTCGTTGTGCCAACACGTAGGGGTGGTCTGCTGCGGTACTCCACGTTCAACAATGTACGACGAACGGCGTGCTCCGAAACATTTGTGCCTGCACCAGCAATGTGCTTTTCCGGCAGATATACCACAGATGACCATCTGTCCTACAGAAAAGCCTCCGAACCCCACATTCTGTGAAGTCATGGACGTCCAACCATTTAGCTGGTGGTAGCTTCACTGTCCTACCTATTTCTGTAGATGTTTACGACAGTAGCACGTGAACATTCGACAGCTCAACCGTTTCCGAGATACTTGCTCAAAGGCTCTGGAGCGGGGTAGCCGCGCGGTCTTGGGCGTCTTGTTACGGTCCTGGCGGGTCCCCCCCCCCCCCCCCCCCCCCCCCCCGTCGGAGGCTCGAATCCTCCCTCGGGCACGGGTGTGTGTTGTTCTTAGTGTAACTTAGTTTCAGTTAGATAAAGTAGTGCGTAAGCTTAGCAACCGATGATGTCAGCAGTTTTGTCCCATAAGACCTTACCACAAATTTCCATTTTCAAAGGCTCTGCGTAATAACAATAATCTGCGCGCTTGTCTCAATCGATTTCCCTATGTTCGGTCCAAATCAGGTGTTGACAGATGTGAAAATTACCGAACTATCAGTTTAATAAGTCACAGTTGCAAAATACTAACGCGAATTCTTTACAGACGAATGGAAAAACTGGTAGAAGCGGACCTCGGGGAAGATCAGTTTGGATTCTGTAGAAATGTTGGAACACGTGAGGCAATACTAACCTTACGACGTATCTTAGAAGCTAGATTAAGAAAAGGCAAACCTACGTTTCTAGCATTTGTAGACTTAGAGAAAGCTTTTGACAATGTTGACTGGAATACTCTCTTTCAAATTCTGAAGGTGGCAGGGGTAAAATACAGGGAGCGGAAGGCTATTTACAATTTGTACAGAAACCAGATGGCAGTTACAAGAGTCGAGGGGCATGAAAGGGAAGCAGTGGTTGGGAAAGGACTGAGACAGGGTTGTAGCCTCTCCCCGATGTTATTCAATCTGTATATTGAGTAAGCAGTAAAGGAAACAAAAGAAAAATTCGGAGTAGGTATTAAAATTCATGGAGAAGAAGTAAAAACTTTGAGGTTTGCCGATGACATTGTAATTCTATCAGAGACAGCAATGGGCTTGGAAGAGCAGTTGAAGGGAATGGATAGTGTCTTGAAAGGAGGGTATAAGATGAACATCAACAAAAGAAACGAGGATAATGGAATGTAATAGACTTAAATCGGGTGATGCTGAGGGAATTAGATTAGGAAATGAGACACTTAAAGTAGTAAAGGAGTTTTGCTATTTGGGGAGCAAAATAACTGATGATGGTCGAAGTAGGGAGGATATAAAATATAGACTGGCAATGGCAAGGAAATCGTTTCTGAAGAAGAGAAATTTGTTAACATCGAGTATAGATTTAAGTGTCAGGAAGCCGTTTCTGAAAGTATTTGTATGGAGTATAGCCATGTATGGAAGTGAAACATGAACGACAACTAGTTTGGACAAGAAGAGAATAGAAGCTTTCGAAATGTGGTGCTACAGAAGAATGCTGAAGATAAGGTGGGTAGATCACGTAGCTAATGAGGAGGTACTGAATAGGATTGGGGAGAAGAGAAGTTTGTGGCACAACTTGACTAGAAGAAGGGATCGGTTGGTAGGACATGTGTTGAGGCATCAAGGGATCACTAGTTTAGTATTGGAGGGCAGTGTGGAGGGTAAAAAGAGAGAGACCAAGAGATGAATACACTATGCAAATTCAGAAGGATGTAGGTTGCAGTAGGTACTGGGAGATGAAGAAGCTTGCACAGGATAGAGTAGCATGGAGAGCTGCATCAAACCAGTCTCAGGACTGAAGACCACAACAACAACAACAAGAATGTTTGGTCCATATCTTCTGTAGGGTGGTCCCCCCATCCGCGTCTCATCCGCTTACGTTCTTTTCTTTACTGCGTCACATGGCCGCAACTCTACGAGGCGGCATTCAACGTTGCGATGGGCAGTTTTCATAATGTTTTTGTTGTTCAGTGTATATGTAATTTTTTTTCAACCAATATGACGTCTTGCAAGTCTATTTTTGGCACATATATCCCAGTGACACTGTCGATCGTATTCATTGCCATGCGACAAAACTGAAGCACCCAGAGGAGACGGTCGGGTCTCATTGCAACTTCGTACGCCTACAAGTACAGATCACCATCTATCCTACAGAAAAGCCTCCGAACCCCACGTTCGGTACCGTATGTCTTCTAAGTAGGCTGTTTAGGTTTTTTTATTGGTAACGCCACGTAGCGCTCTGTAAGAAAATCACTGGCTGTGCTGTGTGCAGTCTGTGGCTGGTTTGCATTGTTGTTGGCTATTGTAGTGTTGGGCAGCTGGATGTGAACAGCGCGTAGCGTTGCGCAGTTGGAGGTGAGCCGCCAGCAGTGGTGGATGTGGGGAGAGAAATGGCGGAGTTTTGAAATTTGTAAGACTGGATGTCATGAACTGATATATATATACATATTATGACTTTTGAACACTATTAAGGTAAATACATTGTTTGTTCTCTATCAAAATCTTTCATTTGCTAACTATGCCTATCGGTAGTTAGTGCCTTCAGTAGTTAGAATCTTTTATTTAGTATTGGCGCTCGTTGTATTGCAGTAGTTCGAGTAACGAAGATTTTTGTGAGGTAAGTGATTCATGAAAGGTATAGGTTATCGTTAGTCAGGGCCATTCTTTTGTAGGGATTATTGAAAGTCAGATTGCGTTGCGCTAAAAAATATTGTGTGTCAGTTTAGTGATGATGAGAATAAGTAAAGAGAGAAATGTCTGAGTACGTTCAGTTCTGCTCAGCTGTTTGAAAATCAAATAACGTAAGAGGTTTATCAGCACAGTCATTCATTAATTTTTCTAAGGTGACGTTTCAGTGTGTCCGAATGTTTGTTAGACTATCATGTCAAAATTTGAAGTAAATCGGTCAAGAAATTTGTGAGATTTTGGCTAATAAATTTTCCTCCGTTTTGTGTGTGTGTGTGTGTGTGTGTGTGTGTGTGTGTGTGTGTGTGTGTGTGTGTCAAATTTGACGTAAATCGATGAGGAACTTTTCGAAATTTTTGCTAAAACTTTTTCCATTTACGTAGTTTATGTATGTTTAGATACGATATACTTTACAAAATATGTAGCCTATCTCCCACCGTAAACGTGTAAAAATTTGAAGTAAATCGGTCAAGAACGTTTCGAGATTTTTGGTGACAACTTTAAACAACGTCATGGGTTAATAGCTGTAGAGTACTAGAAATTAAGACCAGGTCAACCGAAGGAGTCATCCTCCAAGAAACTAAGTAAGTGCAATCAGCATTAGAATGTGCGCCTCTTCAAATGAATTCGGAATGCAAAATAGAAGGCGTCTGCTCTGAAATGTCTTCATAAACTAACTGTTCTCAGTTATTTTCCTGTGGGAGCTGAGTACATTCCAACCCTCTGCCAAACAACTGTGCACTGCAGTGTAATGACGTAGTCGTGGAGCCTATAATCTCTTTCCAAGACATTCGATAACATAACGGAAATACGGCCGAATGTTTGTAACTTTCCGGTCTGTGTGGGACCCCACTCGGGAACCGGCGGCTGGACGCTACGGTCGGTGCTTTATCGCAGCGCGCGCCGTGCTCGCTCTACGGGAGACACGCGCGCCCAGCTTCCGCCAGCGCCGGTTTCTGGTCTTTACGACCCGCGGCCGGTCGCTGTGTCGGCGTCGGCCTTGATACCCGCACACAGCACACACCTTTCCCCGACCTCGCCTAGAACGCCGATCTGTCGCGCCGCGCCGTTCCTGGCCGTTAGCATACCAGCCGCGCGGTGACACCTAGACCAGCCGCGGCTTTTGTCTACTCCAGCACCACTTGCGATCGTATTGTACTGCCTTACGAACCATCCAGAAGGCAAGGCGGGGCCCAAATGTGGCTTTGCATATGAACATTCCACCGGCGGGTATGTAAATAACTACAGCTGTCACACACACACACACACACACACACACACACACACCACAAACAAAATAACTGAACTTAACTGCTCCCGAACAGGCCATGAAGGCCCAACGGTACCGACCGACCGTCGTGTCATCCTCAGCCCATAGACGTCACTGGATGCGGATATGGAGGGGCGTGTGGTCAGCACACCGCCCTCCCGGCCGAATGTCGACTTCAGTTTGCCTCACAAGGGCTGAGTGCAGCCCGCTCGCCAACAGCGCTCAGCACACCGGATGGTCACCCATCCAGGTGCTAGCCCAGCCCGACAGCGCTTTACTTCGGTGATCTGACGGGCACCGGTGTTACCACTGCGGCAAGACCGTTGGCACAACCACAAACAAAATACGAAATAAAATTTTTTGAAGATATCTGAGTCTCAACTGAAGCAATGAATTAAAATTTGTGCCACAGCTAGGATTCGAACCCAGCAATATAACTGTCCGTGTTTCTGAGCCAGAACCGTGCTACATTGATTTGAGAAGCATTGTAGTGAACTCACGTTGATGTCTCTGCGACTATGGAGCCCATCTGGGTCGCTATGGGCGCCTTCACCGCGTACTCAAATCGGCGGTCCGGTATTTACACGAATTACATCACCTCTGCGTTGACATCTAATGCCAAACATATCCTCAAATCTACCAACAAACGGCAGGATACCTGACACACACAACCAGTGATGTATTTAATTCGAAAGACGGACCAACAAGCTATTAAGCACATACAATGTTTCCGCTCATCAGTGTATAAGCGCAGTGGAAGAGTGTATACAGGGTGGTCGATTGATAGTGATTGGGCCAAATATCTCACGAAATAAGCATCAAACAAAAAAACTACAAACAACGAAACTGGTCTAGATTTAAGGGGGAAACCAGATGGCGCTATGGTTGACCTGCTAGATGGCGCTGCCATACGTCAAACGGATATCAACTGCTTTTTTTAAAAAAATAGGAACCCTCATTTTTTATTACATATTCGTGTAGTACGTAAAGTAATGTGAATGTTTTGGCTGGACCACTTTTTTCGCTTTGTAATAAATGCCGCTGTAATAGTCACAAACATATGGCTCACCATTTTAAACGAACAGTTGATATCAGGTAGGTTTTTTAAATTAAAATACAGAACGTAGGACGTTTGAACATCTTCTTTCGGTTGTTCCAATGTGATACGTGTATCTTTGTGAACTTATCATTTCTGAGAACGCATGCTGTTACAGCGTGATTACCTGTAAATACCACATTAATGCAATAAATGCTCAAAATGATGTCTGTCAACCTCAGTGCATTTGGCAATACGTGTAACGACATTCCTCTCAACAACGAGTAGTTCGCCTTCCGTAATGTTCACACATGAATTGACAATGCGCTGACGCATGTTGTCAGGCGTTGTCGGTGGATCACCATAGCAAATATCCTTTAACTTTCCCCACAGAAAGAAATCCGGGGACGTCAGATCCGGTGAACGTGCCGGCCATGGTATGGTGCTTCGACGACCAATCAACCTGTCATGAAATATGCTATTCAATACCGCTTCAACCGCACGCGAGCTATGTGCCGGACATCCATCACGTTGGAAGTACGGTACATCGCCATTCTGACATGCAGTGAAACATCTTGTAGTAACATCGGTACAACATTACGTAGGAAATCAGCACACAGTACACCATTTAGATTGCCATCGATAAAATGGGGGCCAATTATCCTTCTTCCCGTAATGCCGCACCATACATTAACCCGCCAAGGTCGCTGAAGTTCCACTTGTCGCAGCCATCGTGGATTTTCCGTTGCCCAATAGTGCATATTATGCCGGTTTACTTTACCGCTATTGGTGAATGACGCTTCGTCGCTAAATAGAACGCGTGCAAAAAATCTGTATTGTCCCGTAATTTCTCTTGTGCGCAGTGGCAGAACTGTACACGACGTTCAAAGTCGTCGCCATGCAATTCCTGGTGCGTAGAAATATGGTACGGTTGCAATCGATGTTGATGTAACATTCTCAACACCGACGTTTTTGAGATTCCCGGCTCTTGTGCAATTTGTCTGCTACTGATGTGCGGATTAGCCGCGACAGCAGCTAAAACACCTACTTGGGCATCATCATTTGTTGCAGGTCGTGGTTTACGTTACACATGTGGCTGAACATTTCCTGTTTCCTCGAATAACATAACTATCCGGCGAACGGTCCGGACACTTGGATGATGTCGTCCAGGATACCGAGCATCATACATAGCACACGCCCATTGGGCACTTTGATCACAATAGCCATACATCTACACGATATCGACCTTTACCGCATTTGGTTAACGGTCCATTTTAACACGGGTAATGTATCACGAAGCAAATACCGTACGCACTGGGGGAATGTTACGTGATACCACGTACTTATACGTTTGTGACTATTACAGCGATGTATCACAAAGCGAAAAAAGTGGTCCAACTAAAACATTCATATTTCTTTACGTACTACACGAATATGCAATAAAAAACGGGGTTCCTATTTTTAAAAAACGCAGTTGATATCCGTTTGACCTATGGCAGCGCCATCTAGCGGGCCAACCATAGCGCCATCTTGTTTCCCTCTTCAAGCTAGACGATTTTCGTTCTTTGTAGTTTTTTCGTTTGATGCTTATTTCGTGAGATATTTAGCCCAGTCACAATCAATGGATCTCCCTGTATATAAAGAGAAAACGTTGTCAATAAAAATCACGTAATGCTCTTGACCGATTTACTTCACATTTTTTATGCGATAGTCTAATAGACAATCGGAAGGCCATATTTTTAAAGATGTCTGGGATATAAATATATGTAAAATGGAAACGTGAGACAACTACTAAAATTTTTCGTTAAGCCACTGACCGTCTTGTCAGAAAGTGGGATAAATGTATTAAGAATTATACTGATTACTTTTGAAATAATAAAGAGTTTAAGCAATTTTTTTTTCATGTGTCTCATTTTCATTTGACTGCCCCTTACAATGGCCTTAGTATCATCTTATTTAATTCGAGTATATTGCACTATCCTTGTTATGCTATTGTTGATGTTAAATAGCCATACTGTAGAGCTGCACGCACTCGGAAATACTAACGACTGCAGTTTCCCCTTGATATCAGCCGTTCGCAGTGTCAACACAGCAAGGCTATATTGGTCGATGTTGCAAGGCCAGATCGGTCATTGAGACTGCGGTCCCGGAAACTACTAAGAAGGCTGCCGTCCCTCTCCACAGACAGCCCTTGGAGTTTTGACTGCGTCTACAATACGGTTACCCCATATCATTGCAACACGCAAGCCAAACCCACCTTATCACGCTCCATGGTTCATAAAAAAAATTATACGAGTACAAAGTGAAGGTATCATATTCATCCTTATCACCGGATGTCAATAAAACTCTGCCCAAGTATCGGCACTGGTCTGATTACCCCAGAAGAGATTAATGATACTTTATTCACCAACACTGCCCGATTTCAGTCTAATGATTGTCACCGTAAGTTTGAAAATATCCAATAATAGTGAATGAAGCATATTATTCTAACGATGTGTGGCCTCAGCGGAATCGTTTCATCTTATACTGCTCGTCGAAGCAAACAAAGGAAGTGTTAAATAATTGTCTGGCTCTGTCCGTAGCTAAAAGTCATCACGGCTGCTAACTGCAATGAGACTGGCCTCTGTTCGATTCCCGGTACTGCCAACGATTTTTCCTTTGTGAGAGGTCTGGAACGTGGCGTGCGCTCTGCCTTGTGATCCTAAATGAGGAGATACTTGACTGAATAGTAGCGGCTCCAGCGACGAAGTAGCCTGGATTGTTGTGCCGAGGGGCGGATGAGGAGAGGGTGAGGGGGGGAGGGGAGAGTGGAGGGGTCCGATCTGTCAAAGAGAACTGTAAAAGGCTCACGTTTTTCCATTTATTCTTAAACACAGTTTATTTTTAAATTTTGTATGTATATTTGCTTTTTGGGAGGTCTTCGTTAAGCAAGAAAATCTTCACTTAAAAAAGCAGCACATAGATATTATTAACGTTACATCTTTGGGCTGATTTAGCGACATATCTAAGCAGTCAAAGGGACTGTGTCTGTAATACAATATCCAAAGTCAACGTCTGTCTTCAGGAGTTACGGGAACTGGGGTGATGCAAAACGTTTTTTGATGTGTGCAGTATGTGGTGTCAGCGCCAGACATCACACTTGCTAGGTGGTAGCCTTTAAATCGGCCGCGGTCCGGTAGTATACGTCGGACCCGCGTGTCGCCACTATCAGTGATTGCAGACCGAGCGCCGCCACACGGCAGGTCTAGAGAGACTTCCTAGCACTCGCCCCAGTTGTACAGCCGACTTTGCTAGCAATGGTTCACTGACAAATTACGCTCTCATTTGCCGAGACGATAGTTAGCATAGCCTTCAGCTACGTCATTTGCTACGACCTAGCAAGGCGCCATTGTCAATTCCTATTTATCTTGTGATGCATGTACAGTCAGACCGATGTTCACCAATTATGGATTAAAGTTAAGAATTCCTGAAGCTACGTACTTTTCTTGATAGTATAATTACTTTACCTGTTCCAGACCTCACGCCAGCCTGCGTGAGCTTAAACGCGTGCCTTTCGGCTTCCTCCAAACCCCGTGAATTGGCTCATGCCAATTCACAAGATAGTACATGAATTTCTCATACTCTACACGTCGAGACGCATGCTGGTTCGACTAGAATAACGGCGAAATAGCGTCTGCCGATCACGCAATTAAGTCGAAACCGGTTACGCGTATGGAGAAGCAGCGATTTACCGGATAGAATATCCTGCGAGTGCCAGTCGCTGGAAGTTGCTTTACACATTACGCGTAGAATTGCTGAAGGTGTTGTAGCGACCGTTGAAGCTCTCTTGTCTGTGATTTCACTTGACAAAGCACCCAGACAAATTAGTCCCTCCCGGTTTCGTCACACTGGTACCGTGTAACAGCCTTGCCATCAAATCGGTGAAGAAGAGGGTACAAAAATGTCTCCAGGTACACGACATCTAGCTGAAGCAACTCCTTGATGATTAGATCCCACAGACATACCAAACTGTCGCGATGTTTATCACTACGTTTGCTAAGTTGTTCAAATGCTCTCGGATAGCTTACTCGTTAATAAAATCAGGTAATTTAGGAAACTAATCGAGCTGCGATACGAATCGAAGTATTAGTGAAACCAATAAATCTCTTGTTGTTACCTTGTGAGACGGGAATGTCCACAGCACACTAATCATCGTGATGTACAAGGAAGGACAACCGTCCATCAACGAGAATAACGAAATAAACATGCTGGTTTCACGTGCGCGGCGTTTGAACGAAGTGGGCCCAAATCGTGGAATGTTGAAAGGAGACAGGAGAGGAAGGTGTGGCGAGCTGCATCAAACCGCTCAGAAGACAGATTTCTCACAAAAGAATCTCGCCATCAAGGTGTCTATAATGAGGTCCATTGTGGTGTTCAGTCGCTATACCCGACCCAGGGGTCGCTCGTTGGTCGCTCCAGGAAGCCGAAAAGAAATTCGGGCAGAGTGGTCCTGCTGGGTCCTGTCTGTGCCGACTTGCCGATCTGCTGCAGAGAGAGGTCACTTCCTGGTGTGGCGGCAGACGTAACCGGCTACTTGCTTCAGGGGCGGACGCCTCACTGTTAGCCGGCTGGATGACATCACACGGTTACCGCGGCGCAGCTCCCCATACACACACATGTTGAGCTACACCTGTTGCTCCTAGGGTCGCCAGCTCAAAAATGCACTACTCGCCATTAAAATTGCTACATCAGGAAGAAATGCACATGATAAACGGGTATTCATTGGACAAATATATTATAATAGAACTGACATGTGATTACATTTTCACCCAATTTGGGTGCATACATGCTCAGAAATCAGCACCCAGAACAATCACCTCTGGCCGTAATAACGGCCTTGATACACCTGGGCATTGAGTCAAACAGAGCTTGGATGGCGTCTATAGGTACAGCTGCCCATGCAGCTTCAACACGATACCACAATTCATCAAGAGTAGTGACTGGCGTATTGTGACGAGCCAGTTGCTCGGCTACCATCACCAGACGTTTTCAGTTGGTGAGAGATCTCGAGAATGTGCTGGCCAGGGCAGCAGTCGAACATTTTCTATATCCAGAAAGGCCCGTACGGGACCTGCAACATGCGGTCGTGCATTATCCTGCTGAAATGTAGGGTTTCGCCGTTACAGCCGTGCGCATAAGATGCCTGTCATCGTGACTGCTAGTGATACGAGGCCATTGGGATCCAGCACGGCGTTCCGTATTACCCTCCTGAACCCACCGATTCCATATTCTGCTAACAGTCATTGGACCTCGACCAACGCGAGCAGCAATGTCGCAATACGATAAACCGCAATCGCGATGGGCTACAATCCAAAGTCGGAAACGCATTTCTCCTTCTTACACGAGGCATCACAGCAACGTTTCACGAGGCAACGCCGGTCAACTGCTGTTTGTGTATGAGAAATCGGTTGGAAACGTTCCTGATGTCAGCACGTTGTAGGTGTCGCTACCGGCGCCAACCTTGTGTGAATGCTCTGAAAAGCTAATCATTTGCATATCACAGCATCTTCTTCCTATTGGTTAAATTTCGCGTCTGTAGCACGTCATCTTCGTGGTGTAGCAATTTTAATGGCCAGTAGTGTATTTCTCTCCGTTTCAGTCTCTAACGCTACGCTGGCCGCAGTGGCCGAGTGGATCTAGGCGCGCAGTTCGGAACCGCGAGACTGCTACGGTCGCAGGTTAGAATCCTGCCTCGGGCATGGATGTGTGTGATGTCCTTAGGTTAGTTAGGTTTAAGTAGGGGACTGACGACCACAGCTTTAAGTCCCATAGTGCTCAGAGCCATTTGAACCATTTTCTAACGCTACGTAGGGGAAAAATGAACACTTAAATATTTCTTTGCGAGCTCTCATTTCCCTTTTTATCATGAAGATCGTTTCTCCCTATGTAAGTCGGCTTTAACAAAATATCTTCGCATTGGGAGGAGAAAGTTGATGACTGAAATTTCGTGAGAAGATTCCGGTGCAACGAGAAACGCCTTTGTTTTAATTATGTCCACCCCATATCTTGTATTATGTCCGCGACACTCTCTCTCCTATTTCGGGGCACTGCAAAACGTGTTACCCTTCATTGCACTTTTTCGATGTAGTCCTTTAGTCCTGTTTGGTAAGGATTCCACACCGCGCAGCATTACTCCAAAAGAGGTTGGACAAGCGCGTTGTGGACAGTCTCTCTAGTAGATCCGTTACATTTTCTGGCAATAAATCGCAGTCTTTGCTTTGCGTTCTCCACAGGATTTTCTATGCGTTCTTTCCAATTTAAGATGGTCGTGATTGTAATTAAGTTTAGTTCACGGACTTCAGATTTCATTCATTTATCGTGTAACCGAAGTTTAACGGATTTCTTTTAGCATTCATGTGGATGACCTTACACTTTTTTTAAATTTAGGATCAATTTCCAGTTTTCGCCCCATACAGATATCTTTTCTACATTGTTTCGCAATTTGATTTGATCTTCTGATGACTACTAAGTGTGCAGCGTTCTCACTTAGCCACGTTCGGCCTACCAGGAAGAACACTGGACGCAGACAAAAATACCATTGGTTAATATGTCTATGCACGGTGCTCAGAAACAGCCTGCAAAGCTTTTAGGGGTGCTGCAAGAGAGGTTGTGGTACGAAATAAAACTTAGGAAAAAAATTCGATACACTGTGTCGATTCCGAGCTATTTACCGCTTAAATTGATCAGGTCGGTGCGCGAACAAATTCAAGCAGATGGTTCAAATGGCTCTGAGCACTATGGGACTTAACATCTGAGGTCATCAGTCCCCTAGAACTGAGAACTACTCGAACCTAACTAACCTAAGGGCATCACACAATCCATGCCCGAGGCAGGATTCGAACCTGCGACCGTAGCAGTCACGCGGTTCCGGACTGAAGCGTCTAGAACCGCTCGGCCACCAAGGCCGGCCAAATTCAAGCAGCCTCCCAGGGACGGTGTCTCCAAACGTGTTCTTCGTTTCGTCGCATCAAAGAGAACAAACGTGGCATCTGCTCACCTAGCTGAAAAATCATCACTTCCGGAGAAGGCACATTTTAACTGGTAATCTGCATTCTAACAAGTAGTAACGACTAACCCATAGAGATCTGTGCAATATCGCCTTTCAACACGTGCAAGTACCTGTATTTCAGCGCTCACAACGGCCTGATTGCTTAACTCCAATGCTAAATAACTCGGAAACGTACAACCCATCGACATTTTTCTCTTCACAATTATTTCTCAGCACAACCTTGTCTGCAACCCGCTTACAAGCTTTTCGGACTGTGAGCACCCCGTATATCTTTACACCAAAGCTCCTTATTCCTTGTACACTGAAGCGTCAAAGAAACTGGTATAGGCATGCGTATTCACATACAGAGATATATAAACAGGCAGAATACGGCTCTGCGGTCGGCAACGCCTATATAAGACAACTGCCTGGCGCAGATGTTAGATCGGCTACTGCTGCTAAAATGGCGGGTTGTCAAGATTTAAGTGAGTTTGCATGTTGTGTTATAGTCGGCGCACAAGCGACGGGACACAGCATCTCCGAGGTAGCCGCGAAGTGGGGAATTTCCCTTAACGACCATTTCACGAGTGTACCGTCAGTATCAGGAACCCGGTAAAACATCAAATCTCCGACATCGCTGCGGCCAGAAAAACATCCTGCAAGAACGGGAGCAACGACGACTGAAGGGAATCGTTCAGCGTGACAGAAGTGCAACCCTTCCGCAAATCGCTGCAGATTTCAGTGCAGGGTTATCAACAAGTGTCAGTGTGCGAACCATTCAACAAAACATCATCGATATGAGCTTTCGTAGCCGAAGACACACTTGTGTACCCTTGACGACTGCAACGTACAAAGCTTTACGCCTCGCCTGGGCCCCTCAACACCGACATTGGACTGTTGATGACTGGAAACATGTTGCCCGGTCAGACGAATCTCGTTTCAAACTGTATAGAGCGGGTGAACGTGTACGGGTATGGAGACAACCTCATGGAACCTGCATGTCAGCAGGGGACTGTTCAAGCCGGTGGAGGCTCTACAATGGTGTGGAACATGTGCAGTTGGAGTGATATGGGGTCCCTGATACGTCTAGATACGGCTCTGATAGGTGACACGCACGTAAGCATCCTGTCTGATCACCTACATCCATTCATGTGCATTGAACATACCGACGGATTTGGGCAATTCCAGCAGGACAATGCGACACCCCTCACGTCCAGAATTGCTGCAGAGTGGCTCCAGCAATACTCTTCTGAGTTTAAATACTTCCGCTGACCACCAGACTCCCCAGACACGAACATTACTGAGTATATCTGGGATGCCTTGCAATGTGCTGTTCAGAAGAGATCTCCATCCCCCTGTAGTCTTACGGATTTACCGACAGCCCTGCAGGATTCAGGGCGTCAGTTCCATGCAGCACTATTTCAGACGGTAGTCGAGTCCATGCCGCGTCCTGTTGCAGGGGCTCTACACGATATTAGACAGGTGTACCAGTTTCTTTGGCTTCAGTATATATCCTCGTCTTACCGGTATCAGGTGAAGCTGTGAGCAATGAGGATAATGGACGATGGACGTTACGTGTGTACTCCGTGACAAGTTGAGAATTTGGGTTGGAGAGAAAGCGCACTCGCATCGCAGAAGCGGTTAAAGGAGACTGCTCACGTAAAACACGAAATCCGGATTCGGGGCCCGGTCCGGCATTTATTTCATGCCCGCTTGCGGGTAAGGTTTCTCTTACGTCATCACGCGTTCCAGAAGCCAGTCTTTATTTAAGCTTTTCCCTTGGGGGGGGGGGGGGGGGTCTGGGGTTCTTTCCCTCTGTGCCACATCTTGCTCACTTTCTATGCTCTGCCGGACCTAACCACGTCGAACTCGTTGTCACCGGGCAGTATGATCTGCCTGTGATGGGTGACCTTCCCGGTTGGAGCATTCTCCGCAGGCCGTCAGCGCGCTACGCCATCAGCGTGGGCGAGAAACTGAAAAGTAGCTTTGCTGTTTTCCAGAATCCCTTGTCATTTTTGAGACTCGTAGTTTTTTTGACTACTTTTCTCTCCGAAAGTTGGCTAAGTAATTTTGAAGTATATACGGGGTGTTCATTTTAACTGAAGACAGTGAATCATCTCGAAGACTACACATCGGATCGAAAAAAGTTATAATTCCAATTCGTACATCTCGGAGGGGAACATCGAACGATGCCACACTCAATCCGCCACTCCACCGCTGCGTGATTAATGCTGGGCAACTTTGAAATCTTCAATGGGAACCTCCGATTTTTATTGCAGACTACGATTCTACGGCAATATCTACATGCGGCTTGTTTGAAGGAATTTTTTGGTTTCGCCACAGATAGCGCCGCAATTGGAGAAAAAAAATCGGTAGACAATCGTAATTTACGACATCCTACTCAATGGCCCTCGAATATCCAATGGCAAATGGGACCCCACCCCTACGCTGCGAGGGTAGGACAGACCAGTACTTCGTAACTTCTAATTGGGATCTCCATTCGGAACGTTGTACTCCTCCGACATATCGAACAGGGGAGTACGCCACACGTCACAGCGGCCGTTTACACCTACACTTACACGTTACTCTGTAATTCACACTTAAGTGCCTGGCAGGGGGTTCATCGAACCGTTTTCATACTACTTCTCTACCATTCCACTCTCGAATGGCGCGTGCGAAAAAGGAGCACCTAAATCTTTCCGTTCGAGATCTGATTTCTATTATTTTATTATGATGATCACTTCTCCATACGTAGATGGGTGTCAACAAAATATTTTCGCATTCGGAAGACATAGGTCGTGATTGAAATTCCGTAAATAGATCTCGCCGCAAAGAAAACCGCCTTTGTTTCAGTGACTGCCACCTCAACTCGCGTATCACATCAGTGACACTCTCACCCCTGTTGCGCGATAACACGAAACGAGCTGCCCTTCTTTGCATTTTTTCGATGTCCTCTGTCAATCCTACTGGTAAGGAGCCCACACCGCGCAGCAATAGTCCAGCAGAGGACGGACAAGTGTAATGTAGGCTGTGTCTCTAGTGGGTTTGTCGCATCTTCTAAGTGTTCTGTCAACAAAGTCTGTTTCGCCTTCCCCACAATATTACGTATGTGGTTGGTTCAAAAGGCTCTGAGCACTATGGGACTTAACTTCTGAGGTCATCAGTCTCCAAGAACTTAGAACTACTTAAACCTAAGTAACCTAAGGACATCACACACATCGATGGCCAGGGCAGGATTCGAACCTGCGACCGTAGCGGTCGCGCGGTCCCAGACTGAAGCGACTAGAACCATCGGCCACCTCGGCCGGCTATCTATGTGGTCTTTCCAATTTAAGTTGCTCGTAATTGTAATTCCTACGTATTTAGTCGAATTGACAGCCCTTAGATTTGTGCGATTTATCGTATACCCTAAATTTATCGGGTTTCTTTTAGTACCCACGTGGATGACCTTGCACTTTTCTTTGTTTAGTGCTAATTGTCACTTTTCGCACCATACAGAAATTCTCTGTAGATCATTTTGTAATTGGAATTGATCGTGTGATGACTTTACTAGACGGTAAATTACAGCGTCATGTGCAAACAATCCAAGGGGGCTGCTCAGATTATCACCTAGATCATTTATGTAAATCAGGAAGAGCAGAGGGCCTATGACACTACCTTGCGGAACGCCAGATATCACTTCTGTTCTACTCGATGATTTACCGTCCATCACTACTAACTGTGACCTCTCTGAGAGGAACTGTAACGTATCTTAACAGGCAGCTCACGTATAGTGTAGACGTAGAACAGACAGCGGCTATATACATTACAATACTTTTGCAGTTTTTATATCCTGCACACACACCTATCGTTTGGAGAACAGATGTGCAAGCGGCGGTGAATGTTACAACCACGGGATACAAAATTTAAATGATCCTGATTCATGGAGAATGTAGGAGAAATGTTGAGGCTGTTGTTGCATGCCGAGTGTTTTCCAGACAAAGCCCGCTCTCGTTCGTTCTTTTATAGGGTTGTGAGCGCCTTTATGCCTGACGGCAGCGTACAGACCGGCAAAAGGAAACGAAGCAAACGTGTTACAGGAGAAGCTAATGAAATATCTGTACTAGCGGCAACCCACGGATAAGCGTCCGGAAATTCCGCCAAGTCCGTACGCAGTATTGTCACAATAGTGCATTGTCGTAAGTATCGTCCACACCACGTGTCACTGCACCAGGAACATCATGGCGCCGATTTCCATAACCGGACAGTAGTTTTTCGTGAAGGGGCACGTCAACAAATGCAAACGAGCCCCACGTTCTTTGCCGAGGTGCCGTTTTCCGATGAGTCTACAGTCAAAAAATGGTTCAAATGGCTCTGAGCACTATGGGACTTAACATCTGCGGTCATCAGTCCCCTAGACTTGGAACTACTTAAACCTAACTAACCTAAGGACATCACACACATCCATGCCCGAGGCAGGATTCGAACCTGCGACCGTAGCGGTCGCGCGGTTCCAAACTGAAGCGCCTAGAACCGCTCGGTCATACCGGTCGGCTTATCTACAGTCACAAACCATGGTAGCCTTAACCGTCATAACGTACTTTACTGGACTGTAAACAATCCCTACTGGTTACTGCAAGTTGACCATCAACGCCCTTGATCGATTAACGTATGGGTGGCATCGTGGGTAAATAACTCATTGTTCCGTATTTTATAGACATCTTGTTGAGTGGACGGACATATCGAACGCTTTTAGAACAGGAACTACCAGCAGGATGTTTCCCTGGATGTTGGAAAACGTATGTGGTTTCAGCATGACGGCTCCACAGCACATGACGCAATTGAAGCACGGGAGGTATCAGACCTTGTTGCACGGGATCGTGAATCGGTAGAAGTGTCCCATTTAATTGGCCCTGCTACATCGTCGGATTTGGGAATGGGCTTTCCTGTCAGAAGTAATGAAATACTGGCCTGTCCAAACTTCGCAGCGTGGAGTTGGAGTCCCACTTGCCATTGGACATTATTCAAGGGCCATTGAATAGCACGTCGTAAATTACAACTGCGTACCCATTCTTATCACGCACATTACCGAGCCATCTGTGGCGAAATGGAGAAAATGCTTCAGACGAAACGTATGTAGATTGTGCCGTAGAATCGCAGTTTCCAATGAAAAACGGGGGTGCCCATTGAAGATTTCGATGTTGCCCCACGCCACCCACGCACGGCGCAGGGAGTCGGATCGAGTGTGGTATCGTTGGTTGTCGTCTTCCTAGATAAACAAATTGGAATTGTAGCTTTTTTTGATCCGATATGTAGTTTTCGAGATATTTCAAAGTCTTCAGTCAAAACGAAGATTATGTATTTGTAAAATTATAAACGCTTTTACCACTATGACGCCGGGCGAGGTGGCCGAGCGGTTCTAGGCGCTACAGTCTGGAACCGCGCGACCGATACGGTCGCAGGCTCGAATCCTGCCTCGGCCATGGATGTGTGTGGTGTCCTTAGGTTAGTTAGGTTTAAGTAGTTCTAAGTTCTAGGGGACTGATGACCTCAGAAGTTAAGTCCCATAGTGCTCAGAGCCATGTGAACCACCATTACCTTCTCCTCCCCCCCCGCCCCCCTCCCCGCTCGGATATTATTCTCAGGTCCGTGATCAAGCTTCAGATATCAATGAAGAAACTGTCACTAGAAAGAATTTTTCACTCTGCAATAGAGTGTGCGCTGATACGGTACTTCCTCGCAGTTAAGACTGTGTGCCCCACAGACAAGCGAACTTGCAACCTTGCCCTTTCACGAGTAGGTGCTTTACTAACAGAGCTTCCCAAGAACGATTCACGACCCGTCCTCACAGCTTTACTTCCGCCAGTACCTCGTCTCCTGCCTTCCAAATCCCACAGGAGCGCTGCCGGGTTAGCACTGGTAATAGGAATTGTAAAACACATGTACCGTGTTGCGTCTGGCTTGGAACTTTGAATACCATGACAAAAAATAGCTTCGTTGACCCCTCGCGAAAATGGTTCAGGGAACATAACACGCAGAAGACACTGAATAACTTTTCAAAATAAAAAAGCACTCCGTCGTCACGCCACAACTGGCCCATCCCGCCCATCCGACCGCCGTGTCATCCTCAGCTGAGGATGCGGATAGGAGGGGCGTGTGGTCAGCATACCGCTCGTTATGATGGTTTCCTTCGACCGGAGCCACTACTATTCGGTCGAGTAGCTCCTCAATTGGCATCACGAGGCTGAGTGCACCCCGAAAAATGGCAACAGCGCATGGCGGCCTGGATGGTCACCCATCCAAGTGCCGGCCACGCCCGACGGCGCTTAACTTCAGTGATATGACGGTAAGCAGTATATCCACTGCGGCAAGGCCGTTGCGTTTCAAATTATCTTAGTGTTTATATTTTCCTTGGTTAATAACATTGTTCCGAGTATGCACTAGCATTCTAACACATTTCTGTCCTCGCAGCAGTGTTAAGAACGCATTCGCTTTCATATACATTCATGTGATTGCGGATAAATGACAGACCAGCTAGCAAAAAGCGTCATTTTGCTTTCAGTGACGAACTAGAACTCACTTCACTCGTATCGTCTCCGCCTTCGAAAAGAGTGAGACAAAAGAATGCACCGAGAATGGTGTGTATCTTTGCCCAACTTTAACGCAGGCGGTACAATGTATTCAGTGTTCAGATATCGATATGATTTATTAGAGACAGAAAAAATAAATATACCACAAGGTTAAGTGAAAACCGCATTACTGTATATACAGGGTGTTCAGCAATTTCCGTTACAAGTTTCTGGGACTTGAGTACGTAATATTCTGAATAAGACCCCATGCCCGTAGTTGTACCGTCCCGTTCTACGACGGTGTCAATTCAGTTGTCTGACTCATCCTCGTCTGTCGAGGAGTCTAATTAGGCGCGAGGCAGTACAGTTATTAGATAAGCATTCGAAAGGAAACACAACGAAACATCCATTTATCACTTAAGTACATTTATTTGTCTTACCACTTAAACATTACGTGTTTACATTACGTCAAAACGAAAAGGAAACTAGCATCTGTACGTACAGAACAGTACTGATGCACTGAAACATCAGGTTATAACACTACCGTGTGCTACTGCTATATCATAACCGTAAAGTTGGATGCAGATCGTAAAATCGAACTATCTTGTTAAAGCAATTTTGGTATAAAGCAACAGAGCAGTGTTACCCTCTGAAAGGAATTTTGTTCTGATGACCGCGATTTACCCAACGGAGGTGGCTTATCGGAAGAGAAAGTCAGAATTACATAAATATTTAAACAGTGATAAACAATAATTTACCTATCCACAGTGTCCAAATGATAATAAAAACGGTCGCCAGCCTAATTAGGCAAGAGAATGGGTAACATTCTTGTTCAAGAAACTGAAAATAAGTAACTTGAATGGACAAACACAGCCTATACTTTGTCACACTCTGGCACTGCATATACTATGTTCACGTTAATATTGGAGCTGACAGAGCAGAACAAACTATTTGCATAAATATAACAGATAACGAAACACACTGTTACCCTGAGGACTTTGTCAAACTGAATGGTCTCAATAGCGTTACTATTACTATTAATATTCACTGTAGAATCGTAAACTGGACATAAGAATTTGTTTGAAAAGTATAGATAGTGGTTTTTCTATTAATCGTTATCTAGCATGAGCACAACAGACAAACTGTGGATCCTGTTACACCATTAATATGCACTTCCAATACACAAGAGAGGCAGGCACTTAGCAAATATGAGTATATAACTTTCCACAAATGCAGTTCACGACTTTTACTGCAGTGAGACACAATATTCACAAATTTGTAAAAAAACTGACCCACCTTTCAAAATTTACAACAGGCAGCACTACGATCACTAACTAAGCAAATCTTTATAAGCCTCAGTTTTAAGAATTTTTAATTTTTAAAAGTAACAGCAAATTGTCTTTATTACTACAGTCTTCTACTTTTAAGTCAATGATTAAATAAGTAACTTTGAAAGTCCACAACACTTTAAATTGGACTGATTCAATCGCTGGCAGGCTTTCACAAAGCTACATTTACTACCTCCCACAATTTTACCAAATCCAAAGTAAATCTGAATACTCCCTTCTTACCAAAGATCAAACAACATTAATTAACTGTTTGGTTTTGAGGCTTTTATTTTTTCCACAACAAGGACACTAGGTAATCATAGTTCAAACGGAGAGGAACCTGAGAGGTGTTGTGATAAAGAAAAAATCAAGATAGGTACATAAATTCGGTTATACATTACCTTATATTTGAGCACACTAAAACATCCAATGAGCTGATCGTTCACTGTACGTTACTATAGTAGTTCTGTGCCATTACAGTGATTGCGCATTGTGGTGGTGAGTGCATGTTGGTAGGTGGATTTGCAGGTAGAATTTCTGGACTCTTGTCATTTCTTGGTGGCGATGATAGATACCAATTCCAGAATAGTTCCAGCTCTTTATCCATCCATCCGAGGCATTGGAAAGTGTCAGGAAAAGCCTCTCTCGGAACCAGCAGAATACACAGCTTTTACATGAGCAGTTGATAGTTTGGTAGCTCGTCCCCGACTGATTCTCAATCCACCTCTTCTACCTATGCCAATCACAATTTTCGCGCGCTATTAAGCTCCGGAGAGGAACCACACCATCTTTTAGATACAAAATAACTAAGAACCCTAAGTGAAGGTCAGCAGTTTACATAACGGCAACGAAACATATTAAATAAAACAGTACATTTGCACATATTGACATTTCTACAAAAAAAATATTTAAACAAATTTTTACAATTATATACAGTAAGTTTTGGCCCCTCCAAATGAGACAAAGAATTTAAATGACAGATACACTACATTGCATTGAATCAAACCATGACATCAAAGTTTTTACAAAGAAAGGAGTATACAATTTTGTGTTATCGATTCAATCAAACACGATTTACAGAAGTTCAACAATGGAATGTTGAACAAAACAGAAAGCAAAATGAACCAACAAAAGGTATGTGGTGTCTAAGTCATGGTGTTACAAGGTGACCGTCAGACGTGATACACATCATCCAGTCTACCCTAATGCATACCAGGACAAGCAATTCTGAGACTTTTCTCTGAAGTGAAACGGTATATTTCCGGACATGGTTTCCTATTCGAAGTGTTGTATACTCACAGTCCTAGAAACTTATAACGGGCATTTCGGAACACCCTGTATATCAAACGCAGTGAAAGGGATTGCCAGTCACTCAACTTTAAGCTCGATTTTCTCAAAACCTGGCAGAAGTCACATAACTGCCATTGGCTTCTAGGCACCCAACAGAAAGTTTCGATCTAATCGCCATTCAGGAAATGTTGTTTTGATCATTCTTTGTCTGTATTACCGTGTCTCGCACGACAAAAACACTGCGTCAAAATATATTGTATTTTGTTGTTCGCAGGCGTGAACTTCCCTTCGTTTCGCTGGTGGCTGGCAGCGCAGACTACAATAACTAGTTCACCGAGGTGAGTCACGGATATTGTTTTGCCATTTTTTGCCATTTTCTTCGAGCATTCTTGATTTCACTCGCAATCATGCGCTCCAATACGCTCTATTCAGCGGTTTGTGGCGGTGCCAATTCGACCGCTTCATTGAAAATTATAGCGTCACCTTTTAATGCTTGTTTAGTGTATCAAGACTGTTCTTGCATCGCTGAACATTGCATTCGGATTTTCATAGTTTCCACCGGCACTTAATCTCACCCGCAAAGGAAACAGTTCTTTGTAATTGAAGCCTTGCATTATCACGGGGCCTGTGCGCCGAAACAACAAATCGAGTTATTCGAGAAAAACTGTTTAATTAGTTATTGTGTGCATGTTGCACGTAGCTGACTCTATATCTTCAACATGTAGCTGTTCCAAGGAAATCATATAAACCAGCAAGCGGCACCCATTATGACAATATTAAAAATAAATTTTGTGAAAGTTGCTAAGTGTCATAGATTACCGCTTGCAACTATGTTCTTTAAAGTAATGTAAAGTCCTCAGTTATAACACACCTTTCATTTTTTGTTACAAAAATTATGCCTCATGACATTTTGTACTGAAAACCGGTACACCGAGTTACGTTCAAAGTTTACGATAAAACTCTTGGTGGTTTTTATCTGGCAAAAAGTCTATCACATCCAGTAAGTCCTCCTCCTTTCCTTGTGTTATCCTGTCACTAACCTCGACACTTGTCTAGATCTGTATGCCCCTGATGTCTGGAGCAGACTTTCTAAGCTCCATGTAGTGCACTTTCCACGATGGCTCGTGTCCACTGAAATTTACTTGGTACATAATACTCCAGGGTTTCCAGCTTTAACCCTTAGTACTAAAAGTTTAGTGATCACAACGTGCTTCAGGTTTAGCAGTTTATTAACTGCCTCTTGAATATTATGGAAATTATGGGCTTCGATTTTAAGTGCTTGAAAGGACACGGAAAGTTTTGCTGATGTGATGACATCACATGAATCTCAGACACGTATGCCTTTGAGATTCTCTTGCGGTTCTCTAAACTACCAAAGTCACAGTCACATGAGAGGAAACAGGTCAAGAGACACAATATGCACTAGGATAAATACTAGCATTCTATTCTTGTTCTGACTTGTGCAGTTACTACTCCAGATAGCTAACAAGTTCTTCGTAGACTCAGTTAAAAGGGAAAGGGCCTTTTTTATTGCCTCGTATGTCAGAGACAAACTCATCCCGTACACACGTGCATGAGTGCCTTATACAGGGTGCGGCAGCGTTCTTAGTAGGGTATTAAAAACACACCATCAGGCAGTAACTGTAATTTATTTATTACCTCTTATGGCAATTAATAGTTAAAGGTTTGCCATTCACTAATGTGTAAGTCACTGTCGCTTGAGTGGATTACTTTTTGAATATGATCCCTGTCAAATGATGCCCCGTCTGCACGACACATTCGTCTAGGCGGCGTTGCAAGCTTGCCATAACCCGCCGTAACGTATTCCCTGGAACATTGCCGACGGTATTTCTGATGCGATCCTTCAACTCAGGAACGGTGGCACAACGTGTTCGGAACACTTCTTGCTTCAGGTAGTTCCAAGAGAAAAAGTCTGCACATGAAAGGTCAGATAAGCGAGGCGGCCAGAAATTGTCACCAAAACGGGAAATTAACCTACCGGGAAATGTCTGCTACAAGGAATCCATGCAAATTCTGGCCACCATTCCTGAGTTGAAGGATCGCATCAGAACTGCCGTCAGCAATGTCCCAGGGAATACGTTACGCCGAGTTATGGAAAACTTCCAACGCCGCCTAGGTGAATGTGTTGTGCAGACGGGGCATCATTTGACAGGGATCATATTCAAAAAGTAATGCACGCAATGGACAATAACTTACACATTAGTAAATGGCATACCGTCAACTATTGATTGACATAAGAGGTAATAAATAAATTACAGTTACTGCCTGATGGTGTGTTTTTAATATCCTACTAAGAACGCTGCCGCACCCTGTATTACTACAAAAGTTGATGCAAGTAAGTTGCATTCTGTAAAACATTTCACTGTGTGTCAGTAGGAGTGTATTATGCCTGTTCCAAGTCAGTAGAGATACAGCATCACTACGTGATTGTTGGGAAGCAACTACACTACTGGCCATTAAAATTGCTACACCACGAAGACGCGAAATTTAACCGACAGGAAGAAAATGCTGTGATATGCAAATGATTAGCTTTTCAGAGCATTCACACAAGGTTGGCGCCGGTGGCGATACCCACAACGTGCTGACATGAGGAAAGTTTCCAACCGATTCCTCATACACAAACAGCAGTTGACTGGCGTTGCCTGGTAAAACGTTGTTGTGATGCCTCGTGTAAGGAGGAGAAAAGCGTACCATCAAGTTTCCGACTTTGATAAAGGTCGGATTGTAGCCTATCGCGATTCCGGTTTATCGTATCGCGACATTGCTGCTCGCGTTAGTCGAGATCCAATGACTGTTAGCAGAATATGGAATCGGTGGGTTCAGGACGGTAATACGGAACGCCGTGCTGGATCCCAACGGCCTCGTATCACTATCAGTCGAGATGACAGGCATCTTATCCGCACGGCTGTAACGGATCGTGCAGCCACGTCTCGACCGAGTCAACAGACGGGGACGTTTGCAAGACAAGAACCATCTGCATGAACAGTTGGACGACGTTTGCAGCAGCACGGACTATCAGCTCGGAGACCACGGTTACTCTTGACGCTGCATCACAGACAGGAGCGCCTGCGATGGTGTACTCAACGACGAACCTGGGTAAACGAATGGAAAAACGTCATTTTTTCGGATGAATCCAGGTTCTGTTTACAGCATCATGATGGTTGCATCCGTGTTTGGCGACATCGCGGTGAACGCACATTCGAAGCGTGTATTCGTCATCGCCATACTGACGTATCACCCAGCGTGATGGTATGGGGTGCCATTGGTTACACGTCTCGGTCACCTCTTGTTCGCATTGACGGCACATTGAACAGTGGACGTTACATTTCAGATGTGTTAGACATGTGGCTCTACCCTTCATTCGATCCCTGCGAAATCGTACATTTCAGCAGGATAATGCGCGACCGCATATTGCAGGTCCTGTACGGGCCTTTCTGGATACAGAAAATGTTCGACTGCTGTCCTGGCCAGCACATTCTCCAGATCTGTCACCAACTGAAAACGTCTAGTCAATGGTGGCGGAGCAACTGGCTCGTCACAATACGCCAGTCACTACTCTTGATGAACTGTGGTATCGTGTTGAAGCTGCATGGGCAGCTGTACCTGTACATGCCATCCAAGCTCTGTTTGACTCAATGCCAAGGCGTATCAAGGCAGTTATTACCGCCAGAGGTGGTTGTTCTGGGTACCGATTTCTCAGGATCATTGCACCCAAATTGCGTGAAAATGTAATCACAGATCAGTTCTAGTATAATATATTTGTCCGATGAATACCTGTTTTTCATCTGCATTTATTCTTGGAGAAGCAATTTTAATGGCCAGTAGTGTAATCAACAAAAGACGCTGCCACATAGAACCTACGGACTTGTCGCTTTTGGAAGGCAGTGGGGCCTTTAAAACCTACGGGCTTCACGCTGAGAGTTAGAAACCAGACTACCGCAGGCAAACGGGTCATTCCTGGTCAGAAGATGTTATATCAAATATCGACGTTAATTCCAGGAGGAAATTCCTGAGAATTTGCGTTTCTAACATAGCATTGTTTGGTACTGAACCGAGGTCTGCGGAGAAAACCGTAAAAGAAGTGAGTCGAAGTGTTTGAGATGAGGTGCTGTAAAAGTATTATGAAATTTGGTGGGCTGATAGGACGAGAAATGAGATTCTCCGCAGAATCGGCGAGGAAAAGAATGCCTCGAAAGCACTGAGAAGAAAATAGGACAGAGTCATAGCGGACTCTGTTTAAGACAGAAGGGAATAACTGCCGTGTTACCAGAGGAAGCCGATTGTTCTCTTTATTTATTCGCTTTTTGTTCATCACAGTCTGACTACTTTGATACAGCACGCCACGTATTCCCCTCCCGTACCAACCTTTTCAGCTCAGAGTAGCACTTGCAACCTCTATTATCTGAAGGGTGTATTCCAATCTCTGTCTTCCTCTACTGTTTTTATCTCCGGCCGGTGTGGCCGACCGGTTCTAGGCGCTTCAGTTAGAAACCGCGCGACCGCTACGGTCGCAGGTTCGAATTCTGCCTCGGGCATGGATGTGTGTGATGTCCTTAGGTCAGTCAGGTTTAAGTAGTTCTAAGTTCTAGGGGACTGATGACCACAGCAGTTAAGTCCCATAGTGCTCAGAGCCATATTTTGAACAGAAACACCCAGCATGCTCAACAATAGGGGCTGAAGACTAACTCCATGTGTTACACCCGTCTTAACCCGAGAATTTTGTACTTGATCTTCCATTCTTATTGTTCGCTCTAGGTTGAGATAAATATTACTCATTACCTGGTTTTCCCTGTAGTTTTCTCATACTTTTCCTAGGATTTCAAATACCTTGCGCCATTTTACTTCGTCCAGTGTTTTCTTCCACGTCGACAAATCCCACGAAAGGGTCTTTGTTTTTCTTTAGCCTTTTTTTTTATATTATCAATCGCGACGTCAGAACTGCCTCTGTTTTCGGCCTTATCTTTCCGAAACCCAAACTAGCCCCCATCTTAAAGATTTTTCCATTCTTCCATATATTATTTTTATCAGGAACTTGCACGTATGAGCCATTACGGTAATTGTGCGATAATTCTCACATTTATTTGCTCTTGTTATCTTTGGGTTTGTGTAGATGTTGAAGGAACCTAGAAGGCAAAAACGTGCAGCGATAGGTAGAGATTCGGATATATACACAACAATTAGTTGGCGACTACGGGTGCAAGGCGAAGAGACAGGCGAGAGAAAACCGTGGCGTGCGGCATCCAACCAGTCATACGACTAATGACCCAAAGTAAAAAAATAAAATTAACTGGTCTCAGGCGGCCTTCGTCAGACGGCCCCTGAGATGTGGGCAGGCGCGGATGAGTCGGCGGGTGTTCCCCTTGGAGCTAGAGGCCACAATTTTCTCCCGCGGATATTTCCAGACCACCGGCGCGAGATCTGTTTGGCAACGCACTGCCGCTCCCACTGACCACAGCTTGTCCTCTATGAGAGGAGGGCAACGCCGGAACGGCTGTGTTTCGAAGGGGCCACTCGACGGGGAGTAGTGGCTGAGAGAACAGGCAAAAAACGGTCGATGTGGAAAGGCGACGCCGCCGGCTAAAGTTTACGCAAATCTGTAATTGCGCCTTCTGACAAAGGGGAAAAAAAAGGTGGCGTATTGGGGCCGCCCCTGATTGAAGGGTAGCCATGAGTGGACTAATGATATCCCCGCTGGCCTACCGACTTTCTGCTGGGAACGAGAGCCAGCCAGCATCGCTCTACGTCTGTATAAACATACCAAAGTGCGTGATGGAGGGTGCCTCGCACCAAAATTTCCTACGTCCCATTAGCGTAATGAGCGAAGGAAAATATATAGGGCCAATCAAAAAGCTTCCGTTCAGGGCGTTGCTGCAGAGATTACGCAACGCAGCGTGATTCAGATTCGGGTATACAGGGTGGCCCATTGATAGTGACCGAGCCAAATATCTCATGAAATAAGCATCAGACGCGAAAACTACAAAGAACGAAACTCGTCTAGCTTCAAGTCGGAAACCAGATGGCGCTATGGTTGGCCCGCTAGATGGCGCTGCCATAGGTCAGACGGATATCAACTGCGTTTTTTTTAATAGGAACCCTCATTTTTTATTACATATTCGTGTAGTACGTAAAGAAATATGAATGTTTTAGTTGGACCGCTTTTTTCGATTTGTGATGGATGGCGCTGTAATAGTCACAAACGTATAAGTACGTGGTATCACGTAACATTCCGCCAGTGCGGACGGTATTTGCTTCGTGATACATTACCCGTGTTAAAATGGACCATTAACCAAATGCGGTAAAGGTCGATATCGTGTTGATGTATGGCTATTGTGATCAAAAGTGTTCAGCCACATGTAAAACGCAAACCACGACCTGCAACAAATGATGCCCAAGTAGGTGTTTTAGCTGCTGTCGCGGATAATCCGCACATCAGCAGCAGACAAATTCCACAAGAATCGGGAATCTCAAAAACGTCGGTGTTGAGAATGCTACATCAGCATCGATTGCACCAGTACCATATTTCTATACAACAGGAGTTGCATGGCGACAACTTTGAATGTCGTGTACTGTTCTGCCACTGGGCACAAGAGAAATTACGGGACAATGACAGATTCTTTGCACCCGTTCTATTTAGCGACGAAGCGTCATTCACCAACAGCGGTAACGCAAACCGGCATAATATGCACTATCGGGTAACGGAAAATCCACGATGGCTGCGACAAGTGGAACATCAGCGACCTTGGCGGGTTAATGTATGGTGCGGCATTACGGGAGGAAGGATAATTGGACCCCATTTTATCGATGGCAATCTAAATGGTGCAATGTATGCTGATTTCCTACTTAATGTTCTACCGATGTTACTACAAGATGTTTCACTGCATGACAGAATGGCGCTGTAGTTCCAACATGATGGATGTCCGGCACATAGCTCTTGTGCGGTTGAAGCGGTACTGAATAGCATATTTCATGACAGGTTGATTGGTGGTCGAAGCACCATACCGTGGCCCGCACGTATACCGGATCTGACGTCCCCGGATATCTCTCTGTGGGGAAAGTTGAAGGATATTTGCTATCGTGATCCACCGACAACGCCTGACAATACGCGTCAGCGCATTGTCAATGCATGTGCGAACATTACCGAAGGCGAACTACGCGCTGTTGAGAGGAATGTCATTACACGTATTGCCAAATGCATTGAGGTTGACGGACATCATTTTGAGCATTTATTGCATTAATGTGGTATTTACAGGTAATCACGCTGTAACAGCATGCGTTCTCAGAAATGACAAGTTCACAAAGGTACATGTATCACATTGGAACAACCGAAATAAAATGTTCAAACGTACCTACGTTCGGTATTTTAATTTAAAAAACCTATCTGTTAGCAACTGTTCGTCTAAAATTGTGAGCCATACGTTTGTGACTATTACAGCGCCATGTATCACAAAGCGAAAAAAGTGGTCCAACTAAAACATTCATATTTCTTTACGTACAACAAAGGAATGTAATAAAAAACGGAGGTTCCTATTTTAAAAAACGCAGTTGATATCCGTTTGACCTATGGCAGCGCCATGTAGCGGGTCAACCATGGGGCCATCTGGTTTCCCCCTTCAAGCTATACAAGTTTCGTTCTTTGTAGTTTTTTCGTTTGAGGCTTATTTTGTATTTGGCCCGGTCACGATCAATGAACCATCTTGTTTAAGCACCGACATTTAGGTAAGGGATTAGTATGGCATTCGTGTCTTTCCAATGTGCGTGCGGTAGATGACGAAACGCGAGCAATGCCGACGTTATTACCAAACAAGACCAAAGTCCTGACATTATTTTCTTGCCTGCCAAAGGATTAACACCGGTAGAAATCGATCGGAAAATGAAGAACGTGCGTGAAGCAACATGTCTCACTAATGCCACTATTGCGGAATGGTGCGGCATGTCCCGTGCTGCTTCGCGATCACGCGCGTCGGCATATCGCAAAGCCCCTTTGTGGTGTATTTCGGCTCTCTTACGTCGTTCATGTGCGGTCCATCCAGCGCTACCGCCGCCATATAAGGCTCGCCTGCGGGCGGAGATTTCGGAGATATCCGGCAGCTGGAAAGTGGTTTTCGCTTTTTAACGACAGGAGCCGACTGGCGGTAGCTGGCCGGCCGGTCTGGACGCAGGAGAGTACGGCGAAAGCTCGTTATGTGATTCGCGATCCGATTAAGGCAGAGGCTGCGACCGCGGTTTCTGAGACGAAAACGTGACACCGTCGGTATAAACATCTGCCGAAAAAAATTGGCACTAAGCACTATGGGAATTAACACCTGAGGTCATGAGTCCCCTAGACTTAGAACTAGTTAAACCTAACTAACCTAAGGACATCACACACATCCATGCCCTAGGCAGGATTCGAACCTGCGACCGTAGCAGCCGGTTGTGTTGACTGAAACGTCCCCTTAGAAAAATTTATGAATTACTGTGCTGATAAACCTCTACGTTATTTGATTTTCAAACAGCTGAGCAAAACTGAACGTGCTCAGACATTCCTCTCTTTACTTATTCTGATCATCACTAAACTGACACACAATATTTTTAGCGCAACGCAGTCTGACTTTCAATAATCCCTACAAATGAATGGGCCTGACTAACAATAACCTATACCTTTCATGAATCACTTACCTCACAAAAATCTTCGTTACTCGAACTACTAGCACCAATACTGCCAGCTAAATGAAAGATTCTAACTACTGAAGGCACTAACTACTGATAGGCCTAGTTAGCAAATCAAAGATTTTGATAGAGAACAAACAATGTATTTACCTTAATAATGTTCCAAAGTCATTTCATGATATCCAGTATTACAAATTTACTCTTTCTGGCGGACACACGTCTAGATCGTCCGCTCTTAAAATTCTGCCATCTCTCTCCCCACATCCACCACTGCTGGCGGCTCACCTCCAACTGCGCAACTCTATGCGCTGTTCACATCCAACTGCCCAACACTACAATAGCGAATATTACAATGCCAACCAGTCACAGACTGCACACAGCACAGCCAGTGATTTTCATACAGAGCGCTACGTGGTGTTACCACCATAAAAATCTAAACAGCCTACTTCCAATAGGCCTTATCTGAGTGTTCAGTCTTTCTGGAAGAGTTCATGAACTGAGTTAAAATCAGGTAGTAAAGTGAATAAGTTGTTTCATGAAACGACTTCACAGAGACGTTTCAGTATTCATAAACGGTTGCAGGATATCTACGGACACCTGGCATTGAACAAGAGCACGGTGAGTCTTTGGGCGAGGCGTCTGCCATCACCGCAAGACGGTCGCTTAAGCCTGCCTAATGCCCCGCGTGTCGGCCGGCTACACACAGCTGTGACTCCGATATGTTGGAACGTGCGTACACTCTCATTCTAGGAGCACATCGCTGCTCAACTGGACGTCTGTGTTGGTAGTCCTGAAACACCCTCCACCAGTTGGGATACTCAAAGGTGTGTACCCGTTGGGTTCCTCGCCGGATAATGGAAGACCATAATGAGGGTCAACTGTGCGGGATTGCTTGCGCGTTACGAGGCTGACTGTGACAATTTTTTTGTCGAACATCGTCACAGGCTATGAAAAATGGGTTCATCACTTCGAACCGGAAAAAAACGGCAGCCCATCGAGAGGCGAGACACCACCTCTCCTCTGAAGAGGTTCTTCTATTTGACGTCCATCCTCATAGTGCAACGCTCAACTCAAGTTATTGTTCTACCCTCAGAAAATGAAGAAGAGACTTCAACGTGTTAGTCACCACAAAAATGCAAACGAATGTCTCCTTGTCCATGACAATGCAAGCCCTCGCACCCGAAAAGTGGTTCAAATGGCTCTGAGCACTATGAAACTTAACATCTGAGGTCATCAGTCCCCCAGGCTTAGAACTACTTAAACTTAACTAACCTAAGGATATCACACATATCCATGACCGAGGCAGGATTCGAACCTGCAACCGTAGCAGTAGCACGGTGACGGACTGAAGCGCCTAGAACCGCTCGGTCACAATGGCCGGCTAAACGTCGGCGAGGCTGGTGAATACCTTGCTAAACTAGCACTACAGTGACAATACTGTGGACGTTTAGAATGTAAGAGGAACCCCCAAGCCACAGTCAGCTCGTTAACGAATCGAGCTCCCGTGTATAAAACAGCTTCAAACGTCTGACTGTAAATGAGTTAATGTGTTAAATATTTTGCATATTAATGCATGTAATTTGTAACTGAAGACGAAAAACTCCCAATTATGTTGGTATTATTATGTTCGGATTATTCACCCATCAAGTAATGAAAAGTCAAAATCTGTAAGTAGGCTGTTTAGGTTTTTATGTTGGTAACGCTATGTAGCGCTCTATATGAAAATCACTGGCTGTGCTGTGTGCAGTCTGTGGCTGGTTTGCATTGTTGGAATTTGCTATTGTAGTGTTGGGCAGTTGTATGTTAACAGCGTGTAGCGTTGCGCAGTTGGAGGTGAGCCGCCAGCAGTGGTGGATGTGGGGAGAGAGATGGCGGAGTTTTGAGAGCGGATGATGTGGACGTGTGTCCATCAGAAAGAGTAAATTTGTAATACTCGATGTCATGAACTGATATATATATATATATATATATATATATATATATATATATATATATATATATATATATATATGACTTTTGAACACTATTAAGGTAAATACATTGTTTGTTCTCTATCAAAATCTTTCATTTACTAACTACGCCTATCAGTAGTTAGTGCCTTCAGTAGTTAGAATCTTTTATTTAGCTGGCAGTATTGGCGCTCGCTGTATTGCAGCAGTTCGAGTAACGAAGATTTTTGTGAGGTAAGTGATTTGTGAAAGGTATAGGTTATTGTTAGTCAGGGCCATTCTTTTGTAGGGATTATTGAAATTCAGATTGCGTTGCGCTAAAAATATTGTGTGTCAGTTTAAGTACAGTCAATCATAATTTTTCCAAGGGGATGTTTCAAATCGAAACTCCCAACTCAGTTCTTTCTTTCTTTTTTTTTTTCACAAGGCTAATATCTTCAGTAACATACGTTACCTTCAGTAACATACGTGAATTTGATGGCCGGGAGTCTCCACCTGGGGAAGTTGTGCTGCCGAATTATTATTATTTTTTTTTTCAGTTGAAGTCACATTGGGCGACTTGAGTGTCGATGGCGATGAAATGATGGTGAGAAGACCACAACACGCAGTCCCCAGGCGGAGAAAATTTCCGATTCGGACGGGAATCGAACCCGGGCCGGCTGCATGGCAGTCAGAGTGGCTGACCACTTAACTAAGGGGGGCGGACTAGTAAAGAAATAATATGTCGAACCATTGGTCCTGAAGTTTTAACGCATAAACAGCGGACGATAAACGTTTCTCCTTTCATTTATTGTTATTATTATTGTTAGATTGGTTCAAAAATGGTTCAAATGGCTCTGAGCACTATGGGACTCAACTGCTGTGGTCATCACTCCCCTAGAACTTAGAACTACTTAAACCTAACTAACCTAAGGACATCACACACATCAATGCCCGAGGCAGGATTCGAACCTGCGACCGTAGCGGTCACGCGGTTCCAGACTGAAACGCCTAGAACCGCACGGCCACACTGGCCGGCATTAGATTGGTGCGAAAGTTCGTAGCGTTTTGATTTTGCATGTTGGTATTCCGGTTGCTGTGGATTCATCTGTCGGCTGTCATTCTTTATTTGTAGTTCACTGCTGCTATTTGAGCTGCCATATTGTCATTTTGACCGTTGGATGTAGCGACTGGAGCTGTGGATGTTGAAAATGGAGTGCCAAGTGGAGAAATCTGAACATTTCCGACATTTCTTCTGTTCCGATTCACTAGAGGGCTGACAGCAGCAGAGGAACCCAGAAACGTTTGCGTCATGCATGAGGATATTGCCATCAGACAGACCACGGCAAGAAACTTTTCTCGTTTCAAGGAGCTTCGTTTTGAGATTAGTGACTGCCCACGTTCGGGAAGACCTTCGGCGTTTGATAAAGATCGTTTAGACGCATTAATTCACAATTATCCACGTAAGTGTACTGTAGAACTGATAAAGTATGATTATTCCACAATCGTGCGATATTTGCATGCAATGGGGAAGCTACAAAAGTCATTTTATAAAAGACATCATATTTACGCCAGTGACTGTAACACTTTCTTTATTTCACGATTGCAATTTCGGCCTTAGGCCATTATCAAGTGCAGATTTTTGTGGCTTCTGTCGTAATTGAGATATATACATGATATGTGTGCTCGCAATATGTAACAGCATCACGAATGTATTTAATAGTAATGAGATCGACATATTAATGTGTCAGTTCATTTTCAGTTGACATGGCTTTCAGCCACAAAAACCTGCACTTTATAATGGCCTAAGGCCGAAATTGCAATGGTGAAATAATGAAAGTCTTATAGTCACTTGCGCAAATATGATGTCTTTTATAAAGTTCTACATGACTGTGAATCCCAGGCATAAAAAGTTAATTAATTACTTCAAAAGTTAGTTGTGCGGATATTGTATACTCTTAAGCCGAAATCACAAAAATCAGCGGGTGGCATCTCTGCTTCCTCTTGGATCGTGAACAACACCGATACTTCCTATCCAGTGTCTTTGTTAGTAACGAGAAATAGTATCTTTCTGCTAAAGTAAGGAAAAGAAAGGAATGGTTGAGCGCCAAACAAAGCAGCAACTTCCCGTACAAACACCCGCGCGCACCCACAAAAGATAATGTTTCGCAGCTGGTGGAACAGCGGCGGTATGGTGGTGTACTAGGAATTGCTTCCCCCAAGTGCAACCATCAAAGCTGATATTTATTGTCAACATCTGAGACGTCTTGCAGACACAATCCAGCTACAACGACCAGGAACACTGCGTGAAGTCATGCTACTCAACGATAACGTCCACCCGCATTCTGGAAAATTTGCAGATATGTGGTAAGAGCCTATGGGACCAAACTCCCGAGGTCGTTGGTCCCTAAGCTTACACGCTACTTAATCTAACTTAAACTAACTTACGACAATACACACACCCATGCCCAAGGGAGGATTCGAACCGACCGCGGGAGCCGCGTGAACCGTGACGAGGCGCCCAAGACCGCGCGGCTACCCCGCGTGGCACCCACATACTGCCAGACTGACAAAGAACACTGTACAGGAGTTGGGTTCTAAAGCCATTCCGCACCCACCTTGTTCACCTGGTCTTGCGCCCTTAGATTATCATCTTTTCCGTTCTCTGTCGTACAACCTTCAAGGAACTACACTACTGGCCATTAAAATCGCTACACCAAGAAGAAATGCAGATGATAAACAGGTATTCATTGGACAAATATATTATACTAGAACTGACATGTGGTTTCATTTTCACGTAATTTGGGTGCATAGATCCTGAGAAATCAGTACCCAGAACAACCAACTCTCGCCGTAATAACGGCCTTGATACGCCTGGGCATTGAGTCAAGCAGAGCTTGGATGGCGTGTACAGGTACAGCTGTCCATGTAGCTTTAACACGATACCACAGTTCATCAAACGTTTTCAATTGGTCAGAGATCTGGCCAGGGCAGCAGTCGAATATTTTCTGTATCCAGAGAGGCCCGTACGGGACCTGCAACATGCGGTCGTGAATTGTCCTGCGAAATGTAGGGTTTCGTAGGGATCGAATGAAGGGTAGAGGCACGGGTCATAACACATCTAAAATGTAACGTCCATTGTTCAGAGTGCCGTCAGTGCGAACAAGGGGTGACCGAGACGTGTAATTATGGCACCCCATACCATCACGCCAAATGATACGCCACTATGGCGATGACGAATACACGCTTCCAACGTGCGTTCACCACGATGTCGCTAAACACTGATGCGACCATCATGATGCTGTAAACAGAACCTGGATTCATCCGAAAAAATGACGTTTTGCGATTCGTGCACCCAGGTTCGTCGTTGAGTACACCATCGCAGGCGCTCCTGTCTGTGATGCAGCGTCAACAGTAACCGCAGCCACGGTCTCCGAGCTGATAGTCCATGCTGCTGCAAACGTCGTCGAACTGTTCGTGCAGATGGTTGTTGTCTTGCGAACGTCCCCATCTGTTGACTCAGGGACCGAGACGTGGCTGCACGATCCGTTACAGCCTTGCGGATAAGATGCCTGTCATCTCGACTGCTAGTAATACGAGGCCGTTGTGATCCAGCACGGCGTTCCGTATTACCCTCCTGAACCCACCGATTCCATATTCTGCTAACAGTCATTGGATCTCGACCAACGCGAGCAGCAATGCCGCGATACGTTAAACCGCAATCGCGATAGGCTATAATCTGACCTTTATCAAAGTCGGAAACTTGATGGTACGCATTTCTCCTCCTTACACGAGGCATCACAACAGCGTTTCACCAGGCAATGCCGGTCAACTGCCGTTAATGTATGAGAAATCGGTTGTAAACTTTCCTCATGTCAACACGTTGTAGGTATCGCCACCGGCGCCAACCTTGTGTGAATGATCTGAAAAGCTAATCATTTGCATATCACAACATCTTCTTCCTGTCGGTTAAATTTCGCGTCTGTAGCACGTCATCTTCGCGGTGTAGCAATTGTAATGGCCAGTAGTGTACCTTTGCGGATGAAAATGCGCTCCGAACGTAGCTCGACGAGTTCTTACCCTCAAAACCAGGTGATTCCTACACTCGTGGAGTCGAAAAGTTACCCCAGCTTTGGGAGACTGTTGTAAATAGCGAAGGAGAAGCTATGATTGATGACTAAAATCTGTGTTAAGTGTATCTGTCGTGTTCAGGGAAAAACGCTACCAACTTACGCACCAACCCATTGTTATTATTATTGTTGTTGATGTTGTTGTTGTTGTTGCTAGTACAGAGTGGTCCACTAGAAATAGTCAATTTTCGATTGGCCATTCTGATAAGAATGTAGATATGGGGTACCGCATCTAATCGGTTCCACAAGACATGGCATTCAGTTCAGAGAGAACGTCGTCCAGTGCGGGTGAGTATTGAGCCAGTGGAGGAACTATGTCGTGTGGTGTGCAACGTACTGTGGAAGAGGCCACAGTTTCCCAGGTGAACGAAACAACAGCATGAAATGGGTTCTGCATCAGGGACCTGAAATGACTGTTCTAGCGCCGGAAAATACCAGACGAGTTCGTGTAGCAATCTGTCCGTCTGCTTTCCAGAACATTACAGATCTCTCCCACGTCTTCACAGCGCATTATGAAACAGTTTTAGAGCTTGATCTTTATTACCTGCAGGTGGCTCAACTGTTACGACCAAGAGACTAAGTGGGTAGGCGCAATGCCGAAACATCATTTGACCGAACTCACCAGGATGACGCATGTTTGTTAAATCTTGCTATGTCTGGTGAAGCAAACGTCCATCTGATAGGGTTAGACAGTAAATGTAGCTTTCTATACCACTCGGAAACACACCGTTCATGGAAAGATGGAGTGTAGCCGAAAGATCGTCCTCTGGTGAACTACTAGACAGTCCGTTGGAATCTTTGAGCCATATTTTTTTGAAGACAGTAACAACCAGCCAGTGAGTCTCAGTTCCGAAAGAATAGTGGACATGACTACCAATTTCTTCATTCCACTGCTCCAGGGACATTGCCGTCCAAATGTTTCTTCAAACTGGGGCTACAGCATATACGGCCTCTAATGCTTCACAGGACTGAGGCGCCATTTTCCACATCGATTACTCTCCCAGTTCGGCCGTATCCCATTACCCTACTGACTCCGATTTTTTTTCTTTGGCGGCCATCTCAAGGACAAATTTTCTCGGCGTTACTCCGCAATACTGATGAGTTGAAAGTCGTAATCCGGGATCAGATACCTCCGTTCGAGAGATATGACGTCATCGCCACTGTGACATGATCCTAGCGTCCTCGAAACTATGGATTCGATGCTGATATGAGTCGATATCGAATGTTTTCAGACGTCACGGGTTCTCAGCGCCAGGGAGATGCTTATAACAGTTTCCACAACGAAACTTTGTCTGGTTCAAATGGCTCTGAGCACTATGGGACTCAACTGCTGAGGTCATTAGTCCCCTAGAACTTAGAACTAGTTAAACCTAACTAACCTAAGGACATCACAAACATCCATGCCCGAGGCAGGATTCGAACCTGCGACCGTAGCGGTCTTGCGGTTCCAGACTGCAGCGCCTTTAACCGCACGGCCACACCGGCCGGCGAAACTTTGTCTGGAAACCTGGCAGAAAATCCAAAGAGATTCTGGTCGTATGTGAAGTATGTTAGCGGCAAGAAACAATCAACCCCTTCTCTGTGCGATAGCAATGGAGATACTATCGAAGACAGTGCTGCCAAAGCAGAGTTACTAAACACAGCCTTCTGAAATGCCTTCACAAAAGAAGACGAAGTAAATATTCCAGAATTCGAATCGAGAACAGCTGCCAATATGAGTAACATAGAAATAAATATCCTCGGGGTAGTGAAGCAACTTAAATCACTTAATAAAAGCAAGTCTTCTGGTCCAGACTGTATACCAATTAGGTTCCTTTCTGAATATGCTGATGCATTAGTTCCATAGTTAACAATCACATACAACCTTTCGCTCGGCGAAAGATCCGTACCCAAAGACTGAAAAGTTGCACAGGTCACACCAATATTCAATTCCTCAATGTGTGAGTAATCCACTAAATTACAGGCCCATATCGTTAACATCGATATGCAGCAGGATTTTGGAACACATATTGTGCTCGAACATTATGAATTACCTCGAAGGAAATGGTCTATTGACACACAGTCAACATGGGTTTAGAAAACATCGTTTCTGTGAAACACAACTAGCTCCTTATTCACATGAAGTGTTGAGTGCTATTCACAACGGGTTTCAGATTGATTCCGTATTTTTGGATTCCTAGAAGGCTTTTGACACTGTACCGCACAAGCGGCTCGTAGTGAAATTGCGTGCTTATGGAATATCGTCTGAGTTATGTGACTGGAGTTCCTGTCAGAAAGGTCACAGTTCGTAGTAATTGACGGAAAGTCATCGAGTAAAACAGAAGTGATTTCTGGCGCTCCCCAAGGTAGTGTTAAAGGCCCTTTGTGTTCCTTATCTATATAAACGATTTTGGAGACAATCTGAGCAGCCGTCTTAGGCTGTTTGGAGATGACGCTGCCGTCTATCGACTAATAAAGTCATCAGAAGATCGAAACAAATTGCAAAACGATTTACAAAAGACATCTGAATGGTGCGAAAAGTGGCAGTTGACCCTAAATAACGAAAAGTGTGTTGTCATCCAAATGAGTGCTAAAAGGAATTCATTAAACTTCGGTTACACGATAAATCAGTTTAATCTGAAAGCCGTAAATTCAACTAAATACCTAGGTATTACAATTACGAACAACTTAAATTGGAAGGAACAGACATAAAACGTTGTGGTGAAGGCGAACCAAAGACTGCGTTTTATTGGCAGGACACCGATTTTATTAGATCTTGAAGTAATGCACGTAAAAATCTTAACATTTTCAACCGGTGTAGACTTTTTATTTAATAAATAAAATACTTCCCCTGTGAGTTTATAAGTGATATAATATCATTTTATCCCGAAAATTGCAAATTTTATAATAAGACAAAACTCTGAAAATTTGAAAAAAAATTCCCTTCTAGTTCCCCTAAAAGAGCACGCAAAACCATTAAATCTAATCATCTGTTCGGAGTCACATCCCTCCACCTCACTTAACGCGGAAACAAGCTCCACTGAGGGAGGCCAAGAAAATCTCTGCATCACCCTCTCTACCACTGCACCAGGAATTCTGTCATCCGCCACAGCAACGATTGCGATCAAGAAGACCAGCAAGTGTTACTGCAGGACAACTCATCGCGGATGGTTTTGATCTAAATGAAAGCTGGAAGCATGAATGCTCAACAAAAACATTGGGAACAAGAGCCCATCACCTTGATCCCACAAAGCAGCCAAAAGGTTTTGACCTACCGAGGAAACTCTGGCGCCGCCTCAACAGGTTAAGGACTGGACACGGTTGTTGTAGCTACTTCAGGTACAAATGGGGCTGGATCAGTTCACCAATGTGTGAATGTAATCAAGAAGAGCAGACAACTGAACATTTAGTCCAACGCTGTCCTCTTCATTCATACCCTGGAATTCCCGATGACTTGTTCACTCTCACACCCAGCTTAATTAACTGGTTGAAAAACACGGACTTTAAGGTTTAATCTTGTCTTATATCATATGTATATTGTATAAAATCATTTGCCTTATATCAACAGTATATTGTATAAAATCACCATACGATTAAATAAACCTTGTTCGTCTTCGATTTGGGGCAGCAGCTTCACAGAGATGATAATACTTCCAGGATTGCTTCTAAAGCATACAAAATAGTATTTCATTTAAAGGCGAACATTCTGAGAAACAATAAAACGATTCGTATAAAAAAGTTTTTTCCATCGTTTTTGTAAAAGCGTAAATGGCCGCCAACGTAACGAGTGGTCGGATTTGGCCTGACCCCACCGTGCGAACGGCGCTCTGCGTAGAGACCACAGGGATATTCCGGCCGTGGGAACAAACACCTGGCAGGCCCCGCGCCCTTTCGGTATGAAGGGAAGGCGGCGGCCGCTCACAAAATTTCCCTCGTCCTCTGCGTCACGCCGGACGGAACTGCGAGGTCGAAACTGTGTTCTGAGCTGCGCAATAGTCTTACAAACCTCAGATCTGCAATATCACCCTAAGGCTCCCAGGGGAAGCACAGACTCAACGCGTCAGCGAGTTTGTATGACGAATGTACTACATCCTTACATTGACACAACAAATACTACTGTAGTGTGATGTGCTGCTCAACCAATTCCGAGAAATCGACCTCCAAAGTTTCGCCAGTCCGTTGAACACTGTAGGAGAAAATCAGATTCAAAAAAATGGTTCAAATGGCTCTGAGAACTATGCGACTTAACTTCTGAGGTCATCAGTCGCCTAGAACTTAGAACTAATTAAACCTAACTAACCTAAGGACAACACACACATCCATGCCCGAGGCAGGATTCGAACCTGCGACCGTAGCGGTCACGCGGTTCCAGACTGAAGCGCCTTTAACCGCACGGCCACACCGGCCGGCTAAAATCAGATTCCTTTCAGTTACTGAGACTCTAGTATCATTTTGAACACTTCATCATCCGGATCGCAACTTTTGTTGCATACGAGTAGATAACCACTTTTAGCCTGTTCGATGGCCACCTTCAAATCCGTAATCACAGAACTTGTGACTTATCAGACATTGTATAGAGAATTCTCACATAGTGCAGAGTAGCTTGGCAGAATCGTATGACAGATAAAAGCTGTAAGCAATTAAAAGCGCTACCCTGCATGATTTGGGAACCAGCTCAATTTTTCCCGCTCATGGTAACAGGAAAAAGTATGAGGTCAGTATTAATATTGTCCGCAAGGAAACTAATACATTGATCACCCAAAACATTATGACCACTGAAAGAGATTTTCACTCTGCAGCGGGGTGTGCGCTGATATGAAACTTCCTGGCAGATCAAGACTGTGTGCCGGACCGAGACTCGAACTCGGGATCTTTGCCTTTCGCGGGCAAGTGCTGGAAGGTAGGAGACAAGGTACTGGCAGAATTAAAGCTGTGAGGACGGGGCGTGAGTCGTGCTTGGGTAGCACAGTTGGTAGAACACTTGCCCGCGAAAGGCAAAGGTCCCGAATTCGAGTCTCGGTCCGGCACACTTTTAAGAACCTTCAACATCGCAGCGCGTCAGCAATCGTTGGTCAATATATTAAAAAACTACAAACCCGCCTCGATTGCGAAAAAAGCACCTAGTGTTAACCTAGGCTTCGGCGTAGATAACTACACCTTCATCAGAACAACAATAAAACCCTGAAGTGCCTAAGAAGACCTTTGTCAATGATTAAAAGAACACCATAGCTATACATTTATAAACGAAAAAAAGGAAAACACAAACAGTACATATGTACAAAGTCAAAACCACTACTTAAAGTTTATGGCGGGTCATGGTCCATCGTACATAGGCCGGTGTGAGGTGGAGCGTACACCATTAAGTAGTGGTTTTGACATTGTACATATGTACTGTTTGTGTTTTCCTTTTTTCGTTTATAAATGTATAGCTGTGGTGTTCTTTTAATCATTGACAAAGGTCTTCTTAGGCACTTGTGGGTTTTATTGTTGTTCTGAAGAAGGTGTAGTTATCTACGCCGAAACCTAGGTTAACACTAAGTGCTTTTTCCGCAATCGAGGCGGGATTTTAGTTTTTTTTAATACACAGTTTTAATGTCAGGAAGTTTCATATCAGCGCTCACTCCGCTGCAGAGTGAAACCTCATTCTGGAAACATCCCCCAGGCTGTGGCTAAGCAATGTCTCTGCGGTATCGTTTCTTCCAGAAGTGCTAGTTCTGCAAGGTTCGCAGGAGAGCCTCTGTGAAGTTTGGAAGGTAGGAGACGAGGTACTGGCAGAATTGAAGCTGTTAGAACGGGTCGTGAGTCGTGCTTGGGTAGCCCAGTTGGTAGAGCACTTGCCCGCGAAAGGCAAAGGTCCCGAGTTCGAGTCTCGGTCCGGCACGCAGTATTAATCTGCCAGGAAGTTTCATATCAGCGCACACTCCGCTGCAGAGTGAAACCTCATTCTGGAAACATCCCCCAGGCTTTGGCTAAGCAATGTCTCCGCGGTATCGTTTCTTCCAGGAGTGCTAGTTCTGCAAGGTTCGCAGGAGAGCCTCTGTGAAGTTTGGAAGGTAGGAGACGAGGTAGTGGTGGAAGTAAAGCTGTGAGTACCGGGCGTGAGTCGTGCTTCGGTAGCTCAGATGGTAGAGCACTTGCCCGCGAAAGGCAAACGTCCCGTGTTCGAGTCTCGGTCCGGCACGCAGTTTTAATCTGCCAGGAAGTTTCATATCAGCGCACACTCCGCTGCAGAGTGAAACCTCATTCTGGAAACATCCCCCAGGCTTTGGCTAAGCAATGTCTCCGCGGTATCGTTTCTTCCAGGAGTGCTAGTTCTGCAAGGTTCGCAGGAGAGCCTCTGTGAAGTTTGGAAGGTAGGAGACGAGGTACTGGTGGAAGTAAAGCTGTGAGTAACGGGCGGGAGTCGTGCTTCGGTAGCTCAGATGGTAGAGCACTTGCCCGCGAAAGGCAAACGTCCCGTGTTCGAGTCTCGGTCCGGCACGCAGTTTTAATCTGCCAGGAAGTTTCATCATGATCACTGCCCGGCGCGACAGTGGATGCCGCCTGGTGGCGTTGCAGGCTCGTGACAGGCTAACAAAAGATCGTAAGCGGGGCAGACACTGACGGAAATCCACTGAGGGAAGCACCTTAGACAAAGGGCAGGTTAGTATTACGCATACCCTGTGAACGAGTATCTCGGAAACGGCTAAGCTGGTCCAATGTTCACGTCCTACTGTCGTGAGCATTTACGGAAAGAGGTAGAAGGACAGTGAAACTACCAGTAGGTGCTAATTTGGTTGGACGTCCACGACTCTTCACAGAACGTGAGATTCGGACGCATGTCTCCTCTGTAGAATAGGATAGACGGTGATCTGGACAACTGGAAATTTGTGGTAATGTCTTATGGGACCAAACTGCTGAGGTCATCGGTCCCTAACCTTACGCACTACTCAATGTAACTTGCGCTAAGGACAACACACACACCCATGCCCGAGGGAGGACTCCAACCTCCGACGGGGGAGAAGCACGGACCGTGACAAGGCGCCTCAGACCTTGTAGCTACCCCGCGCGGCCGATGCTGATCTGTGGCATCTCTGCCGAAAGAGTACAATGCTGGTGCACGCACAAGTGTTTCGGAGTACACCGTTCCCCGTACATTGTTGAACATGCAGCTACGGAGCAGACCACCAGTACGTGTAAACATATTGACACAGTGATATCGTTAGTTACGATTGCAAAGAGCATGGGACCATCGGGATTCGATCTCCGATCAGTGAAAACGTGTCGGCTCTTGGGGTGAATCACATTCTCGCTACATTTCGAGTCACCACAAACGGCGTCATCGAGGTGAATTGCGACTCAAAACGTTCAGCGCTCCACGGACACAGGCTGGTGGGAGCAGTATTATGCTGTGGCAGAAATTCTCCTGCAATTGCAAGAGATCTGTGGTAGCAATTGAAGACACGCTCACAGATGGGAAACACCTGCATCCCTTCATGGTTGATGTCTTCCCCAACGACGATGTCGTCTTTCAGCAGTATTATTGCCCGTGTCTCGGAGCCAGAACCGTCCTACAGTGGTTTGAGGAGCATCATAGTGAACTCACGTTGATCTCTCGTCGACCAAATTAGCGTGATGAAAATCCTGTGGAATCCATCTAGGTCATTATGGGGGGCCATCACCGCGTACACAAATCGGCGGCTCATTATTTACGCGAATTGCGTGACTTGTGCGTAGACATCTACTGCCACATACCTCCACAAACCCAGGAACAAACTGTCGGATTCTTGATACGGACAATCGGTGGTATATTTTCTTCCAAATATGGACAAACAAGCTGTTAAGCAGGTAGTCGTAATGTTTTGGCTCGTCAGTGTACACAATACGAACAGCAAGGGTCACAACACACTTCGCTGGGGCACACCCTAAGTTACTTCTACATCTATCGATGACCTTCCAACCGAGATAGGTTGCTGCCTCATCCCTACCAAAAAAATCCTCAATCTAGTCACAAGTTTCTCCTGACACCCCATAAGATCGCTACTTCTGGTAATAAGTGCCAGTTACACAAGGAAGAGATAACAGAAATAGAAGAGAAGCCAGAAGCGTTTCTTGAAGAATTCTACGACTTGTAGAGCGTCTGTAGATTTGAAACGAGGGAAGAAGGAAGTCACATACTGGGAACACTGCAACAAACAGTCCGTCCACCTTGTAATTGACCGGTGTGCTGGTTTCCTTTCTTTTCGTTTTTAGTTTACCTGGTCCCTACAAGTGAATCGGCACGCGCTAAAAGGGCCTTAGTCACTCCAACCTACTTTCGAGCAAACTAATAAAAACGTAATTACATTTAAACCATACTTTCTTTTTTTCCTAAAAAAAAACAACAACAGTAACGCAAATTATCGAAGTGACTATCAGGGTTCGTTTCACACAAAAAAAATAAAAATAAAAATCGAGCACGTAAAAAAATTTCAGCTATCGTGACAGATCCTTTCAGCTGGTTTTGGAGTTCCTTAGATGCTTTCAACAGTTAATTTAATAGTAACCAGTAATTACAAATTTCGACCTCAATACATTTTTTGACCTCAGATGCAATTTATTATGACCTCTGCTAGGTGGTGTATCGCGTAGAACCTGTCATGCTTTCTAAGTTCTCGTTTGACTGTGCTGAAATCCTTGTCACAGAGTAGAAAGGAATGTCCCGTGACCGGGAAATAGTGTTCCATTTTGTCAGACCGGTTTAAGTCAGTCAATGCCACTAACATTCCCGATACAACAAGTTTTTGTTCTGTCCTGCACAGTTCGGGCAACGTGCAGTCTGTTACATAAGAGGGTGGTCGCCATTACACACAGATGGTGAAAGATAATCGCCTTAGTTCTTCCACAGCCCGCTGTAGGCAACTATTTATTTGGAGAGCTATAGGAAAACGTGATGCACCTGTAAAGGGGACCTCGTATAGGTCACTAGTAAGACCCATTCTTGAGTAATGCTCGAGTGTCAGCCATCCCCACGAGGTCGTATTAAAGGAAGGCTAGATTTGTTATCAGAAGATTCAGTCAACACGTAAACCTTACGGAGATGCTTTGCGGACTGAAATGGGAATCCGTGGAGGGAGGGAGACATTTTTTCCGAGGAGTGCTGTTGGAAAAATTTGGAGAACAGGGATTTGAAGCTGACTGAAGAACAATTCTACTGCCGCCAACGTACATTTCACGTTAGGACCTCGAACATAAGACAAATTAGGACTCATATGAAGGCATATAGACAGTCTTTTTTCCCTCGCTCTACTTGACAGAACAGGAAATTAATAACATACGTGTAGACCATATGTGGCTTAAATTCAAAGAAATAGTATCTGCAGCAATTGAGAGATTCATACCAAATGAAGTAACAAACGACGGAGCTGATCCTCCTTGGGACACAAAACGGGTTAGAACACTGCTACAAAAACAAAGAATCAAACATTCCAAATTTAAACAGACGAAAAATCCCCAAGATTGGCGATCTTTTACAGAAGCTCGAAATTTAGCGCTGACATGAATGTGAGATGTTTATAAGAGTTTCCACATCGAAACTTTGTCTCGAAACCAGGTAGAAAATCCAAAGAGATTCTGGTCGTATGTGAAGTATGTTAGCGCCAAGGAACAATCAATGAATTCTCTGCGCGATAGCAATGGAGATACTATCGAAGACAGTGCTGCCAAAGCAGTGTTACTAAACACAACCTTCCGAAATGCCTTCACAAAAGGAGAGGAAGTAAATATTACAGAATTCGAATCGAGAACACCTGCCAACATGAGTAACGTAGAAGTAAATATCCTCGGAATAGTGAAGCAACTTAAATCACTTAATAAAAGCAAGTCTTCTGATCCAGAATGTACACCAATTAGGTTCCTTTCCGAGTATGCTGATGCATTAGCTCCACACTTAACACGTACAACCGTTCGCTCGACGATAGATCCTTACCCAAAGACTGGAAAGTTGCACAGGTCACACCAATATTCAAGAATGGTAGTAGGAGTAATCCACTAAATTACAGCCCCTTATCGTTAACGTCGATATGCAGCAGGATTTTACAACATATATTGTGTTCGAACATAATGAATTACCTCGAACAAAATGGTGTATTGACACAGAGTCAACATGGGTTTAGAAAACATCGTTCCTGTGAAACACAACTAGCTTTTTATTCACATGAAGTACTGAGTGCTATTGACAAGGGATTTCAGATCGATTCCGTATTTCTGGATTTCCAGAAGGCTTTTGACACTGTACCACACAAGCTGCTCGTAGTGAAATTGCATGCTTATGGAATATCGTCTCAGTTATGTGACTAGAATTGTGATTTTCTGTCAGAGAGATCACAGTTCGTAGTAATTGACCTAAAGTCGTCGAGTAAAACAGAAGTGATTTCTGGCGTTCCCCAAGGAAGTGTTTGCCATTCCTTATCTATATAGATAACGATTTGGGAGACAATCAGAGCAGCCGTCTTCGGTTGTTTGCAGATGACGCTGTCGTTTGTCGACTAATAAAGTCATCAGAAGATCAAAACAAACTGCAGAACGATTTAGAAAAGATATCTGAATGGTGAGAAAATTGGCATTTGACCTTAAATAACGAAAAGTGTGAGGTCATCCACATGAGTGCTAAAAGGAATTCGTTAAACTTCGGTTACACGATAAATCAGTCTAATGTAAAAGCCGTAAAATCAACTAAATACCTTGGTATTACAATTATGAACAAGTTAAATTGGAAAGAACACATAGAAAATGTTGTGGGGAAGGCTAATCAAAGACTTCGTTTTATTGGCAGGACACTTAGAAAATTTAACAGATCTACTAAGGAGACTGCCTACACTATGCTTTTCCGTCCTCTTTCAGAATACTGCTGAGCGGTGTGGGATTGTTACCAGATAGGACTGACGGAGTACATCGAAAAAGTTCAAAGAAAGGCAGCACGTTTTGTATTATCGCACAATATGGGCGAGAGTGTCACTGAAATGATACAGGATTTGAGGTGGACATCATTACAACAAAAGCGTTTTTCGTTGCGACGGAATCTTCTCACGAAATTCCAATCACCAACTTTCTCCTCCGAATGCGAAAATATTTTGTTGACACCGACCTACATAGGGAGGAACGATCACCACGATAAAATAAGGGAAATCAGAGCTCGTACGGAAATATATAGGTGTTCGTTCTTTCCGTGCGCTATACGAGATTGGAATAATAGAGAATTGCGAAGGGGGTTCGATGAACCCTCTGCGAGGCACTTAAATGTGATTTGCAGAGTATCAATGTAGATGTAGATATAGAATGCCTAGTAGTGGTGCAACGTACCCTCCGCCACGCACCGCACGGTGGCTTGCGGAGTATCTGTGTAGATGCAGACGTCGAACAAAAAAGTCTTACAGATGTCCCTCAGGAATCAGACCGCTGCACTATTCACTGCTCTTGTGTGAGCGGGACCTCCATTCTCTACAAAATGAGGAAAACTCGAACAGGTCATTGGTTTCCTTTACTCCAGACTGCCCTTGCGCTTCTCCTGGCGTGTTACGGCGTCCAGCAATTTCTAGCTCGTATTACGGAATTTATGTCATTTGTTTCAGCCAGGCATTAAATATAGTGCGGAACGCGTCACTCAGTTGGAACGTAGTCGGGCTTGTTTACGACTTCCACGTCCGTACGGCGACCCTGCTTTCGCTTTGTGACCGCCCGGTTATACAACAGAGTCCGGTCGGCCGGACAATCGAGCGCCGTGGCGAAAGTCGGAGTTCTGGGTCGATAGTCATCGCTCACGGAGTCGGGGACACCTCTTGATCTAGCCTCGAGCAACGGGACCGTGTAACAGTTCCCACTGGCAACGAGTGGGCGACGGCGACTGCTGAAAGCTTCCACCTGTGGGCACCGAGGTCGCTGGTTCGTGTCCTTGCCTGCGCGGTTTGCACCGGCAAGGCGAAAGACAATTAGACCTCAAGAAGAACGTAGAATTCCAAAAATAGCAGTTGCTCTCGCTTCAAAGTATTATTGAACTGAAGTTAAAATCTTATGGGTTATTAGGCCGCGTCATGTATCTTTTAAAATGAGCGACGTTTCGACCCCTCTGCTGGGATCTTCCTCAGGATCTTCTGATGTCCACTACTGCTGGAACACTGTCAGAGACGAGTGTCGCGTCCTCTTATAAACGGGGGGGGGGGGGGGGGGGGGGGCTTTCACGCGTTCGTGCTGGAGAAGTGATAGTATTGGTTAAAATTCATATGGCTACCATTGGTGGGCCATAGTCATAGGCTAATATGGCCGCTCTGATACGGAAGAAGAGACGTTGTTAGCTAATCTCCTGTGGATACCATTGGCGGCTCATCGTCATTGGATGGAAAGGCGCTATTCCACACTTACACTGGGGAAGGGTTATTGGTTGAAATCCCTGCTACCACTATTGGTTGGCCGTCATTATTAGCTAGATCCTAAACGGACAGAGCATGAGAGGGGGAATGTTTACCCAAAATATTATTGTCCCCCGAGGTGACTTTCAACTGCCAGTTTAATAAGTCAGGGTCATAAAATAAACACTACTGGCCATTAAAATTGCTACACCAAGAAGAAATGCAGATCATAAACGGGTATTCATTGGGCAAATATGTTATACTAGAACTGACATGTGATTACATTTTCACCCAATTTGGGTGCATAGATCCTCAGAAATCAGTACCCATAACAACGAACTCTGGCCATAATAACGGCCTTGTTACGCCTGGGCATTGTCAAACAGACCTTGGATGGCGTGTGCAGGTACAGCTGCCCATCCAGCTTCAACACGATACCACAGTTCATCAGGAGTAATGACTGGCGTATTGTGACGAGCCAGTTGCTCGGCCACCATTGACCAGACGTTTTCAATTGGTCAGAGATCTGGAGAATGTGCTGGGCAGTGCAGCAGTAGAACATTTTCTGTATCCGGCAAGACCCGTACGGGACCTGCAACATGCAGTCGTGCATTATCCTGCTGAAGTGTAGGGTTTCGCAGGGATCAAATGAAGGGTAGAACGACGGGTAGTAATACATCTGAAATGTAACGTCCACTGTTCAAAGTACCGTCAATGCTAACAAGAGGTGACCGAGACGTGTAACGAATGGCATCCCATACCATCACGCCGGGTGATACGCCAGTATGGCGAACACGAATACGCGCTTCCAATGTGCGTTCACAGCGATATCGCCAAACACGGATGCGCCCACCATGATGCTGTAAACAGAATCTGGATTCATCCGTAAAAAATGACATTTTGCCATTCGTGCACCCAGGTTCGTCGTTGAGTACACCATCGCAGGCGCTCCTGTCTGTGATGCAGCGTCAGGGTAACCGCAACCACGGTCTCCGAGCTGATAGTCCGTGCTGCTGCAAAAACGTCGTCGAACTGTTCGTGCAGATGGTTGATATCTTGCAAACGTCCCCATCTGTTGACTCAGGGATCGAGACGTAGCTGCACGATCCGTTACAGCCATGCGGATAAGATGCCTGTCATCTCGACTGCTAGTGATAGGAGGGGGATCCAGCACGGCGTTCCGTATTACCCTCCTGAACCCACCGATTCCATATTCTGCTAACAGTCATTGGATCTCGACCAACGAGAGCAGCAATGTCGCGATACGATAAACCTCAATCGCGATAGGCTACAATCCGACCTTTATCAAAGTCGGAAACGTGATGGTAGGCATTTCTTCTCCTTACACGAGGCATCAAAACAACGTTTCACCAGGCAACGCCGATCAACTGCTGTTTGTGTATGAGAAATCGGTTGGAAACTTCCCTCATGTCAGTACGTTGTAGGTGTCGCCACCGGCGGCTACCTTGTGTGAATTCTCTGAAAAGCTAATCATTTGCATATCACAGCATCTTCTTCCTGTCGGTTAAATTTCGCGTCTGTAGCACGTCGTCTTCGTGGTGTAGCAGTTATAATGGCCAGTAGTGTAAGTGCTGATCAAAAAGTTTCCGTCTGAGGGGGTTGCTGCAGAGTACTAGTATATACACTGAAGAGCCGGCCATTGTGATCGAGCGGTTCCAGGCGCTCCAGTCCGGAACCGCACTGCTGCTACGGGCGCCGGTACGAATCCTGCCTCGGGCATCGATGTGTGTGTTGTCCTTAGGTTGGTTAGGTTTAAGTAGTTCTAAGTCTAAGGGACTGATGACCTCAGATGTTAAGTCCCATAAGGCTTGGAACCATTTGAACCATTTTGAGCAATGAATAGCCAAAGAAGCTGGTACACTTGACTAATACCGTGCAGGGCCCCCGAGAGTACGCAGAAGTGCCGCAACACGACATGTGGCATGGACTCGACTAATGTCTGAAGTAGTGCTGCAAGGAATTGACACCATGAATACTGTAGAACCGTACATAAATCCGAATGAGTACGAGGGCGTGGAGATCTTCTGAACAGCACGTTGTAAAGCATCCCTGCTCATGATACTCAGGTCTGGAAAGATTGGTGGCCAGCGGGAGTTTTTAAACTCGGAAGAGTGTTCCTCGAGCCACTCTGCTGCAATTCTGGACGTGTGGGGTGTCGCATTGTCCTGCTGGAATTTCCTTAGTCCATCGGAATCCACAATGGACATGAATAGATGCAGGTGTAGGAGTTTCAGACGGCCGCGCCGTATTCTGCATCCTTACATATCTCTTTATTTGAATACGCATGGTTATATCAGTTTCTCTGGCGCTTGTAAGCTGAAGGTTGACGAAAATAAAAGTGCACAAATAATGCAGTCCAATTAAATTCGGGTGATACAGAGGGAATTAGGTTACGAAATGAGACACTAATAGTATAGATACGTTTTGCTATTTGGGCAGTAAAATAACTTATGTGAACCGTAACAGGGAGTGTATATAATGCAGCTTGGCAATAGCAAGGAAAGCACTTCTGAGGAAGAGGAATTTGGTAACATTCAATACAAATGTTTTAGGTCTTTTCTGAAGGTACTTGTTTTTTAATCTAACCTAGTACTAAAGTCAAACGTGGACAACAAACATTTGAGACGAGAAAAGGATAGAAAGCTTTGAAATCTGTTTCTACAAAACAATGTTGAAGATTAAGTGGGTGGGCTGTATGACTAACGAGGAGATACTGAATCAGATCGGAGGGAAAAGAAATTTACGACACAGACTTTGACTAAAAGAAGAGATTACACATCGTCAGATATCAACGAATTGTCAATTTTGTAGAGGAGAGAAGTGTGGCTGGTAAAAATTGTAAAAGGACACGAAGGCTTTACTACAGTAAGGAAGTTCACTTGACGGTAGATTGCAGTAGTTATTAGAAATTTATGAGGCTTGCAGAGGAGAGAGTAGCATGGAGAGCTGCATCAAACCAGTCTTTGAACTCTAGACCACAACAACAATAACAATGAGCTACACACCAGAATGTTGTGGATTCAGTGTCTTGGCATATAAAGCACTACCAGCTATACAAACAATCTAGGCAGTTTGTTTTTTGTTGGTTTTGAGTTTTACGATCATGCAGATGTGTCATTATTGCTCTAGTTTACTCGCTAACAGTGTCGCCTATTCAAGCCAGAAAACATCATTCCGTTCATAAATTCTTACGGCGAGTTTGGCATGACAGCTTGAAAAACGCTGGTTAAAATACGATATTATCACATATTCAAGTCAGAAAACATAATTCTGTTCACAAATTCTTATGGCGAGTTGATAATTACACGGTCCTAAATCACAGAATATCGTATACATTCAGAATTAATTAATCTCTTATGTGTATGGACTGAAGCTGCGAGTGAAAATGTGTACCAAGGCTGGGAATCGAAGGTGGGTCTCCTGCTGACTAGAATATCGCATACATTCACAATGGATTAAATATTTATATGTACAGACTGAAGCTGCGAGAGCAAAATTTTTGGCAAGGCCGGGAATCGAACCCGAGTCGCCTGGTTACTGGGCAGGCGCATCAGCACAGCGATTCACACAATTGCACGGATTACCCTCTCACACATCACGTGTATAGTTTCATTGGTGGAAGTACCTGCACCTTGGTTTCAGGTTGGACGCCCCATTAACGTTTGATGCTGAGATGCTATTTCAGAACGTGGAGAGCCTCCGCAATTCTGTTCGTGTGTAAGGGGGAATTTAAAGCAGACTGCGGCAGCAATGAGAATTTGGATAGAGGAGGGAGATGGGCCAGGGTAATCTTTAAGGGGAGTCTAAGCCACCTACTCCGTAAGTAAGGGACCCGGGTTCGATTCCCAGTCTTGGCACAAATTTTCACTCGTCGCTTCAGCCTGCATACACTTAATAATATCTGAATGGTACCAGTAAAGGTATCTGAAATTGTGACATTTCATGTGAATGAATTAATCAACTAAAACTCCATAAGATCTAGTCTGTCTTCAGTGGAAGAGCTACGCGCAGCCAAAGTACGACTTGCAGGATAATTCGACAACCATCTGAAAATTTTGATGTTCTTTGTTGCCAGGATCGTTTTCACGCTGAAAGTTCCGGTACGTCCCACGCTCCTCAGTTGCAGGAGTAGGGCGTCTGTAGCTTGCCTCCCTCGTTGAGACCCAGATACCAAATGGTTGACATCATCTTCCTGTCCTCGTACACAGTATGGGGAGTCCGTTCTTCCGAACAGGTTCCATGGCCAAGTTTGGGCCTTCCGCTCCTCTCTGTCCATGAGGACCCCATCTTGTACTAAATACTTCAGACTTCATTTCCATATTCCTTAGAGATGGCCAATAAATCTTGTCATGATTCAGTATCAGCAGTAAACTTCCCATTTCCACTTTCACACCTTGCAACCATCTCCTAAACACCAGACTCCCATCCACTACTGGCATCCATCCCATCGGCCAAACTTTTATGCACTTTTACGCGGGAATGACAAGGCAGACCAGTCCATATGTGAGCAGTTACGGGTTTCAGAACAATCACTATTAGGAACTATTCTTTTAGTTTCGACCAATACTGCCTCGCACAGGAACATGGGATACTTTTCTTTTAATAGGACCATATGTGCAACTAGGCAAGGAGCAGTGATATTAATTGACCCCTCTCAGATGAAGACTCATCATGAACATTTGGTTATGGAGTTTCCATCATAAGTGAGAACTATTTCTGCTTCATCACTGTAAAACGGAAGAGAGACAATGGTAGTGGCCCCAATATTGATCCCTGTGGAACACCAGTAAATAATGCTGGTCCCCCCGTTCACAAGGAATGTATCTGGAGACCTCCACATTGTCACCTACCTCGTATGCAGTTCGTGGTGTATCGAAAAGCGTTGCTGCCTCTGGATCACATGGACCCGGGTTCAATTCCCAGCCAGGTTGGGAATTTTCTCTCCCTGGGGACTGGGTGTTTGTGTTGTCCTCATCATTACATCATCACCATTCGTGACAGTGGCTCGATTGGATTGTGTAAAAATTGGACTATGTAACAGTTGGGACTTTGTACAGGCACTGATGACCGCACAGTTGGGCACCCCATGAACCAAACATCATTGTCATCTGCCTGCAATGTCTGAGCGGGAGCTTGCCAACCTGTGCGCTACATTTCTGCTCAGACCTTGCACCGCCCTTGCAGTACCCTTTTTTTCCCTTGAACACTTGCGCCATTACCAGTGATTCCGTCTACAACTCCGAAACAGCTGTATCTTTAGCCCTGCGACCTTGGGGTGCCCAGTTGTCCAGTGAACGCGTGTCCTGCGGCGACAGTATTTGTCCCCTCTCAGAACACTCGCCATGATTGATTGCGATATCTGCATCATTGGTGAGGAGGTTTCTGCTTTATCACTATAAGACGGAAATTAAAAAAACACCAGAGGTCCCATTATTGACCCCTGTGGAAGACCAGTAAAAAATACTGGTCCCCCATTCAGAAGGAATGAACCAGAGACCTTCACATTGTCACCTGTCTCCTGCTTAGCGTGACTATACTACATTTCTGCTGAAACCTTGCACCGTCCTCACGGTACCCTTTTTTCCCCTTGAAAACGTGCGCCGTGTAAACTCAGCGCCCGTTGTATCCGCGGACCTGCGCCCTTGAGGCGCCGCCTGGGCAGTGAATGTCCGTCCCGCGGGGAAAGGAAAGCGCGGACTCATTGTGTGGACCCACAACGGCTCGTGTGGTTATTTGCTCCGCCACACACAGAGGTATGCCGCTGCACCTGACTCAGCCGTTTCAGAATCGATACGAATCTATCGCTCACAAACTACCGCGAGCACAAACAGCCGAGTCATTATGGAAGTTGTTTTCGTCCTCCCGAACTAGATCGGGTCATCTAGGTACCTCCAATACTGAAAGACAGCCTTATAGTTCGTCCCACTCAAAAGACTGACAGAGCTACAGGTGTCGATTTTGGATCGCTGCCTTTTTCTTCGCCAACGGCCTTGCCGCAGTCTTAACATCGGTTCTCGTCACATCACCGAAGTTAAGCGATGCCGGGCTTAGGTAGCCTTAGAATGGGCGACTGTCCGTGTTGGCCGAGAGCTGTAAGCAAATGGTGAGCATTCACTCCTTTTGATGCCTATTGAGGGACTACTTGGCCGAGAAGTACCGGCTCCGAAAACTTACAACGGCCGGGACAGCGGAGTGCTGACCACATGCCCCTTCATACACTAGTGGCCATTAAAATTGCTACACCACGAAGATGACGTGCTACAGACGCGAGATTTAACCGACAGGAAGAAGATGCTGTGATATGCAAATGATTAGCTTTTCAGAGCAATCACACGAGGTGGGCGCCAGTGGCGACACCTACAACGTGCTGACATGACGAAAGTTTCCAACCGATTTCTCATACACAAATTGCAGTTGACCGGCGTTGCCTGGTAAAACGTTGTTTTGATGCCTCGTGTAAGGAGCAGAAATGCGTACCATCACGTTCCCGACTTTGATAAAGGTCGGATTGTAGCCTCTCGCGGTTGCGGTTTATCGTATCGCGACACTGCTGCTCGCGTTGGTCGAGATCCTATGACTATAAGCAGAATATGGAATCTGTGGGTGCAGGAGGGTAATACGGAACGCCGTGCTGGATCCCAATGGCCTCGTATCGCTAGCAGTCGAGATGACAGGCATCTTATCCGCATGGCTGTAACGGATCGTGCAGCCACGTCTCGATCCCTGAGTCAACAGATGGGGACGTTTGCAAGACAACTATCCGCACGAATATTTCGACGACGTCTGTAGCAGCTAGGACTATCTGCTCGGAGATCATGGCTGCGGTTACCCTTGACGCTGCATCACAGACAGGAGCGCCTGCGATGGTGTACTCGACGACGAACCTGGGTGAACGAATGGCAAAACGTCATACTTTCGGATGAATCCAGGTTCTGTTTACAGCATCGTGATGGTCGCATCCGTGTTGGCGGCATCGCGGTGAACGCACATTGGAAGCGTGTATTCGTCATCGCCATACTGGCGTATCACCTGGCGTGATGGCATGGGGTGCCATTTGTTACACGTCTCGGTCACCTCTTGTTCGTATTGCCGTCACTTTGAACAGTGGACGTTTCATTTCAGATGTGTTACGACCCGTGGCTCTACCCTTCATTCGATCCCTGAGAAACCCTACATTTCAGCAGGATAATGCACGACCGCATGTTGCAGGTCCTGTACGGGCCTTCCTGGATACAGAAAATGTTCGACTCCTGCCCTGGCCAGCACATTCTCCAGATCTCTCACCAATTGAAAACGTCTGGTCAACGGTGGCCGAGCAACTGACTCGTCAGTACGCCAGTCACTTCTCTTGATGAACTGTGGTATCGTGTTGAAGCTGCATGGGCAGCTGCACCTGCACGCGCCATCCAAGCTCTGTCTGACTCAATGCCCAGAGCGTATCAAGTCCGTTATTACGGCCCGAGGTGGTCGTACTGGGTAGTGATTTCTCAGGACCTATGTACCCAAATTGCGTGAAAATGTAATCATTCGTCTCTTCTAGTATAATATATTTGTCCAATGAATACCAGTTTATCATCTGCATTTCTTCTTGTTGTATCCGCATCCAGTAGCGACTGTGGGGTTTTATTACACGGCGGTCGGTCGGTGCTCTTGGGCCTTGAAAGCCTGTTCGGACGGAGTTTAGTTTGTATTTTGCTTTCAGCCGTTTTCTTCGTCACAAAACATTTCTAATAAAATTGTATGCCTGGACTATCGTATCAGTTGTGCAACTGGGTTCGTGACTTGCAGAGGAATGATGACAGAGTAGATCGAAAGAAGAGCGCCGCGTTTCTCCACGGGATTGTTTAGACGGTGCGACTACAGTAGAGAAGCTGAACAAACTCTATTGGCAGACGTTAGAAGAGAGACATTGTGCATCACTGAGAGATTTAATTTTCACATTTCGAGGGAGTAGTTTCCGGGAAGAGTCTGGCAATGCAATGGCCGCGGCGGGAAAATTCGCGAAATTAGAGCTAATACAGAGGCTTGGTGACAATCTTTCTTCTTACGCGCCATCGAGGCGTGGGATACGAGAGGGGGGAATCAGTGGTGCCAGAAGTACCGTCCGCCACACACCATTACGTGTCCTGCGACTGTTATATAGACGTGGTTTCCTCTCAGGAAGGTCACAGTTCGTAGAAATGAACGGAAAGTCATCGAGTAAAAGTGGCGCTCGCCACGGAAGTGTTACAGGGCCTGTGCTGTCCCTAGCGTGTTTCTACACGATGCTTTCATTTACCGTCCGATGAAGTCATCAGAATATAAAAAGCAATTGCAAGACGGTCTACACACAATATCTGTATGGCGCGAAAAGTGATAACTGACTCTAAACGGGGAGAACCGTAGTGTCATGCGCATGAGTAGCAAAAAAATCCCTTTCAGTTACAATATAAATCATACAAATGTTAAGAGTGTGAATTCAACCAACTACTTAGCGATTACATTTACGAACAACTTGAAGTTGTACGAGCGCATATCTAATGTTGTGAGCAAGGCGACCCAAAGACTGCGTTATATTGGGAGAACTCTTCAAAGATGCAGTATATCTACTAAAGAGACTGCCTACACTACCTTTGTCCGTCCTCTACTAGAATATTGCTCTGCCGTATGGGATTCTTACCAAATAGGATTAACGGAGGACATCGAAAAATTCCAAAGAAGGGCAGCTCGTGTTGTACTGTAGCGAAATATGAGTGAGACTGCCGCGGATGTGCACCATTGCTGAGTTCTAACGAAGGCACGAGCATACGGAAAGGCTCCCAGATATGTCTGTCTCTAAGACTTCTTAAATAATGGATCCCTGTATGTTGTCCTCGACGGCGAGTGTTCATCAGAGAGGGTTAGCATCAGGAGTGCCCCAGCAAAGTGTGATATTTTGTATACACAGTTCATAAATGATATGGCAGATAGTGTAGGTAGTCATCTGCGGTTGTTCGCTGATGATGCTATGATGCATAGGAAGTTGGCGATCATAAGTGATTGTAGGTTGATACAAGACAAAATGTATAGTTTGGCTCTTAATGTAATAAAATCTAAGTTAATGCGGATGAGTAGAAAGAACAAACCTGTAATGTTCCGATACAGTATTATTAGTTCCCTGCTTGACACAGTCAGGTCGTTTAAATATCTGGGCGTGACTTTGCGAAGCGATATGAAATGGAACAAGAAGTGAGGATTGTGGAAGGGAAGTCGAATGGTCGGTTTATTGGGAGGAATTTAGGGAAGTGTGGAGGGTGACCGTATATAGGACGTTAGTGCTGCTCGAGTGTTTGGGATCCGCACCTGGTCGGATTGAAGGGAAACACCGTAGCAGTTCAGAGGCGAGCTGCTTGATTTGTTACCGATAGGTTCGATCAGCATGCAAGTGTTACGGAGATGCCTCGGGAGCTCATATGGAAATTGCTGGAGGAGAGAAGACATTCATTTCAAATAACACTGCTGAGAGAGTTTGGAGGAACGGCGCTCGAAGCTGACTGCAGATCAATCCTGCTGCCGCCAACATACATTTCGCGTGGGGATCACGAAGATAAGTTACGAGAAATCAGGGCTCATACGGAGGCATATAGACAGTCGTTATTCCCTCGCTCTGTCTGCCAGTGGATCAGGATAGGAAACGACTAGTTTGGTAAAGGGTACCCTCCACCACGCACCGTACCAAGAATGTATGTAGACGTAGATGTAGATGTAGATGCAGACGGGAGTTTGGTTGGCAGTGATTAAAACTGCGGTTTTCAAGAAGGGACGTCGAACAGATGTGCAGAACTATAAACCTATGTCTCTAACGTCGATCAGTTGTAGAATTTTGGCACACGTATTGCGTTCCAGTATAATGATTTTTCTGGTGACTAGAAATCTACTCTGTAGGAATCAGCATGGGTTTTCGAAAATGACTACCGTGTGAAACCCAGCTCGCGCTATTCGTCCACGAGACTCAGAGGGCCATAGACACGGGTTCCCAGGTAGATGCCGTGTTTCTTCACTTCCGCAAGGATTTCGGTACAGTTCCCCACAGTCGTTTAATGAACAAAGTAAGAGCATATCGACTACCAGACCAATTGTGTGATTGGATTGAAGCGTTCCTAGATAACAGGACGCAGCATGTCATTCTCAATGGAGAGAAGTCTTCCGAAGTAAGAGTGATTTCAGGTGTGCCGCAAGGGAGTGTCATAGGACCGTTGTTATTCACAATATACATAAACGACCTTGGGCTGAGGCTTTTTGCAGATGATGCTGTGGTATATCGAGAGGTTGGGATCCGCACCTGGTCGGATTGAAGGGAAAATTGTACTGAAATGCAGGAGGATCTGCAACGAATTGACGCATGGTGCAGGAAATAGCAATTGAATCTTAATGTAGACAAGTGTAATGTGCTGCGAATACATAGAAAGATAGATCCCTTATCATTTAGCTACAAAATAGCAGGTCAGCAACTGGAAGCAGTTAATTCCATAAATTATCTGGGAGTACGCATTAGGAGTGATTTAAAATGGAATGATCATATGAAGTTGATCGTCGGTAAAGCAGATGCCAGACAGATTCATTGGAAGAATCCTAAGGAAATGCAATCCCAAAACAAAGGAAGTAGGTTACAGTACACTTGTTCGCCCACTGCTTGAATACTGCTCAGCGGTGTGGGATCCGTACCAGATAGGGTTGATAGAGAAGATCCAACGGAGAGCAGCGCGATTCGTTACAGTACCATTTAGTAATCGCGAAAGCGTTACGGACATGATAAACTCCAATGGAAGACTCTGTGGGAGAGACGCTCAGTAGCTCGGTACGGGCTTTTGTTGAACTTTCGAGAACATACCTTCACCGAGGCGTCAAGCAGTATATTGCTCCCTTCTACATATATCTCGCGAAGAAACCATGAGGATAAAATCAGAGAGATTAGAGCCCACAGAGAGGCATACCGAGAATCTCTCTTTTCACGAACAATACGTGACTGGAATAGAAGGGAGAACCGATAGAGGTACTCAAATACCCTCCGCCACACACCGTCAGGTGGCTTGCGGAGTATGGATGTAGATGTAGAACGATCATCTTAACAAAATAAATCAGAGCTCGTACGGAAAGATTAAAGAGGGAATTTTACTCACGCGCTTTTCGAGAGTGGGAGGAAAGAAGTTGATGGTGGTTCGATGCGAGTCGTCGCGGGGTTCAAATAAAATTCTAGGTCCCTCTTTTAAACCTTTTAGTTTAGGTTCTCGTTTTGCTATCGGATTTTAATACAGAAGAGTGTTAACAATGCTAAATCTCGCCTAATTGGCACCTGAAACTACTGTGCGCCTATGAATTAACGCGGGATCTCTTTCAAAACCAAACGGTTCGGCTATTAAAATAAAATTTAATACGTATGCTCTAATTGGAACACACAAGATAGCAGAGACGAAATACTCAGAGTGAAAGGTTATTTACAACTCGTTTAGAAACCGGGCTGTAATTCTAAGAGTCGAAGGACGTGAAAGGGACGCAGAGGTTGAGAAGGGAGTGAGGCACGGCTGTAGCCTATCCCCAACGTTAATCAGTCTGAACAACGAGCAAGCATTAAAGAAAACCAAGGTGACATTTTAAAACGAAGTTGATTAGACCTGACAATTTCAAAAGCTGTTTGGAAAATGTATACATAGTATCATTAGTAAACCAAATGGTTGCATTCAGCCTGCACTAGCAGTGGAACATCTATGGAGGAAAAAAAACCTTCATAATTAAAAACTCTGCATTTCCTAGACACATGGATACGTACAGACATAACGAATCACATAAAGATTAAGAATAAACTAAGTGTAAAACTAATAAATTGCCACATTAGTTCGTTCTTAATCTTCATGTAATACATTATATATGTCTGTGGATACACCGGTTCCCGTCAGATCACCGAAGCTAAGGGCTGTCGGGCATAGCCGGCACTTGGATGGGTGACCATCCAGGCCACCATGCGCTATTCTCATTTTTCGGGGTGCACTCAGCCTCGTGATGCAAACTGAGGAGCTACTCGACCGGACAGAAGCGGCTCCGGTGAAAGAAAACCATCGTAACAACCGGGAGAGCAGCATGCTGACCCCACGCCCCTCCTATCCGCATCCTCATCTGAGGATGACACGGCGGTCGGATGGTCCCGATGGGCCACTGGTGGCCTGGAGACGGAGTGCTAGTGTAGGTTCAGTCCAACCATTTGACGACGGAGTACTAGTGTAGGTTCAGTGCAACCATTTGTTTTACTAATGATACTACGTATAATATTCTCCAGTTAGTCACTGAATATTATGTACGAGGGACATTCATTAATTACAGACAGAGATTGGTCTGGGGGAAAAGTTGCTAGTAGAGCAAATTTGGTACTTTTATGGCTATGTTGGCATCACTGGGATTAGCCCTGCTCAGCTGATGTAACAACATTGTTTTGTTTATAACCTCAAAAATACATTTCAAGATGGCGAGTCCGCTTGAAACGTCCACATTAGTTGAACAACGTTCTGTTATTCGTATTTTACTTGCTGAAGGAGAGAAACCAGTGACATTATACTGTAGAATGTCTACAGTTTATGGTGAAGGTTGTGTGAATCGTGAAAATTTTTGCAACTGGATAGAGCAGTTCAATCGCGACCCAGTGACCGACAACAGCCTTCTGACCGACCAATTGTACTTTCAACTCCCTCGCCTGAAAGTCATGCCTACCGCCATGTGACTGTGGGAATGACAGTTGATAAGGTTCAATTTAGTACTGGTACAGTTCATAACATTATCTGTAACAAGCTGAAGTACCGCAAAACATGTGCAAGATGGGTCCCAAAGGAGTTGACGCAGCTACACAAGGAAACAAGGTTGAAAGTGTGCACAGAGCTAAAGTAACGTCATGAAAGAGAAGGTGAGCACTTCCTCTACAAAATTTTAACTTCTGATGAAACTTTGGATCACTATTATGAGCCAGAATCAAAAATACAAAGCACGGAGTGGAAGCACACCAACTCACCTGTCAAGAAAAAATCCAAAAGCCAAGCATGAGCAGGAAAAGTCATGTAGACAGTGTTTTGGGATGTGAAGGTCCAGTTTTTTGTGATTATCTCTCAGAGCAGCGTATAATGAACAGCCAATACTACTCGGATTTGCTTTTAAGCAAGGTGAAGTCAGCCATGTGAGAGAGACGTCGTGGATCTCAGAGGACAGTCGTGATTCTCCAGCAATACAACCCACGTCCTCATATTGCTCTACTAACCCGTGAAACCTTCGAGAAAATGGGCTGGGAAGTACTGTCTCATCCCCCTTGCAGTCCTCATTTAGCACCTAGTGATTTGCATTTGTTTGGTACATTGAAGGAGGCATCACGTGGGAAGAGGTTCTAGGACAACTAGGACATGAAAAAGATTGTGGGAAATAGGTTCAAACAACAAGATAGAGTTCTTTGCAGCCGGAATAAAAAGCTTGTAGCTCGTTGGAACAAGTGCATAAATGGGATTATGATGAAAAGTTGAAAAAGTATTGTTTTGTAAAAATAACGCTTTTCTCCAGACCAATTTGTCTCTTTAATTACACTCTGTAACAGTGAAAATGTACATCGAATTAAAATAGCCAATTCCTATCAGTTCTAATGCACTGATCGCAACTCTCACAAAAACAATTCAAAATTAGCTCTAGTTTTCATTTTACACTGTTTTATTACGGTGAGATAATTATATACGGATTTTTATGTTAAGTTTAAAATCAAATCAGTGCTTTTACATATTGGTAATGAGCTTCCTTCTATTCCAGTCGGTCATAGTGTGCATATGAAAGAGTCATACAAAAACATGGACATTTTACTAGAAGCCATCAAGTATAACGACTCTCAATGGCAGATTTGTCGTGAATTGGAAGTGGTTGCACTGCTATTAAGTATGCGGTTAGGGTATACTAAATATTGATGCTTTTCCTGTGAATGGGATAGCCGAGCTCGTGCATCTCATTACAGCAAAGATGAATGGTCCACCACAAAATCTGTTCAACCAGATATAAAGAACATTAAGAGTGAACCTCTAGTAGACTCTAAAAAGATACTGCTCGAGCCCTTGCATATCAAGCTGGGTCTGATGAAAAACTTTGTTAAGGTAATGAACAAAGATGGTGAAGCGTTTAAGAACTTGAGGCACAAATTCCCTTACTTAAGTGATGCCAAAGTAAAGGAGGGCATCTTTGTAGGCCCACAGATTCGAGAGCGTTTTGGAGACAATACTTTTGATGGAATCATTCGAGGTGATGAGAAGCATGCATGGGAATGTTTTAAGACAGTTTGTTTACAGGTCTTAGGGAACAAACGAGCAATAAATTATAATGAGATTGTAGATAACATGTTGTCATATTATGAAAAACTTGGTTGCAACATATTGAAAACGCATTTCTTACGTAGTTATCATGACTTCATTACTAAAGATTGTGGTGCAGTAAATGTTGAACATGGGGGGGGGGGGGGGCGATTTCATCAAGATAGTGCCACATTTGAGAAGAAGTATGCCGGAAAGTGGAGCCCTACCATTGTAGAAGATTACTGCTGGACTGGCATATAGGATGTTCCCGGGTATGTGTATAAACGTCAAGCCAAGCGAAAACTGTCATCTTCTGAATTTATCTCTGAACAAAATATGTAATTGTACGTACTGTACATAGAGACATTTAACATTTGTAATCCTTTATATACATTTGTGACCAGGTAATTTATTTATTTTCTTTTGTGCTTTACATAGTTCTCGTACAAAGTATACTTACAAAAAGTATTTTTATTCAAGTAATATTATTTTCATTTTGTCTTAATATTTTACTTTTGTACCAGAATGGCACTGAAATTTATCAGTGCATAACACATAACATAATTCAAGTAATTATTCATTTAAAATGTGTTATGCTGAATCTTGGAACATAAATGAATATTTAGTTAGTGAGTTATTTACACAAACATGTAGATTACTTTTTTAAAAAAAAAACTAGCGCTAAATATTTATGAAGATGATGATTTTGTATCATTTTATACTGAAGTAAACATAACTAACTCAAAATCATGCAATTTACACACTTTCACTTCAGATTTTTTGTTCAGTATTATTGAATGACGCCCATATAATAGAAACGCTGATCAATGAACAGAGCGACTAAGGAAATTCGAAATTTTTTTGGTATGTCAATGTCTGGTCAGGTCAGAACAGCCTTGGGTTTATTATTCAGTTGAGGTAGCGTACGTCTCCATCGCGCAGACCTCCCGAGTCAGCACTGTCACTGTGAAGCCAGTGCCGGAGCAATAACACGGGAGCGAGGTCACCCACATGTATATGGCTCGCAAATGAAAGCCGTTTGAAAGGCAACCTCAGCTGGCGCCAACAGCCCACTGGCGACATGGCATTGTCTCGCTTTAACTCAGTGAGCTTTCCTATCTGAGCCGCGACGTTTCAGCTGTCTGTCTGCATCTACGATACTCCGTAAGGCACGTTTCGGTGTTTCTTCGTCATCAGGTGTCTGCCTGGGAGAGTCTATTTCACCTTTGTGATCGCTTGCATTCGGTGAATGGTTCAGGGCCAGCACATCCAGTGATTTTATTTTTTGGTGCCTTTTTTGTGATTGGTTTTCTGTGGCCTCTGTATTTTGTATGCAACTGCGACGAACGCCCGTGTAGTGTGTTTATTTATTTCCAGCGAACACGGCAATGCTTCGCAACTGCTAAATATGGGTATACGCCCTAAGATCCTTCTACCCCCACTCTCTCTCTATTCCTTTCCCTCCCTTCCCTCTCCTCCTCCTCCTCCTACTCCTGCTCCTCCTCCCCCCTATCTCTGTCCGTCATCCTCCCCCTGCTATTTGTACATCTCTTTTCCCATACATCTCCGCCTCCCTCATCTCTCTGTCCATAGCCCACCTTCCCATTCTTTATATCAATTTCCTCCCCCTTTCTCTGTTCATCACCTCCTCCCCCCACCCCTCTGTCTCACCTTATTCATTCTTATTGAAAGTGGAACCTTGACCGGGAACAGAAATCAGACTGAATGGCTACGTAGATTGGAATCATTACTACACGGGGTATGAGAGAGACTTTTTACCTACCGAGCGAGGTGGCGCAGTGGTTAGCACACTGGACTCGCATTCGGGGGGACGACGGTTCAATCCCGCGTCCGGCCATCCTGGTTTAGGTTTCCCGTAATTTCCCTAAATCGCTCCAGGCAAATGCTGGGATGGTTCCTTTGAAAGGGAACGGCCGACTTCCTTCCCTGTCCTTCGCTAATCCGATGAGACCGATGACCTCGCAGTTTGGTCTCTTCCCCCAAACAACCCAACCCAGAGACCTTTCCAACTGGTGGATGTGTGAGGATAGAAGCTCTAATGACAGTATGTCGCATGGTTTTAATCTACGAACAGGTAGGATTATAAAATTACCTATAAACACAAATTCTTGTTTTCTGTTAAAAATTACTGCGGAAAGAAAGACAAAATTGTGGTGTCACCGCCAGACACCACACTTGCTAGGTGGTAGCTTTAAATCGGCCGCGGTCCATTAGTACATGTCCGACCCGCGTGTCGCCACTGTTAGTGATCGCAGACCGAGCGCCACCACACGGCAGGTCTCGAGAGACGGACTAGCACTCGCCCCAGTTGTACAGCCGACTTGCTAGCGACTATACTGACGAAGCCTTTCTCATTTGCAGAGCAGATAGTTACAATAGCCTTCAGCTAAGTCAATGGCTACGACCTAGCAAGGCGCCATAGCAATTGATAGTTATCGTATGAAGCATGTCTCATCAAGAACGATGTATACAAATGATGGATTAGAGTTAAATATTCCAGCAGCTACGTACTTTTCCTTATAGCATTCATTACGTATCCTGTTTCAGACCTATCTCTAGCCTGCGTGAGTTAACGCGTGCATATCGGCTTCCTCACTCAGGTAGTGTTCGTAGTGTTGGCTAAGTGCTAACACTACATATAATTATTAATACAAACTCTATTGGCTCGTCGCCAACTGTTGTGGCGTAGTAAGACAGCCACGCCACTCGGAAGTAGTCGAAAGGCACGCGTTACGCTCACGCAGACTAGAGATAGGTCTGAAACAGGATACGTAATGAATGCTATAAAGAAAAGTACATAGCTTCTGGAATACTTAACTTTAATCCATCATTTGTATACATCGTTCTTGATGAGACATGCTTCATACGATAACTATCAATTGCTATGGCGCCTTGCTAGGTCGTAGCCATTGACTTAGCTGAAGGCTATTGTAACTATCTGCTCTGCAAAGGAGCGAGGCTTCGTCAGTGTAGTCGCTAGCAAGTCGGCTGTACAACTGGGGCGAGTGCTATTCCGTCTCTCGAGGCCTGCCGTGTGGTGGCGCTCGGTCTGCGATCACTAACAGTGGCGACACGCGGATCCGACATGTACTAATGGACCGCGGCCGATTTAAAGCTACCACCTAGCAAGTGTTGTGTCTGGCGGTGACACCACAAAAATAGCACGTTTTCGTAGAACAGCTAAGAATGTTCTTTCTCGCAGTCGGTTTAACTTATTGTACAACCTATCTACGGGGTGTTCAGAAGTCTCTCTTTTTAAATTTACAATTATACTCCTCAAGAGAAGTTTGTGGCACAACTTGACTAGAAAGAGGGATCGGTTGGTAGGACATGTTTTGAGGCATTAAGGGATGACAAATATAGCATTGGAGGGCAGCGTGGAGGGTAAAAATCGTAGAGGGAGACCAAGAGATGAATACACTAAGCAGATTCAGAAGGATGTAGGTTGCAGTAGGTACTGGGAGATGAAGAAGCTTGCACAGGATAGAGTAGCATGGAGAGCTGCATCAAACCAGTCTCAGGACTGAAGACTCCGCAAGCCACCCAACGGTGTGTGGCGCGTGTCGTATGATTGTCCGCCTGCCTGGGTATTTCAACGAAACGATAATCGCCCAACGATACTGCAGGAACATCCTGTACCCATACATAGGAGAACTTGTGTTAAGTGAAATAGTGAACGGTTATTTTCAACAATATGGTGCAGCAGCGTATACAGCACGCGTTTCAATGTCACTGCTTGCTGATGTTTTTGGTGATCGCATAATTTCACAGGGACTTTGGCCTCTACGATCTCCTGGCCTAACTCCACCTTACTTTTTCTTTTGGGGTGGAGCGAAAGCAACCGTCTATAAAAAAACGTCCAAAATCCATCGATGAATTGAAAACTACAATCTCCACTTTCACTGCTTCTGTTACAGAAGAAATGTTAACAGCTTGTGTTTGGAAACATGATTAGACGAATTGAATTATGTATTCAACAACAGGGGGGAAGACTTGCAACATTTAATGTGAAACTTTGTAAGTGAAAATGAATATTCAATAAATTAATAACTTGTATTTCACTGAGTTTCATTTCGGTATATTCACTGCGAGACGGCCGCTGTGGCCGAGCGGTTCTAGGCGTTTCAGTCCGGAACTGCGCTATTACAACGGTCGCAGGTTCGAATCCTGCCTCGGGCATGGATGTGTGTGATGTCCTTAGGTTAGTTAGGTTTAAGTAGTTCTAAGTCTAGGGGAATGATGACCTTCGATGTTTAGTCCCATAGTGCTCAGAGCAATTTGAGCCTTGTTGACAACTTGGGTCCACGGCTTCGTGGGGCCTGCGACACATTGGAACACTACCATTAGCTACTGCGAACTGAAATCGGGACTGATCCGACCAGGTCACTGTTCTCCAGTCGTCTAGGGTCCAACCGATACGCTAGCGGGTTTCACACGATCGTCGTTTTCCAAACCCATGCTGATTCCTACAGAGTAGATTTCTAGTCTCGACAAAAATCATTATACCCGAACATTGGAGCAAAAACTGTCATACACCAACTTCGCTGGACTGGTCATATCATCCGCATGCGCAGCTCGCATAGCAAATCATGTTCTGCCAATTGAAGAATGGCCAACGCAATTAGGGAGGACAAACATAACGTTATAAAGATGACCTCAAGTCAAATATGTCAAAATGTCACATAAACATAAACGATTGGGAAACTTCAGCCCTAGATGGATTCAAATGGCGACACATTGTTCTTCAAGGAACAGTTTTGAAAAGCACAGACAATTGCAGGAGAATAGGAAGAGAGATAGTAGAATAGAACAGGAGCTCTTGAGAGGAACAGTTGACAGCAATTGGGTATGACATTACTACGGTAGTATCTGTGACTCCAGAATACGACTGTTTAGTCAGCAAAGAACGCTACCAAAAGAAAAAAATGGCTCTGAGCACTATGGGACCTAACATCTGAGGTCATCAGTCCCCTATAACTTAGATCTACTTAGGCAGGATTCGAACCTGCGCCCGTGCGGTCACGCGGTTCCAGACTGAAGTGCCTAGAACTGCTCGGCCACACCGGCCGGCGTTACCAAAAGACGTTTCAAACTCGCCAACGAGTAAATGCCTATGACGATGACGACGGTAGTGTAGCGTATTCCAGGGCAGTGTTGTGTCGGTCGCCGTGGGACCTGCAGCCGGCAGCAGAGTGACAAAAAGGGAACTAATTGCGAGATGAGGGGGCCACGGCCGGTGGTTTTTAGGCGAGTTTCTAGCGAGCGGCGCTTTCGGCGGGCGGCGCCGCCTCTGTGGAAACCGATCCGATTTCCAGAGCCGACCTCCGCTCCGGGGAGAAACGGCGGGCGGCGTGGAGCCGGCGCGCCTCGGAGCAAGCAGTGCGGAGAGCAGCGGCGAAAACTGATCGCCTGCATTAGCTCTCGGTTTCGCCGGAAGTCCAGCAAAAAGCGTTAACTCGGCAGAGTTAAACGGGAATCCTCGCCAGAGAGGCGGCGTACTTGTCGCGAAACGCAGTTGAGCGAACTTCGACAACCTCTATTCGAAGAAGGCTGTGGGGCAATTCTGCTGCCGCCAGCGTATGGAACAAAAACTGTACTCGAACACTACGAAACCAAATGGGGGTTTAAAAGAAGAGAACTAGCTTTTTGACACTCGTGCCAGCTTCAAGGACATTTAAATCATAACATTTTGGCCGGACGCGGTGGTCGAGCGGTTCTGGGAACTTCAGTCCAGAACCACGCGGCTGCTACAGTCGCAGGTTCGGTTCCTGTCTCGGGCATAGATGTTTAAGTAGTTCTAAGTTTAGGGGACCCATGACCTCAGATGTTAAGTGCGATAGTGCTTAGAGCCATTTTGAAAACATTTTGTCATATTCGCTCCTTTTTATTTGCTAGTATTAGTACATGTGTCATGTAAGACAATGCATCGTGTCACGGAAAGCAAAATGACACGTGACGTCACGTCGCGTAACATGACGCATACCATTATAATATCCAACACAGCATTCGTCATGACACATGTTGTCATTAAAGTGTGTGATGCATGCATTGCCATCCTGGTTGATTGGTTGCTTGGTTGCTTTGGGGGGAGAGTACCAAACGGCGCCATCGGATTAGAGGAGGATGGGGAAGCAAATCGGCCGTGCCCTTTCAAAGGAAACATCCCGGCATTTGCCTGAAGCGATTTTAGGAAACCACGGATAACCTAAATCAGCATGGCCGGACGCGGGTTTGAACCGTCGTCGTCTTGAATGCGAGTCCAGTGTGCTGATCACAGCGCCACCTCGCTCCATGTCACTCTGAGATACCTCCAAAAGAGATGGACCCCCACTCTAGGATACTACCCGTTTTGGATGCATCGTACTCTATAAAAGTACTTAAATTTGTGTCTATTTGTTCCTACAACCTTCACCACACATGTAACAGCGTCTGGGTTTCGATGAGAAATTGACTCCCTCCCCAACCAGAAGTCAACAAACTATTTTAGTGTGTGTGTGTGTGTGTGTGTGTGTGTGTGTGTGTGTGTCCTAGGAACAAATACGCATCCAGAAATTTTATCCCCCCGGGAAAACTTTTTTTAGCTACTACGTGTATACTAACTCAGACTGGCGGAGGTTCGAGTCCTCCCTCGGGCATGGGAATGTGTGTTTGTTCTTAGGATAATTTAGGTTAAGTAGTGTGTAAGCTTAGGGACTGATGACCTTAGCAGTTAAGTCCCATAAGATTTACACACACACACACACACACACACACACACACACACACACACAATCTCACTGTTTTACAACAGTGGTGCATCGTGCAAGAATGATGCCAGAAACTGATTACTTGCCCCAAGAGCTGAGCCACCAACGCAATGTCTTCAGGAGCAACGGCTACAATTTTCACCAAATAGATGTGATTTAAAGCAAGAATCATAACAAGACCACCGAAGAGGAACAGGAAAAGAAACCTGGTTTCTTCCCGTTATGTGACTCCGTGGCAGACAAGATAACCTGACGGCTAAAAAGAGATAAAATCGATCTTCAGGCCTGCAGCTAAAATCCGGCAGTTACTGAGGCCAGTTACAGATGCAGCCGCTCTCAGAACACCTACGTGGTCTTCAAGGTACCTTGCGATTGTGACCTGTCTTACGTCGGTGAAACAGTACACGCTGTAGAACAATGCAGGAAGGAGCATGACAGGTTTTGTCACCTACGTTACACTGAGAAATATATATGTTGATGGTGGTCAGAAACAGTCTGAAAAGCTTGTAAGCTTGTTTCAGCGTAGGTTGTGGTGAGAAATAAATGTTAGGGAAAAAAAAATTCGATACGTTGTTCCGTTTCCGAGTTAACTGACGTTGAAGTTAGCCAATCAGGCCGTTGGGTGCGCAGATTCAAGTGGCCCGCAAGATGAGATTATGTCAGTTGTTCTCATAGCGTACGGGACTGCCCAGCCTTTGTCTTGGGTTCAATCCTTACTACCGTCCCATGTGCAATTTCTGTGTCGCTCTCTTGTTCGGATTTGGCAAAGGAAATGAAGAACGAGTTTAGCGACACCGTCTCTGACGAACCCTGGAATTTGAGCTCGCAACGCCCCTACTGGCTAACTTCTACGCTAATTAACTCGGAAACGGCACGACGTATCGAATTTCCTTTGTAACAATTCATTCTTAGCACAACCTACCCTACAACACCCTCGTATTGTATGTTACCGGGGGCCTAGAAACAACGGAGAGGCTCTGTCCCTGCCGCAGCCGCAGTGGTCCACAACCCCACGACGACTACCGCACTCCACTTCACCCCTCCGCCGCCCCACGCCGAACCCAGGGTTATTGTGCGGTTCGGCCCCCTGTGGGACCCCCCCCCCCCCCCCCCCCCCCAATCCCTAGGGAACGTCTCACATCAGACGAGTGTAACCCCTATGTTTGCGTGGTAGAGTAACGGTGGTTTACAAGTACGTGGAGAACTTGTTTGCGTAGCAATCGCCGACATAGTGTAGCTGAGGCGGAATAAGGGGAACAAGCCAGCATTCGCCGAGGGAGATGTAAAACCGCCTAAAAATCATCCACAGACTCGCCGGCTCACCAGAACTCGACACAAGTCCGCCGGGCGGATTCGTGCTGGGGACCAGGCGCTCCTTCCCAGTCCGGAATGCCGCGTGTTAGACCGCACGGCTAACCGGGCGGGCTTACAACACCCTTACAAGCATCTCGTACTGTTTCTGACAATCAAGTATGTGTGTGTGTGTGTGTGTGTGTGTGTGTGTGTGTGGTGTGTGTGTAATGCGAATCTAAGCATTCAAACGTGCATGCATTGTGTCGTACAGGGCGGGATGTCGCACTTGGTCAGTCAATATAGGGGCAGTTAATGCTGGTCGTGGATGACGCTTGAATTCTCGTCCAATGATGTCCCGTATGTGCTCTATTGGAGAGAGATTTGGTGACTGAGCAGGCCACGGCAACACATGTCGACACTCTGTGGAGCATGGTGTGTTACGACATAGGTATGTGGGTGAGCGTTATCCTGTTGGAAAACACCCCCTAAAGAGCTGTTCATGAATGGGAGCACAACAGATCGAACCGCCATACTAATGTATAGTTTTGCAGTCAGGGTATGCGGGATAACCACGATAGAGCTCCTGGTGTCATACAAAACCACACCCGAGACGTAACTCCAACTGTGGGTCCAATGCGTCTAGCAGGCAGACGGGTTGACTGCAGGTCCACAACTGGCCTCCTCCTAATGAACATACGGCCGTCACTGGCACTGAGGCGGAACCATCTTTCATCAGAAAACAACCTTGCCCTCCAGTGAGCTCTTGCTTGACACCACTGAAGTCGCAATGGACGCAAATGTTTGGGTAAGTGAAGTGCACGCTACAGGGCGTCTGGCTTGAAACTGTGCTTGGAATACCCGATTTGTTACAGTTCTTTGTGCCACTGTGGTGCCGATTGCTGCTCGGATTGCTGCTCCAGATGCAGTACGACACGCCAGCGCCATACGCCCAACATGATGGTCTTCCCTCTCGGTAGACCGAGCGAGGTGGCGCAGTGGTTAGACACTGGACTCGCATTCGGGAGGACGACGGTTCAATCCCGCGTCCGCCCATCCTGATTTGTGTTTCCCGCGATTTCCCTAAATCGCTCCAGGCAAATGCTGGGATAGTTCCTTTCAAAGGGCACGGCCGGCTACCTGCCCCGTCTTTCCCTAATCCGATGAGACCGATGACCTCGCAGTTTGTTCTCCTCCCCCAAACAACCCAACCCAACCCAACCCCCTCTCGGTAGTGCCACGTGGCCGTCCGAAACCCGGTCTTCTTGAGACCGTGCATTCTCATGATCACCGTGCCAGCAATGTTGCACAATCGCTACATTCTTGTCAAGTCTTCCTGCAATATCCCAGAAGCAACATTCAGCTACTTGTGGTCCTATCACGCGACGTAATTCAAACTCAGTGAGGTGCTGACAACGGCATCTTTCTCTACTTAAAGCAGTCTTGACTAACACCAACTCACCATTTCCAGTCTCAGAGATAACTAATGCTCACTACCATCACAGCTTATATTTAAAGCAAACGTGATTTGAATCCTAATAGCGCGAAATGTGTGGGTAGACATCGTCTTCGGTTACGTCGACTGTTCGTTCTTGGCGTTGCGGTTTTCTTCCGTCAATAGATTTACAGGGTGGTCCATTGATAGTCGCCGGGCCAAATATCTCACGAAATAAGCATCAAACGAAAAAACTACAAAGAACGAAAATTGTCTAGTTGGAAGGGGGAAACCAGATGGCGCTGTAGTTGGACCGCTAGATGGCGCTGCCATAGGTCAAACGGATAACAACTGCGTTTTTTTTAAAATAGGAACCCCCATTTTTTATTACATATTCCTGTAGTACGTAAAGAAATATGAATGTTTTAGTTGGACCACTTTTTTCGCTTTGTGATACATGGCGCTGTAATAGTCACAGCCGTATAAGTACGTAACATTTCACCAGTGCGGACGGTATTTGCTTCGTAATACATTACCTGTGTTGAAATGGACCGTTTACCGATTGCGGAAAAGGTCGATATCGTGTAGCTGTATGGCTATTGTGATCAAAATACCCAACGGGCGTGTGCTATGTATGCTGCTCGGTATCCTGGACGACATCATCCAAGTGTCCGGACCGTTCGCCGGATAGTTGTGTTATGTAAGGAAACAGGAAGTGTTCGGCCACATGTGAAACGTCAACCACTACCTGCAACAAACGATGATGCCCAAGTAGTGTTTTAGCTGCTGTCGCGGCTAATCCGCACATCAGTAGCAGACAAACTGAGCGCCAATCGGGAATCTCAAAAACGTCGGTGTTGAGAACGCTACATCAACATCGATTGCACCCGTACCATATTTCCATGCACCAGGAATTGCACGGCGACGACTTTGAACGTCGTGTACAGTCCTGCCACTGAGCACAAGAGAAATTACGGGACGATGACAGATTTTTGGCACGCGTTCTGTTTAGCAACGAAGCGTCATTCACCAACAGCGGTAACGTAAACCGGCATAATACCAGGGCAGTTCAATAAGTAATGCAACACATTTTTTTTCTCGGCAAATTTTGGTTGAAAAAACCGGAAATTTCTTGTGGAATATTTTCAAACATTCCCGCTTCCTCTCGTATAGTTTCATTGACTCCCGACAGGTGGCAGCGCTGTAGGGAGCTGTTAAAATGGCGTCTGTAACGGTTGTGCGTCGCAAACAATGGGCAGTGATCGAGTTTCTTTTGGCGGAAAACCAGGGCATCTCAGATATTCATAGGCGCTTGCAGAATGTCTACGGTGATCTGGCAGTGGACAAAAGCACGGTGAGTCGTTGGGCAAAGCGTGTGTCATCATCGCCGCAAGGTCAAGCAAGACTGTCTGATCTCCCGCGTGCGGGCCGGCCGTGCACAGCTGTGACTCCTGCAATGGCGGAGCGTGCGAACACACTCGTTCGAGATGATCGACGGATCACCATCAAACAACTCAGTGCTCAACTTGACATCTCTGTTGGTAGTGCTGTCACAATTGTTCACCAGTTGGGATATTCAAAGGTTTGTTCCCGCTGGGTCCCTCGTTGTCTAACCGAACACCATAAAGAGCAAAGGAGAACCATCTGTGCGGAATCGCTTGCTCGTCATGTGGCTGAGGGTGACAATTTCTTGTCAAAGATTGTTACAGGCGATGAAACATGGGTTCATCACTTCGAACCTGAAACAAAACGGCAATCAATGGAGTGGCGCCACACCCACTCCCCTACCAAGAAAAAGTTTAAAGCCATACCCTCAGCCGGTAAAGTCATGGTTACAGTCTTCTGGGACGCTGAAGGGGTTACTCTGTTCGATGTCCTTCCCCATGGTCAAACGATCAACTCTGAAGTGTATTGTGCTACTCTTCAGATATTGAAGAAACGACTTCAGCGTGTTCGTAGGCACAAAAATCTGAACGAACTTCTCCTTCTTCATGACAACGCAAGACCTCACACAAGTCTTCGCACCCGAGAGGAGCTCACAAAACTTCAGTGGACTGTTCTTCCTCATGCACCCTACAGCCCCGATCTCGCACCGTCGGATTTCCATATGTTTGGCCCAATGAAGGACGCAATCCGTGGGAGGAACCACGCGGATGATGAAGAAGTTATTGATGCAGTACGACGTTGGCTCCGACATCGACCAGTGGAATGGTACCGTGCAGGCATACAGGCCTTCATTTCAAGGTGGCGTAAGGCCGTAGCATTGAATCGAGATTACGTTGAAAAATAGTGTTGTGTAGCTAAAAGATTGGGGAATAACCTGGTGTACTTCAATGCTGAATAAAACAACCCCTGTTTCAGAAAAAAAATGTGTTGCATTACTTATTTAACTGCCCTCGTACGCACTATTGGGCAACGGAAAATCCACGATGGCTGCGACAAATGGAACAGCGTGTGTGTGTGTGTGTGTGTGTGTGTGTGTGTGTGTGTGTGCGCGCGCAAAAATAAAATTCAAATATCTGCCAAAATATCAGAGGAAATGCAACTGACGACACTTAGGAGAGACCTGTATATCTATCAGCACTATTTCTTATTATCTGTGTAAGGTAGAGGGACGTTTATGCACGTATAGGGATAAAAGAAGTGTCCTTAACATTGAACCCTGCGGAACACCAGTAGTATCCTTCACTTCCCAGCGCCCACTGGGGAGCTTCGCAGCTGTGGTAGAGGAACGGGGATCCACCTCCCGTGACTCACGCACGGAGCAGCAGAAGGGCGGTTTGTAAACAAGTCGCTGCTCCAGGCGAGAGATAAGATCTGAGGCGTCCGCCGGCGAAGGTCGGACAGCGAGTTCCATCGTCCCGTTCTGCGCTGCCGGCCGCGCGTCGGAAACCGGTTTTCCCGTTCTGCAGCTGCGCGTGCCCCAGGGCCGCGTCTTCATTCATGCTCTGCTGGCGACCCGCCCGACTCCAGTCAAGTGCACATAATAAAGAGCGCTGCTTATGAAACTAATGGACCGTTGCCAATACGCGTCACCAGCGGCAGAGCATCGCAATTGCTAAATAAGTAACAGCTGGACATACGTCTTGATCTCCCCTTCTCTCTCTTCATTCCTCCTCCCCGCACTCTCGTTCCATCCTCCCCTCCCTCTCCCTCTCTCTCTCTCCCTTTTCTCTATCTCCTCCCGGCTGGAGAAGACAGGCCATTCTGTTGCGAGCTTCACCTTCCGTATCTACATTGAAAAACCAAAGAATCTGGTACACCTGCCTTAATCGAGTAGGAACCCCGGGAGCACGCAGAAGTGCCGCAACAGGACGTGGCATGGACTCGATTAATGTCTGAAGTAGTGCTGAAGAAAACTGACTCCATGAATTCTGCAGGACTGTCCATGAACCCCCGAAGAGTACGAGGGGTCGACATCTCTTCTGAACAGCACGTTGCAAGGCATCCCAGATATGGTCAACGTGTCTGGGGAGTTTGGTGGCCAGTGGAAGTGTTCAAACTCAGAAGAGTGTTCCTGGAGCGCCTCTGTAGCAATTCTGGACGTGTGCGGTGTCGCATTGTCCTGCTGAAATTGCCCAAGTCCTTCGGAATGCATAAGGGACATGAATGGATACAGGTGATCAGACAGGATGCTTACGGACGTGCCACCTGTCAGAGTCGTATCTAGGCGTGTCAGTGGTCCCATACCACTCCAACTGCACACGCCCCACACCACTACAGAGCCTCCACCAGCTTGAGCAGTCCCCAGCTGACATGCAAGGTCCATGGATTCATGAGGTTGTCTCCATCCGCTCGATACAATTTGAAACGGGAGTCGTCCGACCAGTCAACATGTGTCGTGCAGTCATCAGGAGTACACAACTGGATCTTCAGCTCCGAAAACCCATATCGATCATATTTCGTTGATGGCGTAGCATGGAAATCTCCAGCGATTTGCAGAAGGGTTGCACTTCTGTCACGTTGAACGATTCTCTTCAGTCGTCGCTGGTCCCGTTCTTGCAAAATATTTTTCCCGCCGTACCGATCTGGGAGATTTGATGTTTTACCGTATTCCTGATATTCACGGTACACTCGTGCAGTGGCCGTACTAGAAAATCCCCACATCACCGCTACCTCGGAGACGCCATGTCCCATCGCTCCTGCGCCGGCTATAACACTACGTCCAAACTCACTTAACCCTTGATAATCTGCCATTGTAGTAGCAGTAACCAATAAAAAATTTGCACCAGAGACTTCTTGTCTTATATAGGCGTTGCTGACGGCAGCGCAGTATCCTGCCTGTTTACATATCTCTTTATTTGAATACACATGCCTATACCAGTTTCTTTCTGCGCTACAGTGTAATTTGGTACATATTTTGCACATGCCAAAATCACCAATATGCACTACTGGCCATTAAAATTGCTTCACCAAGAAGAAATCCAGATGATAAACGGGTATTCATTGGACAAATATTATATACTAGAACTGACATGTGATTACATTTTCACCCAATTTGGGTGCATACATGCTCAGAAATCAGTACCCAGAACAATCACCTCTGGCCGTAATAACGGCCTTGATACACCTGGGCATTGAGTCAAACAGAGCTTGGATGGCGTCTACAGGTACAGCTGCCCATGCAGCTTCAACACGATACCACAGTTCATCAAGAGTAGTGGCTGGCGTATTGTGACGAGCCAGTTGCTCGGACACTATTGACCAGACGTTTCCGATTGGTGAGAGATCTGGAGAATGTGCTCGTCAGGGCAGCAGTCGAACAATTTCTGTATCTATAAAGGCCCGTACAGGACCTGCAACATGCGGTCGTGCATTATCCTGCTGAAATGACTGTTAGGAGAATATGGAATCGGTGGGTTCCGGAGGGTAATACGGAACGCCGTGCTAGATCCCAAAGCCTTCGTATCACTAGCAGTCGAGATGACGGGCATCTTATCCGCATGCCTGTAACGGATCGTGCAGCCACGTCTCGATCCGTGAGTCAACAGATGGGGACGTTTGCAAGACAACAACCATCTGCACGAACAGTTGGACGACGCTTGCAGCAGCATGGACTATCAGCTCGGAGACCATGGCTGCGGTTACCCTTGATGCGGCATCACAGACAGGAGCGCCTGCGATGGTGTACTCAGCGACGAACCTGGGTGCACGAATGGCAAAACGTCATTTTTTCGGATGAATCCAGGTTCTGTTTACAGCGTCATGATGGTCGCATCCGTGTTTGGTGACATCGCGGTGAACGCACATTGGAAGCGTGTATTCGTCACCGCCATACTGGCGTATCACCCGGCGTGATGGTATGGGGTGGCATTGGTTACACGTCTCCGTCACCTCTTGTTTCCATTGACAGCACTTTGAACAGTGGACGTTACATTTCAGATGTGTTACGACCCGTGGCTCTACCCTTCGTTCGATCCCTGCGTAACCCTACATTTCAGCAGGATAATGCACGACCGCATGTTGCAGGTCCTGTACGGGCCTTTCTGGTTACAGAAAATGTTGAACTGCTGCCCTGTCCAGCACATTCTCCAGATCTCTCACCAACTGAAAACATGTGGTCAGTGGTGGACGAGCAACTGGCTCGTCACAATACGCCAGTCACTACTCTTGATGAACTGTGGTATCGTGTTGTAGCTGCATCTTCAGCTATACCTGTACACGCGATCCAAGCTCTGTTTGATTCAATGCCCAGGCGTATCAAGGCCGTTACTGCGACTAGAGGTAGTTGTTCTGGGTATTGATTTCTCAGGATCTATGCGCCCAAACTGCGTGAAAATGTTTTCACATTTCAGTTCTAGTATAATATATTTGTCCAATGAATACGTGTTTATCATCTGTATTTCTTCTTGGTGATGCAATTTTAATGGCCACTAGTGTATAAACCGTTAAGCGCAATGAAACTTATTATGAAATTTATGTTTTTTATTTGTCTTGCGGCGTGTATAAATTATCTCCCGCCTCTTGCTATTTTGAGTGCAGCACCTGAGAATGGGCTTATGAGAGCCCGAAACCTATCGTGATACTAAAAGAAATTTACAACTAAAGCGGTATTTTCAGCCTCTAGTAAACTTATTGTTATTATCATGGTACATGATCAGTTCTGATACTGCAGCTGAACTCCACTTCCTCGTTAAAAGAAATTATATTTTATCTAAAATTACGGTTCATAGAAACGTGTGCGTATTCTGCAAGAGGCACACAATGACGGCAATAAGAGAAGTGCAGTTTCATTTTTTTTACAGCAAAAGATATGCACATTTCGTTTCAGTTCGACCTCTTCAGCAAAAGCCTCGGTCCAAACGCTTTTATTATGGTTTTAATTACAAAACTCATTTTACACAGAAAAATAAAAAACAGAAATTCACCACATATCACAGTATTAATATGTTTTCATTGGAATATTTTCGTCTCACAGTTCAGGCGGCTGCGAAGTTACATGCGACCATTGCATGTACAGGGTATACGGAAATTCCCATTAGAAGTTCCTAGGATTTGTGGAGGGGAGTGAGTACATGATATCTTGTATAAGAACCCATGTCCGGAAATGTACCGTCTGCGTTCTACTACGGTTTCAGTTCAAATGCTTAAGTCATCCACTTCTGCCTGAGGAACTGAATTAATTGTGAATTAGTATACTTCTTAGGTGACATTTAAAAATGAACATCCGTTTATCACTTAAACAAATTTCTTTGCCTTAACACTTAAACATTACTTGTTTAAATTATTCCAGAACAAGGAAGAAGCCAGCACACTGTATGGACAGAGCAGTACTGATGCTTTAGAACAGCGGCTCGATGTGGCGACCACCAGCGTTATAGCAGATGTTGTACCCTTGTCTCCGAACCACATACACTATGTGATCAAAAGTATCCGGACACTTGCCTGAAAATTACTTACAAGTTGGTGGCGCCCTCCATCGCTAACGCTGGAATTCAATATGGTGTTTGTCCCACCCTTAGCCTTGATGACAGCTTCCACTCTCGCAGGCATACGTACAGTCAGGTGTTCGAAGATTTCTTGTGGAATGTCAGCCCACTCTTAGTGGAGCGCTCCACTGAGGAGAGATGTCGCTGTCGGTCGGTGAAGCCTGGCACGAAGTCGGCGTTCCAAAATATCCCAAAGGTGTTCTGTATGCTTCAGGTCAGGACTCTGTGCAGGCCAGTCCATTACAGGGATGTTACTGTCGTGTAACAACTCCGCCACAGGCCGTGCATTATGAACAGGTGCTCGATCGTGTTGAAAGATGCATTCGCCATCCTCGAATTGCTCTTCAACAGTGGGAAGCAAGAAGCTGCTTAAAACATCAGTGTTGCCTGTGCTGTGATAGTGCCACGCAAAACAACAAGGGGTGCAAGCCCCCTACATGAAAAACACGACAACACCATAACACCACCGCCTACGAATTTTACTGTTGGCACTACACACACTGCCAGATGACGTTCACCGGGCATTCGGCATACCTACACCCTGCCATCGGATCGCCACATTGCGCACCATGATTCTTCACTCCACACAATGTTTTTCCACTGTTAATGGTCCAATGTTTACACTCCTTACACCAAGCGAGGCGTCGTTTGGCATTTACCGGCATGATGTATGGGTTATGAGCAGTTGCTCGACCATTAAAATCCAAGTTTTCTTACCTCCTGCCTATCTGTTATAGTAATTACAATGGATCCCGAAGCAGTTTGGAATTCCTGTGTGACGGTCTGGATAGATGTCTGCCTATTACACTTTACGACGCTCTCCAGCTGTCGGCGGTTTATGTCAGTCAACAGACGAGGTCGGCCTGTACGCTTTTGTGCGGTACGTGTCCCTTCACGTTTCCACTTCACTATCAAATCGGAAACAGTGGGTCCACGGATGTTAATGAGTCTGGAAATCCTGCGTACAGACGTTTGATGCAAGTGACGCCCGATCACCTGACCACGTTTGAAGTCCTTGAGTTCGGCGGAGCGCCCAATCTGCTCTGACACGATGTCTAATGCCTGTTAAGGTCGCTGATATGGAATACCTGGCATTAGGTGACAGCACAATACACGTAATGCGAAATACGTACGTTTTTGGGGTGTCCGGATACTTTTGATCACATAGTACATGAGAAGTGAAGTGGTCCACCGTCATGCTGCAACCGCATCTCATGACGGACATTCAGTACCACAGCTTCCAAGAACAGGTCCAGTACGTTTTGTCGGAAGCAAGTATGCAGCACCTGTTATCCTAAGTGGAAGGAAGTATGGCTCAAATGGCTCCGAGCACTATGGGACTTAACATCTATGGTCATCAGTCCCCTAGAACTTAGAACTACTTAAACCTAACTAACCTAAGGACATCACACAACACCCAGTCATCACGAGGCAGAGAAAATCCCTGACCCCGCCTGGAATCGAACCCGGGAACCCGGGCGCGGGAAGCGAGAACGCTACCGCACGAAGGAAGTGTGGATTAGTCGCATAACCGTCCAGGATACGTGCCCACACGTCAATACGAAACCGGTGTTCAATCCCTGAACATGCGCGGAACGAAAATTTTCGGCTGTTTGGACATGGCTGGTTGGGGAATTCGAAATACAATCCTTTCAGTTGAGAACAAAACTCGACGTGAAAACAGGGATGTATCGATGCAGCGGTGCGATAACCACGTAGAGCAGGCAACGCGTTGTGGAAAATCGGCGGGACCCACAGCTTGTACCCTTTGTAAGTGGTAGGGGCGTAATTATTGCTCACGCAGAGCATCCCATGCCGTACTGTGACTGGCACCCATTGCATCCATTACATGTGCCATTGTTCGAGTACTCGTTGACGGGTTCTCTTCAGCCCGATGCAGTACATCTTCAAATCCGGCCGTGCGGCTGCCTTCTCACGGGGATAGTACCTGTTTCTCGGAGCCGCTGCGTAACTTGGGCAAAAAGTCTGTGCGATGGCGTGCCGCGTTGCGGAAAACGTTCGTGGTACAGCCGACTAGCAGATCTTGCGTTGCCTCGAGCTTCGCCATACACAAGGAGCATGTCTGTGTAATCCGAAAACGTGCACCGAACCACGTTTACTGTACCGGATATGCAGAGGCTACTGAGTGGGCCTCATAGCAAGGCAGACGTTAAATGACATGTCGTTCTGTCTACCCTATTGCGTACCAGAACGAGCAATCCTGAGACTTTTTGTCTTTGCCTCACCACATCGCGTTGAAACCGTCGCAGACGGAAACTGTACGTTTTCGAACATAGGTTCCTACACAAAGTATTATGTTCGAAGATGCTACTCCAGGCGGCTGTAAAATGAATGTGCGCAACGGAAAAAAAGTGGTTTAAATGGCTCTAAGCACTAACATCTGAGGTCATCAGTCTCCTAGACTTAGAACTACGTAAGTGGATTTCCGCATTTGCGGCTCGTACCTTTCGCTCGCATTCTTCCCTTACTGCGTCACGTACCCACACGACCATCCTTGCGAAGGGCAGTGGTCATAATGTTTTGGCTCACCAGTGTATGCCGCTACAATGTTGTGTATCGCGAGCTCATTTCGGAAGCGGTACATGGTCTGTGTAAGGCTCGCGTCGATCCGCCTGGAGAAAACCGCTCGTGCAGCGACCACAGGCGGCTCCGTTCCAGAGGGGAGTGAAACCAACACCGACTCAAAGGAAGGCCTCGGCGCTTGTTGGTGACGTCACGTCAGCTAGGCAGGCAGAAACGCCTGGGCGTGCTTATCACCATAATTCTCTTATTTTTGGACCAAATGTTTGGTATTGTTTTGGATTCTGCAGTTTTATTTAGATGAAAGATTTTCTTACTATCGTAAAGCTAGAAATGAAGATCATTGTTCTGTGTTACTGAATCCTGTCGAAACAAACGTAGACCAATATGACAAGATGCTTTGCCCCATTGCAAGCTTCGGAAATTTTACATTCAAGTAACTATATTTACTTGATCCATTGTGTTATCGAAACTTACCCCAACCCCATTACAATGAACTCGTTTCTTTTATTTAATTATTTATTTATTTCCGTTTGACATCGTCACTCGAAATGTGAACTAATTTACATGTGTAAATGTCCAACTGTTGCCAGTCATTAGATTACAGTCGTTTTCAACGAGAGGAATTCTAAACAGGAAACAAAATAGCTTCATACATCGAAAATACAGCTGAGCTTAAACTTTTTTAAACATGCACATTAGAAAAGATAAATATTCCCCTCTTGCAACTGAATGGAGAAACTTTATAAGATACAAATAATTTAATTTGATAAAACAAGTATCTCTCTTTTGCCTCTTCGTCTCTCCCCCACCCCGTACCCCAAACGTGTACAATCGCAAGATATTTCATTAACATTCAGTGCTCCTCACCCCATAGTCAACCAAGATACCTAAAGAAGAGCACCAATATGTTCACAGTTTCTTGTAAAAGCAACCCAGTACAAACGTAACTTCCTCAGATTTACAAGTAAGGTTAAGAAGCACGAATTCTGTTGCCGCTGGACCATGAAATTGTGTTCTACATCTACATCTACATTTATACTCCGCAAGCCACCCAACGGCGTGTGGCGGAGGGAACTTTACGTGCCACTGTCATTACCTCCCTTTCCTGTTCCAGTCGCGTATGGTTCGCGGGAAGAACGACTGTCTGAAAGCCTCCGTGCGCGCTCTAATCTCTCTCATTTTTGTATGTCAATCCTTAAAACAGGTGGAAATTTAAGTTCAGGAGAACACTATTTGTGAAGAAGTGTAATGAATTGCACAATTAATTGATTGCAGCAATCTCTCAGAACAATGTGTGTTGGTCAACTACCGCCAATAGTTTCACATTTTTCTGTGTCAGGGGGGGAGACACCACCATTATGAGTATGCCTGCAACAGACCTGGCGTTCGCCGTGCCTAGCTGACGTGACGTCACGAACAAGCGCAGAGGCCTTCCTTTGAGTCGGTGTTGGGGAAACAGGGCGACGCAAATTGGGTAACAGGACAGAGCGGGTGAGACGTCAGCCGTAGTTGACTCAGCGGTCCGCATCGCCAGTGCATGCCCCACTGGGCTCGTAAATCTCCCAAGTCTGAGCCGGCGGGCGGCGGCGGTGAAAGCACGGCCCTAAACACGTGCTGCGGTGGGCGTTAAGGCTTACTGCACCAGTTTCTGAGGACGTACCAGGCACGGCTAGTTGAGCGCCGTATCACAGGCCTACAATACTGATGAAAGCTGAACAAATGAATTAAAATTTGTGCTGTGGACGAGACTTGAACCCAGCTCCCCTTGTTTGGTCGGCGGTAGTGCTAACCATTACACCACCACAGCACCATACCTGCGTGGCCTGCTGTAGTCCAGTGCCCTCCTTAACACAAATTTCAGTTCAGGTCTTCAGATTATTTTCCTCTCCATAGGTTGTCACTATTACTGCGGCTCTTCAGTACTGGAATAGCACCTCAGCGTTGGACATAATGGGGAAATCCTGCATGTATCTCAGCAATAGTGACGATATACACTACTGGCCATTATAATTGCTACACCAAGAAGAAATGCAGATGATAAACGGGCATTCACTGGACAAATATATTATACTAGAACTGAAATGTGATTACGTTTTCACGCAATTTGGGTGCATAGATCCTGAGAAATCAGTAACCAGAACAACCACCTCTGGCCGTAATAACGGCCTTGATACGCCTGGGCATTGACTCAAACAGAGCTTGGATGGCGTGTACAGGTACAGCTGCCCATGCAGCTTCAACACGATACGACAGTTCTTCAAGAGTAGTCACTGGAGTATTGTGACGAGCCAGTTGCTCGGCCACCATTGACCAGACGTTTTCAATTGGTCAGAGATCTGGATAATGTGCTGGCCAGGGCAGCAGTCGAACATTTTCTGTATCCAGAAAGGCCCGTACAGGAACTCACATGCGGTCGTGCAATATCCTACTGAAATGTACGGTTTCGCAGGGATCGAATGTAGGGTAGAGCCACGGGTCGTAACACATCTGAAATGTAACGTCCACTATTCAAAGTACCGTCAATGCGAACAAGAGGTGACCGAGACGTGTAACCAATGGCACCCCATACCATTACGCCGGGTGATACGCCAGTATGGCGGTGACGAATATACTCTTCCAATGCGCGTTCACCGCGATGTCGCCAGACACGAATGCGACCATCATGAGGCTGTAAACAGAACCTGTATTCTTCCGAAAAAATGACGTTTTGCCATTCGTGCACGCAGGTTCGTCGTTGAGTACACCATCGCAGGCGCTCCTGTCTGTGATGCAGCGCCAACGGTAACCGCAGCCATGTTCTCCGAGTTGATAGTCCATGCTGCTGCAAACGTCGTCCAACTGTTCGTGCAGATGGTTGTTGTCTTACAATCGTCCCCATCTGTTGACTCAGGGTTCGAGACGTGGCTCCACGATCCGTTACAGCCGTGCGGATAAGATGTCTGTCATCTCGACTGCTAGTGATACGAGGCCGTTGGGACCCAGCACGGCGTTCCGTATTACCCTCCTGAACCCACCGATTCCAGATTCTGCTAACAGTCATTGGACCTCGACCGCCGCGAGCAGCAATGTTGCGATACGATAAACCGCAATCGCGATAGGCTACAATTCGACCTTTATCAGAGTCGGAAACGTGATGGTAGGCATTCCTCCTCCTTACACGAGGCATGACAACAACGTTTCACCAGGCAACGCCGGTCAACTGCTGTTTGTGTATGAGAAATCGGTTGGAAACGTTCCTCATGTCGGCACGTTGTAGGTTTCGCCACCGGCGCCAACCGTGTGTGAATGCTCTGAACTGGTTCAAATGGCTCTGAGCACTATGGGACTTAACTGCGGTGGTCATCAGTCCATTAGAACTTAGAACTACTTAAACCTAACACCTAAAGACATCACACACATCCATGCCCGAGGCAGGATTCGAACCTGCGACGCAGCGGCCGCACAGTTCCAGACTGTAGTTCCTAGAACCGCTCGGCCACCACGACCGACGTGAATGCTCTGAAAAGCTAATCATTTGCATACACAGCATCTTCTTCCTGTCGGTTAAATTTCGCGTCTGTAGCGCGTCATCTTCGTGGTGTAGCAATTTTAATGGCCAGTAGTGTAGATATGGCAATCGTAGAAGTAAGAGATGGCTTCTTTGTCGTAATACTGCCGCGATTAACAAATCATTAGTAGCGAACAACGTCGCAAGCGTGTAAGGCAGGCCTCTCCCGCGTACTGCCGTGGGAGAAAAGTGTTAACAGTGTAGCGCTTATGCAACAGCGTACACGATTAAGATATAAAGCAGCTAACTGGACCATCAGATGAAAGCCCGTAATGGCTGCCTAAAAAGAAAGAGAGGCAAGTGCAGTTAAATGGGGCGGAAGGTTGCGCAACGTTTCTTCACGGCGGCGATGAGTGAAGGTACACTAGGGGCAAGGCGGCCGTTTCTCGAGAGAATAGAAAAAGGTCAGCGGGCGAAAGTTTCCGGGCGCTCGCGATGTTTGTGAGGTGTTGACGGGCGGCCGGCTGGTGCGGTTTTGGCCGCGAGGACTTGCCGACTCACCGGGCACGGGCTTTCAAAAGAAGCTGTTCGGCTTAGGGTACGCCCAAAAAAAAAAGAGATGGAAAGAAAAGCAAATCGGTATAGGCGGCAATTTGGCAGATCTCCGTCGGCAGCCAATCCGCACACGTTTCCCGTGGTCGTTCGCCGCTCTAGCGCGCACCACGCTACGGAACTCTCCCCGTTGTGCAACGCGCAGCTGTCGGCTGTCGTCCCCTGTGGCGAGCCGCTGGTGCGCGATTCACCTCTCGCCGCTACCCGCTCGTTGCAGCAGAACCGCAAACACTTCCACTGCTTTACATAAGCGGCAGGTGCACTGGTTTTCGACATCTGGATTTCTAAACTGGTGGTCGAGTAAGTACACCTGTTACATATTCACTGATTGGGATGTCTGAGTGGTGCAGTGGACAAGCGTCAGACATCAAGCGGTTTTTGATATTGCCTAGCAACAGTCGTACAATATTTTTTAAAGGAAAACACTGCCATTTGTTTTATTGTTTATTTAACTACAGCCCAATTTTCCGCCGTCTTATGCCACTTGCAAGTATTTGATTTTATGTCTTCAACATACATTGAAGCACTCCGATTACAGGCCACGAGTGGCCTACCGGGACCATCCGACCGCCGTGTCAACCTCAGTGGAGGATGCTGATACGAGGGGCGTGGGGTCAGCACACTGCTCTCCCGGTCGTTATGATGGTTTTGTGTGACCGGAGCCGCTACTATTCGGTCGAGTAGCTCCTCTATTGGCATCACGAGGCTGAGTGCACCCCGAAAAATGGCAGCAGCGCATCGCGGCCTGGATGGTCACCCATCCAAGTGCCGACCACGCCCGACAGCGCTTAACTTCGGTGATCTGAGGGAAATCGGTGTATCCACTGCGGCAAGGCCGTTGCCAACATACATTGAAGAGCCAAAGAAATTGGTACAGCAGCCTAATATCGCGTCGGACCCCCGCGGGCACGCAGAACTGCGGCAACGCGAAGTGGCACGGATTCTGCTAATATCTGAAGTAGTACTGGATGGAACTGACACCATGAATCCTGCAGGGCTGTACATAAATCCGTAAGAGTACGACGGGATGGAGGTGGCTTCCAAACAGCACGTTGCAAGGCATCCCAAATATCCTCAATAACGTTCATGTCCGGGCAGTTTGGTCACCACCGGAAGTGTATTAACACAGAAGAGTGTTCCTGGAGCTACTCTGTTCCAGTTCTCGACGTGTGGAGTGTCGCGTTGTCCTGCTGGAATTTCGCAAGTCCATCGGAATGCACAACGGACATGATGGGTGCAGGTGATCAGACAGGATGCTTACGTACGTGTCACCTGTCAGAGTGGTATCTAGACGAAGGATAGCTCCCATATAACCCCAAATGCACATGCCTATTACAGAGGCTCCACAAGCTTGAACAGTCCCCCGCCGACGCGCAGTTTCCATGGATTCATGAGGTTGTCTCCATACCTGTACACATCCATCCGCTCGATCGCAGTCATCAATGGTATACGAGTGGGCCTTCGGCTCCGAAAGCTCATATCGATGATGTTTCGTTGAATGGTTCGCACTCTGACACTTGCCGATGGCTCAGCACTGAAATACGCAGCAATTTGCGAAAGGGTTGTACTTCTGTCTCGTTGAACGATTCTCTTCAGTCGTCGTTGGTCCCGTTCTCGCAGGATCTTTTCCGGCTGCAGTCATGTCGGGGATTTGATGCTTTATCGGATTCCTGATATCATCGGTACACTTGTGAAATGGTCGTACGGGAAAATCCCCACCTCATCTCTACCTCGGAGATGCTGTGTCCCATCGCTACTGCGCAGACTACAACACCACGTTCAAACTCACTCACATCTTGATGACATGCCATTGTAGTAGCAGTAATCGATCTGAGAACTGCGGCAGACACTTGTGTTATACAGGCGTTACCGACCGCAGCGCCATATTCTGCCTGTTTATATATCCCTGCACTTGAATAGGTATGCCGGCCGCTGTGGCCGAGGGGTTCTAGGCGCTTCGGTCCGGAACCACGCTGCTGCTACGGTCGCAGGTTCGAATCCTGCCTCGGACACTGATGTGTGTGATGTCCTTAGCTTAGTTAGGTTTATGTAGTTGTAAGTCTAGGGGACTGATGACCTCAGATGTTTAGTCCCACAGTGCCTAGATCCATTTGAACCATTCCTTTTTTTTCAATACGTACGCCTACACCAGTTTCTTTGGCGCTTCAGTGGATATTGCAGGACACTTAACACGTTGTCAAGCTCAAAGTTGGCCATAAATTAAGAAAGATATTGGCTCCCCACGAAATGCAAGACGTAAAATCACCATATTGTTCAGTGATCGGTTACAAGCTGGTGATTTTAGATCTAACATTTCATGGGGAGCTAATGTTTTTCCTATTTTATGGCCAACTTTGAGCTTGACAACGTGTTAAGTGTCGTGCAATATATGTTAAAGACATTAAAACAGATACTTGAAAATGGCACAAGAGCTCGAAACCTGGGCTGCACCTAAATAAACAATAAAACAGTCAGACATCAATTTAATTTTACCGGACACCAGTTTATTGTCTGGTTCGACAGCGCCCACAACGAAATCCTCCCTGGTGCGAAACTCTTCATCACAAGCCTGTGGTGGTGGTTTGATAAGTTTGTAAAAATTAAAAAATAAATTTGTTTTCTAAACAGATCGCCTTACTTCTCGACATAGTCTCCTTCGAAGAATATACACCTGATCCACCGATCCTCCAGCTTTTTCATCCCATCGGAGAAATAAGTCTTGTCAGAGCTCTGCTAAATACTCGTTGATTGTGCGGTGTAACAGCGATACTGTGGATAAAAGAATGTTGTCCTAAAAAGAAAATGAATTGCAAGTTAATCGTCTTTTCGTAACGTTAATGATGGCTGTAAATAAATTTCTTGTAATTTGGTGGGTGTAACTCAGTATCTTCAGAATAAAAATTAATGTCATCAACATACCCTGCTCTTGATGCTCTTGAAGATTCGTTGTTTCCTGAAAGGTTAAGTGAAAACGGGCCAGAGAACTGCATGGTTCTGAGTAATCGTGTAAATACAGTAGTTGGTTCAAATGGCTCTGAGCACTATGGGACTCAACATCTTAGGTCATAAGTCCCCTAGAACTTAGAACTACTTAAACCTAACGAACCTAAGGACATCACACACACCCATGCCCGAGGCAGGATTCGAACCGTAGCAGTCCCGCGGTTCCTGACTGCAGCGCCAGAACCGCTAGACCACCGCGGCCGGCATACAGTAGTTGTTTTAGGTGTACAATTTATAGCATCACAGAGCCCTTGTCATACCAGCCCTCCCACTCTTACACTCTTTGTATAGACTGATGAGCCAAAAGTTAATGACCCCCTCATTAATAGCTTGTTTGTCCGTATTTGGACCGAAATACATCACTTATTCTGAGTACCAGGTATGCGACAGTTCGTTGGTAGATTGCGGCATTAGATGTCTACCCACAGGTCATGTACAATACTGGCCATTAAAATTGCTACACCACGAACATGACGTGCTACAGACGCGAAATTTAACCGACAGGAAGAAGATGCTGTGATATGCAAATGATTAGCATTTCAGAGTATTCACACAAGGTTGGCGTCGGTGGCGACACCTACAACGTGCTGACATGAGGAAAGTTTCCAACACATTTCTCATACACAAACAGCAGTTGACCGGCGTTGCCTGGTGAAACGTTGTTGTGATGCCTCGTGTAAGGAGGAGAAATACGTACCATCACGTTTCCGACTTTGATAAAGGTCGGATTGTAGCCTATCACATTGCTGCTCGCGTTGGTCGAGATCCAATGACTGTTAGCAGATTATCGAATCTGTGGGTTCAGGAGGGTAATAAGGAACGCCGTGCTGGATCCCAACGGCCTCGTATCACTAGCAGTCGAGATGACAGGCATCTTATCCGCATGGCTGTAACGGATCGTGCAGACACGTCTCGATCACTGAGTCAACAGATGGGGATGTTTTCAAGACAACAACAATTTGCACAAGCAGTTCGACAACGCATGCAGCAGCACGGACTATCAGCTCGGAGACCACGGCTGCTTTTACCCTTGACGCTGCATCACAGACAGGACTGCCCTCGATGGTGTACTCGACGACGAACCTGGATGCACGAATGGCAAAACGTCATTTTTTCGGACGAATCCAGGTTCTGTTTACAGCATCATGATGGTCGCATCCGTGTTTGGCGACATCGCTGTGAACGCACATTGGAAACGTGTATTCGTCATCGCCATACTGGCGTATCACCCGGCGTGATGGTATGCGGTGCCATTGGTTACACGTCTCGGTCACCTCTTGTTCGCATTGACGGCACTTTGAACAGTGGACGTTGCATTTCAGATCTGTTCCGACCAGTTGCTCTACCCTTCATTCAATCCCTGCGAAACCCTACATTTCAGCAGGATAATGTACGACCGCATGTTGCAGGTCCTGTACGGGCCTTTCTGGATACAGAAAATGTTCGACTGCTGCCCTGGCTAGCACATTCTCCAGATCTCTCACGAACTGAAATCATCTGGTCAATGGTGGTCGAGCAACTGGCTCGTCACAATACGCCAGTCACTACTCTTGATGAACTGTGGAATCGTGTTGAAGCTGAATGGGCAGCTATACCTGTACACGCCATCCATGCTCTGTTTGACTCAATACTCAGGCGTATGAAGGCCGTTATTACGGCCAGAGGTGGTTGTTCCAGGTACTGATTTCTCAGGATCTATGCACCCAAATTGCGTGAAAATGTAATCACATGTCAGTTCTAGTATATTATATTTGTCCAATGAATACCCGTTTATCATCTGCATATCTTCTTGCTGTTGCAATATTAATGGCCAGTAGTGTAATTCGCGTACGTAATGGGCCTCTAATTTCCGTATGCAGTGAGGGCGCCCGAGTAAGAGAGATTCTTCGATGAACTTTGCACAGCGTGTGTGGTGTGTGGAACTCTAGAATTTATTTAATTTATGAAAAAATGGATGAGCTGTTACATTTTAACATGTTTCGAAAAAAGCTCAAATTTTATAGTTAATTATTTCAATTTTTACCACTGTTTCTAATAGATTTGGAAAATCCTCGAGTTTCATACACATGTAGGTATGGTTTGTATACTGTGCAAAATTCATCGAAGAATCTGTGTTACTTACGAAGAAAAGTGTACCTATAGCAACAAATGCAGTCAACAGTGAGTGAAAAAATGATGAAATTTCACATGTAAAAAAAAAAAATTACTTTGCTGTATTTTTGAACTTTCACCGCTATCAGTGTGAATCCTGAATCTTTACTGATCAAGCTGATGAAGTTTTATGAATTTATTTGTAAAAGTGTAGACAGTGGAAATTAAAATGTGCTGTTGTGCCTCTCCTACTCCAAGTCGACCTGTTTGACGTCCTACCCTACTTAAACCTGCTGGCAAGAGACGCCCTCAGCCCTCTGCTGAAGTCGCTAGCGAATTCACGCCATTGATTTCAGCCAATAGCAAGCGAGGGATGCAGGTCACGTGTGTGGACGCTCGAGCGTTCTGCAGAGCAGAACACAGTAGCCCTCCCCCCCCCCCCTCTCTCTCTCTCTCTCTCTCTCTCTCTCGTGATCCAGACATCGGGCAGAACAGATGTCTTTTTGGGAGGCAGAGCCTCTGGCTCTCCGTTCCATGATCGGCCACCGACATCAATTAATATGAACCGCCTCCGCTCCCGTTGCTCATTTCGATTAATAGTTCGACCTGCTACACTGACCAAAACGTGGTAACTTCCGACCCTAGGCGCCTCCCTTGTATACTGTACACTAAAATACACTATGTGATCAAAAGTATCCGGATACCCCCCAAAAATGCGTTTTTCATATTAAGTGTATTGGGCTGCCATCTGCTGCCAGGTACTCCATATCAGCGACCTCAGTAGTCATTACACATCGTGAGAGAGCAGAATGGGGCGCTCCGCGGAACTCACGGACTTCGAACATGGTCAGGTGATTGGGAGTCACTTGTGTCATACGTCTGTACGTGAGATTTATACACTCCTAAACATCCTTAGGTCCACTGTTTCCGATGTGATAGTGAAGTGTAAATGTGAAGGGACACGTACATCACAAAAGCGTAGAGGCCGACCTCGTCTGTTGACTGACAGAGACCGCCGACAGTTGAAGAGGATCGTAATGTGTAATAAGCAGACATCTATCCTGACCATGACACAGGAATTCCAAACTGCTTCGGGATCCACTGTAATTACTATAACAGACAGGCGGGAGGTAAGAAAATTTGGATTTTAATGGTCGAGCGACTGCTCATAACCCATACATCATGCCGGTAAATGCCAAACGACGCCTCGCTTGGTGTAAGGAGCGTAAACATTGGACGATTAACAGTGGAAAAACATTGTGTGGAGTGACGAATCATGGTGCACAACGTGGCGGTCCGATGGCAGGGTGTGGGTATGCCGAATGCCCGGTGAACGTCATCTGCCAGCGTGTGTAGTGCCAGCAGTAAAATTCGTAGGCGGTGGTGTTATGGTGTGGTCGTGTTTTTCATGGAGGGTGCTTGCACCCCTTGTTCTGCGTGACACTAATCACAGTACAGGCCTACATTGCTGTTTTAAGCACCTTCATGCTTCCCACTGTTGAAGAGCAATTCGGGGATGGCGATTGCATCTTTCAACACGATCGAGCACCTGTCCATAATGCACGGCCTGTGGCGGAGTGGTTACACGATAATAACACCCCTGTAATGGACTGGCCTGCACAGAGTCCTGACCTGAATCCTATAGAAGACCTTCCGGATGTTTTGGAATGCCGACTTGGTGCCAGGCCTCACCGATCGTCATCGATACCTCTCCTCAGTGCAGCACTCCGTGAAGAATGGGCTGCCATTCCCCAAGAAACCTTCCAGCACGAGATGGAACGTATGCCTGCGAGATTGGAAGCTCTCATCAAGCCAAAGGGTGACCGAACACCATACTGAATTCCAGCATTACAGATGGAGGGCGCCACGAACTTGTAAGTCATTTTCAACCAGGTGTCCCGACAATTTTGATCACATAATGTATATTCTCTTTATTTTACCTGATTTCCTGTTCTGTTATTTAACGGCAGACCTGGATGCCCACTTACAAGTCCTGACCGCTCGACTTCCTGTGCATCGTCGTCGTAAGTAGAAACCAATAACCTTCTTCCCTTTCCCAGCCGATGTACACTTTCACTCTAAATTTTAAACCATCTCTTGAACCTCTCTTTTATAACCGCCATTTGAACAGTAGAGGGAAAGGCTGTATCCTTGTCCTGAAATGAAATGTCGTGTGACGAGGGCCTCCCGTCGGGTAGACCGCTCGCCTGGTGCAAGTCTTTCGATTTGACGCCACTTGCACGTCGATGGGGATGAAATGATGATGATTAGGACAACACAACACCCAGTCCCTGAGTGGAGAAAATCTCCGACCCAGCCGGGAATCGAACCCGGGCCCTTTAGATTGACAGTCTGTCGCGCTGACCACTCAGCTACTGAGGGCGGACCATCCTTGTCCTAAAACCTACCGGGTGATCAAAAAGTCAGTATAAATTTGAAAACTTAATAAACCACGGAATAATGTAGATAGGGAGGTAAAAATTGACACACATGACAGGGAGTTTTATTACAACAACAACAAAAAAGAACAAACAAAGTTCACAAAATGTCCGACAGATGGCGCTGAACAACAAAACTTCTACCGTGACGGGTGAGAGGTACGCCGATATGTTACAGAATCGCATCATCCCCAGCCTGACTGATAAACACCTGCTGGAACGTACGATGTTTATGCAGGATGGCGCTCCACCCCATATTGCTAGACGCGTGAAAGATCTCTTGCGCGCGTCGTTTGGTGATGATCGTGTGCCCAGCCGCCACTTTCGTCATGCTTGGCCTCCCAAGTCCCCAGACCTCAGTCCGTGCGATTATTGGCTTTGGGGTTACCTGAAGTCGCAAGTGTATCGTGGTCGGCCGACATCTCTATGGATGCTGAAAGACAACATCCGACGCCAATGCCTCACTAAAACTCCGGACATGCTTTACAGTGCTGTTCACAACATTATTGCTCGACTACAGCTATTGTTGACGAATGATGGTGGACATATTGAGCATTTCCTGTAGAGAACATCATCTTTGTTTTGTCTTACTTTGTTATGCTAATTATTGCTATTCTGATCAGATGAAGCGCCACCTGTCGGACATTTTTTGAACTTTTGTATTTTTTTTTTTTTTTTTTTTTGTTCTAATAAAACCCCATGTCATTCCAAGCATGTGTGTCAATTTGTACCTCTCTATCTACACTATTCCGTGATTTATTCAGTTTTCAAATTTATGTTGACTTTTTGATCACTCAGTGTTTAACCAGACACTTCCTTCTTAGCTTACCATTCTTACTGTTCCTGTATCTCACCTCTATGACAGCCGTATTTCTCTTGTGGATAATTGCCCTCTGTAGCCTCCTCTGTTATCCGGAAGGGACACATTCACTTCAGACATTTCAAGTGTGCACGAAGCTCTTACGTAAGGTCCCGTTATCTGGAGTAGAGTGTTCGTGTACTACTTACACCAATTCACGCGCTCCCCACTTCGGCTCAGGTTAATCACGCTCTGAGTTGCAAATTACTTTCACGAGTCGCGGAAACCAGCGGGGGAGATATGGGCGCGCGCGCCCGCTACGTGTGACGTAAACGTGTCGGAGAACAGAGCATTGACCACCTGTCTGTCGCAAGTGACGGCTGCCCGCCTGCCTTTCGCCGCGGAGCCGCCGGTCCGAATCAGCAGACACTTTCGCCCCCGGACCGTGTGTCCGCTCTGCTACTGGCGCCTCGGGCTGGGTAATTCAGTCTCTCGACCCAGCAACGTTACCCAGCAGGCCGCGGCGGCGTAGTGTCCCGTGGAGACGCCAGCCGATCGTTCTGCCGTGCCGCTGCTAGTGTTGGTCACGACTGTCGTGCGAACACGAGATCAGTCTGTTCAGGAGGCCCGTAATGAAGCCCGTGCTGGATCTCAGTTGGCGCACGCGACTAGCGCCCGAGAGGACCGACGCACTGATCGCTCGGCCATGCAGGATCGTACACTCAGGCTGTATGAAAACCGTGGCCAACCCATGGAGACGGATCATTCTGCCATATCATATTTTCTTATGATACCGTTATTTTTGAAGATGCCTTATTCCACAGTCGAAATTGGACATTAAAAAACTTCATTTATTAGATTCAACATGATATTCTGAATAATTTCAACATTTATGCTATATAACGGTCAGGCTATAATTTCACAAAAAAGTGCCTTATCCGATTCTGACCAGTAGGTGGGGCAGAATGGAAAAATCTAAGGATTTCTTTGAAAAACCAAAATATACTGAATGTACGGTTTTAAGTAACTATCAAGTAATGTACGTTAGGTTACACTACAAAGAAATATGATCACTTCTGACAAGTGTTTTCTTTCGCTCCCATACTTTAGAAAAACATTAAGTAGCCCTGATAAGGATAGAAGATGAAGTAATGAATTGAAATTTATAGCGAGGACGGGACGTGAACCTGTTTCTCCGGCTTACTAGGGAGATACGCCATGAATTTCTCTCCTGTGCCAACGTCTTCATATCAGAGAAGCACTTGCAACCTACGTCCTCAGTGTATTCCAATTTCTGTGGCCGAGCGGTTCTAGGCGCTACAGTCTGGAACCGCTTCGAATCCTGCCTCGGGCATGGATGTGTGTGATGTCCTTAGGTTAGTTAGGTTTAAGTAGTTCCAAGTTCTAGGGGACTGATGACCTCAGAAGTTAAGTCCCATTGTGCACAGAGCCATTTGGCCCAATTTCTGTCTTACTCTGTAGTTTTTCCCCTGTACAGCTCCTTACACTATCATGGAAGTCATTCCCTGATGTCTTAACAGGTGTTCTATCATCCTGTCACTTGTCCTTGTCAGTGTTTTCCACTTATTCGTTTCCTCTACGCTTCTGTGCAGAACCTCCTCGTTCCTTATCAGTCCATCTAATTATCAACATTAAACTGTAGCACCACATTTCAAATGCTTCGATTCTCTTCTGTTCCGGTTTTCCCACAGTCCATATTCCACCACCATAAAATGTTGTGCAGCACTCGTATAATCTGGGAAATTTCTTCCTCGAATTAAGGCCTAAGTTTGACACTAGCAGACTTCTCTTGTCCAGAAATGCCCTTTTTGCCAGTGCTAGTCTGCTTTTGATGTCCTCCTTCCTCCGTTCGTCATTTCATTTTGCTGCCTAGGTAGCAGAACTCCTTAATGTCATCCACCTCGTGACCAAGAATCCTGATGTTAAGTTTCTCTCTGTCCTCATTTCTGCTACTGCTCATTACTTTCGTCTTTATTCGATTTACTCTCAATCTACATTCTGTACTCATTAATTTGTCCATTCCATTCCTCAGATCTTGTAATTATTCTTTACTCACGGTAATAATGTATTACCCTAGTCAGGTGACATATCTAAGACAAAATTCAATTCACACTTCAGCCCATCTTGATTTTCCTCTTCTTAAATCGTCAACTTTTGTTAGGGAGGGCATTGGACTAGTCTAGTCTGTGCATCTCCGTTAGCCACAATACCAGGATGGTATAGTGGATAACACATCTGTCTAGTAAGACTCGGATTCGAGTCCCGGCATCGGTACAAATTTTAATTCATTACTTCAGCTTCTATCCCTCTTAAAGTAAAGTAGAAACTCAGTATTTGTTGTTGTTGTTGTCTTCAGTCCTGAGACTGGTTTGATGCAGCTCTCCATGCTACTCTATCCTGTGCAAGCTTCTTCATCTCCCAGTACCTACTGCTGCCTACATCCTTCTGAATCTGCTTAGTGTATTCGTCTCTTGGTCTCCCTCTACGATTTTTGCCCTCCACGCTACCCTCCAACACTAAATTGGTGATCTCTTGATGCCTCAGAACATGTCCTACCAACCGATCCCTTCTTCTAGTCAAGTTGTGCCACAAACTCCTCTTCTCCCCAATTCAATTCCATATCTCCTCATTAGTTATGTGATCTACCCATCTAATCTTCAGCATTCTTCTGTATCACCACTTTTCGAAAGCTTCTATTCTCTTCTTGTCTAAACTATTTATCGTCCATGTTTCACTTCCATACATGGCTACACTCCATACAAATACTTTCACAAACGACTTCCTGACATTTAAATCTATACTCGATGTTAACAAATTTCTCTTCTTCAGAAACGCTCTCCTTGCCACTGCCAGTCTACATTTTATATCCTCTCTACTTGGACCATCATCAGTTATTTTGCTCCCCAATAGCAAAACTCCTTTACTACTTTAGTGTCTCATTTCCTAATCTAGTTCCCTCAGCATCACCCGACTTAATTCGACTACATTCCATTATCCTCGTTTTGCTTTTGTTGATGTTCATCTTATATCCTCATTTCAAGACACTGTCCAATCCGTTCAACTGCTCTTCCAAGTCCTCTGCTGTCTCTGACAGAATTACAATGTCATCGGCGAACCTCAAAGTTTTTATTTCTTCTCCATGGATTTTAATACCTACTCCGAATTTTTCTTTTGTTTCCTTTACTGCTTGCTCAATATACAGATTGAATAGCATCGGGGAGAGGCTACAACCCTGTCCAACTCCCTTCCAAGCCACTGCTTCCCTTTTATGTCCCTCGACTCTTATAACTGCCATCTGCTTTCTGTACAAATTGTAAATAGCCTTTCGCTCTCTGTCTCACATATCTCCGGGAAAAATGTAATTCCATCAGATTAAGTATCCCGTTCCGCCTTGATGTCAGCTACCATGTATCTACAAAAGATAAAACTGCGCTGTTTGCTGTTCATTCTGATGTTAGGGTTTTAATGGCTAGGACTGCCGATGTCGATGCAGATGCAGATGCAGATAGCAGTGTTTGCACGCCTCGCCTGCGACCCTCGAAAGCGAGCGGGGCGGAATAGGCTAGGAGCGGTCGCCGGCTAGACCGCCGTGACGGCCGCGGATTTGTGCCCAGATCTCGCCGGTCTGGAGTCCTTGCCTGCTTTCGGCCAGTCACTGCCTGCCGAGCCGGAAGTTTGCGCCGCGCGTTTCAGCGTTTCCTGCTCCTGCGACAGTTCGCCTCGCAGACTCAGTTTGTCCCACTCTGCTGCTCCTAACAAAAGAAAAACATTCCGGCAAGACACTGGTGGTACTGCAGATTTCTCGCGCGAGGAGAAGAAGCGGCGTTGTTCTGCCCGAGAAATAGCAACCTGGTTTTACCGTCCAGATTGGCTATAAGAAATGACAGACTTGAAATGGAAGTTCCTTAGGCAGACTATAAAGTAGTACACGATACAAAACAGTGCTGCACCCTATACATCTCTATTTCTCGATCCAGCAACCTGTCATCTTGGGTTTTTGGCATTAACATCCAGAATGATTCAGCTGGCCCTACCGAAGTCGTTTTACGCAACCGACAATATCTGGTTCTCAAAAACCACGAGCGACATCAAATATGCCTAACTCGCTACGCGCGAGCTGCATCTGTGGCGAACCTAAATGCGGCCATCATTATCTACATCTGCATACATACTCCGCAATCCACCATACGGTGCGCGACGGAGGGCACCTCGTACCACAACTAACATCTTCTCTCCCTGTTCCACTCTCAAACAGAACGAAGGAAAAATGACTACCTATATGCCTCTGTACAAGCCCTAATCTCTCTTATCTTATCTTTGTGGTCTTTCCGCGAAATGTAAGTTGGCGGCAGGAAACTTGTACTGCAGTCAGCCTCAAATGCTAGTTCTCTAAATTTCCTCAGTAGCGATTCACGAAAAGAACGCCTTCTTTCCTCTAGATACTTCCACCCGAGTTCCTGATGCATTTCCGTAACACTCGCGTGATGATAAACCTACCAGTAACAAATCTAGCAGCCCGCCTCTGATTTGCTTCTATGTCCTCCCTCAATCCGACCTGATAGGGATCCCAAACGCTTGAGCAGTACTCAAGAATAGGTCGTATTAGTGTTTTATAAGCGGTTTCCTTTACAGATGAACCACATCTTCCCAAAATTCTACCAATGAACCGAAGACGACTATCCGCCTTCCCCACAACTGCCATTACATGCTTGTCCCACTTCATATCACTCTGCAATGTAACAGCCAAATATTTAATCGACGTGACTGTGTCCAGCGCTACACCACTAATGGAGCATTCAAACATTACGGGATTCTTTTTCCTATTCATCTGCATTAATTTACATTTATCTATATTTAGAGTTAGCTGCCATTCTTTACACTAATCACAAATCCTTTCCAAACCTTCCCGTACACCACAGCATCATCAGCAAACAGCCGCACATTGCTATCCACCCTGTCCAAAAGATCATTTATGTAGAAAGAAACCAACAGCGGACCTACCACACTTCCCTGGAGCACTCCAGATGATATCCTCACCTCCGATGAACGCTCACCATAGAGGACAACGTACTGGGTTCTATTCCTTAAGAAGCCAAACAAACAGAACCTGGATTCGTCCGAAAACAATATCTGGCGCCATTCCTGTTCGACGTCGTACCATATACCATTACCGTTTAGCATGTTTCTGCACATTCGTCAAAGGTAAGTGGAGAAGTGGACGACGCGCACGTAACACATGCCGTAATAAACGGCGACGGACTGTCAGCCCTGATAGTGTACAATGTGTTCCACTGCTGCGCCAGAGTCGAGGAGGACGCACATCTGTTCAGCAATGCCATTCGAGTGAGGTGTCGATTTTCTGTGGGGGTGGTCTGTGTGGTGCGACCTGACCCATCTTGTCGTGTTATACGGCCTTCCGTAAACCATTCTGCATACACCCTTTACACTGCCGAAACACTTCGTGCCACAAGAGTAGTAGCTACCCTGATGCATTCATCGTATCCTTTCTTTTCCTACTGCGTTGATCCCGCATTGTGCGCAGGGTCGGCAGAGTGAAGTACGCTTTTGGCATGGTTAGTTGAAAGGGGTGGCTGGATGCCCTTACTAACCCCACCCCGAACCCCCCAGGGACGGAATCAGTGTACCCCAGTTGTCTGCGTCTTGTGTAAATCGTGAAATAGTGTGAATGTGTTGCATATGTCTGCGAGTCGCGTAACTGAGGCGGAGCATGGGGACCAGCCCGGTATTCACCTAGGAGGATGTGGAAAACCGCCTAAAAACCACATCCAGGCTGGCCGGCACACCGGCCGTCGTCGGTAATCCGCCGGGCGGATTCGATCCGGGGCCGGAGCGCCTACCCAAGTCCAGGAAGCAGGGCGTTAGCGCTCTCGGCTACCCTGACCGGTGGATGCATTCATCGTATTCTCTCATGCCAATAATGCGTCCTCTTTCAAACTCACTGATTTGACGGGACGGTTCGCGCATACGTCTGCGAGGCATATGCACGTCTGCCCAAGTCACACTGACACATTACCTTCGGTTTATAGCGACAACATTTTACCGGTGGGTGGTGTTACGCCGCGATATCGATGTTGACGTTGAGGCAGCAGGCCGACATGGTTAAAAAAAATGGTTCAAATTGCTCTAAGCACTATGGGACTTAATGTCTGAGGCCATCAGTCCCCTAGACTTAGAACTACTTAAACCTAACTAACCTAATGACGTCACACACGTCCACGGCAAAGGCACGATTCGAACCTGCGACTGTAGCAGCAGCTCGGTTCCGGACTGAAGCGTCTAGAACCGCTCGGCCACAGCGGCCGGCGACGACATGGTTCACATGCTAATCATTTCTGCAGAACATACTAAAGTACATGTCCCGTGAATATGAACGTCTTCTCTCTAGTCGTTCAAGGTGTTCTGCTTTTTTCCCTGAACATGGGTGTATTTAGCAAAATCAATAGAATTGAATTTACAAGTTTTTAAATGAAACTACAGCATTGTTTTAAATAAATGGTATATAAATATTTAGTTATGAATTACTTAATTTTTATGTAGACAGTTTTCGTATGAACTTTCCTGTTTGTAAGCGAATATACGTACACCCGCTGCTATCGTAGCATTCACTATATGCCATGGGTTGATTAGATTAGAGAGATGTAAAGGGGAGTCCATTACTCGTTCTCGGATGGCAGACGCAGATGTGAAGCAATTACGATGTGCTCGGTGCACAATACGCGATTCCCTTCAAATGGCTCTGAGCACTATGGGACTTAACATCTGAGGTCATCAATCCCCTAGAACTTAGAACTAGTTAAACCTAACTAACCTAAGGACATCACACACATCCATGCCCGAGGCAGGATTCGAACCTGCGACCGTAGCGGTCGCGTGGTTCCAGAATGAAGCGAGTAGAACCGCTCGGCCACTGCGGCCTGCGATCCCGTCAATCCTCCCTTATTGTAATAGAAGACATGATACGTATTCGCAATTGCGAATATGGACCACCATCAGCTGTATAATGGAATGACGACAATGGAAATTTGTGCCGCACCGGGAATCGAACCCGCATTTACGCTTATTGCGAGCAGTCGCCTTACCATTGGTTATCGGAACACGACTCACGGCCAGATCCAAGCATCTAAATGTTGTCAATTATGCATTTATAACCTGCAATCGTGAATCCATTATGTATATTTCTTGTACAGGAATATACATATTGACTCCCATACATGGGAGATCGACTAGAACCTTGACAGTCAGTATGCCTGCCCTCAGGTTCCCTTGCAGTTCAACATGAGGTCACTGTGACATCTGAAGGCCTCACATCTCTGGATCCTGCACCATCGTACCAGATGGTCAAATGGAGAGTCTCAATGACGCCCCTTTCAGAATCCGCCAGGCGCTGATAACGCTGTCTCACACGAGTACGCGGCATTCCCGTGTTCTTCAGAGTGATCATTCGACATCTGAAGCTGTTCACGCTCCTCATACATCCTACCAGGCCTTATAACCGCACGGAACGCGAGGAACATTAATGTCCTTTAGTGGCCTTTGTACCTGCCATGGAGTGTTTGTAGTTCTTATCATTTCCACATCTGGCGATGGTCTGTGCGTGTACGAAGCTTTCTAGACATCCGACCATCTCTTCTACATGCTCCACTTTGTTTGTCAGGCAGTGTAAATCTGATAACATAATATACTGTTGGACTGCTACATCATTACTTCAACAACAAAGCACGTCAGAGTAAATGTTGGGTTGGCAGAAGAGCCAACACCGTGTTACTAGAGGAGGCCGAAATGCACGCGTTTTAGCTCACGCAGGCTGGCGTGAGGAGGGAAGAACGATACTGACTTCAGGTCCGGAACATGACAAGGAATTAGAATTCAGAAAGCGGACGTAATTAGCTTCATACTTAACTTTAATCCATTAATTATGAACGTCGCTCTTGACGGTACATGATTCACAATATTATCTGTTCAGAATAGTAACGGAATATGGCGCCTTGCTAGGTCGTAGCAAATGGCGTAGCTGAAGGCTATGCTAAACTGTCGTCTCTGCAAATGAGAGCGTATGTAGTCAGCGAACCACCGCTAGCAAAGTCGGCTGTACAACTGGGGCGAGTGCTAGGGAGTCTCTCTAGACTAGACCTGCCGTGTGGCGGCGCTCGGTCTGCAATCACTGATAGTGGCGACACGCGGGTCCGACGTATACTAACGGACCGCGGCCGATTTAAAGGCTACCACCTAGCAAGTGTTGTGTCTGACGGTGACACCACAGTAAATATGTTCCTTCACCCCATAGGAAAAAAAGATCAAACATATTCTAAACTGAGAATACAGTACCACAACAGCGATACAATTACTGAAAACAAGTGAAAACTTGTGCCACACCGGGACTCAAACCCGGATTTCCCTCTTTACATGAGCAATCGCCCTAACCGCTTCGCTCCCTGGACAAATCCAAACTTCCATAATATCCCAGTGTCTGCCCCCCATAGAGGTCGTACAATTGTGTGATTCCCGGCCACCGAGAGACTTTTTTACTTTTCTCGTCGGGTTGTCTTAGCTTTGATATGAAATACATTTGTGCAGTGTCTGTATTTCACAGTGTCTGTAAAGTTCGAAGGAAAGTTCCTTCGGTCATGCCTGCATGTGCAAAGGAATAGACACTGCAGAGATGCATTCGCAAATTGCATGCATCTCGGAAAGAACATTGAATCCACATATGTTGGTCTGCTTGTACAATTCATCACAAAAACACACGACTTTGGATTCAAAATTATTATTTAAAAACTTCCTTTTTTGTTACAGGTCCATTATCAGATTCCAACAAAATAACAGCTGAACCCTAACTCTCTTACTCTGTGCATTTCGAAACGTCATTTGCCCTGAAAAGAAAAATAAATTTAACACAAAGAACAATTATTTACAGAGCTGTACGTTATTAACACAATTACACTGAAGCGCCAAAGAAACTGGTACAGGCATGCGTATTCAAATACAGAGGTACACTGCGTGATCAAAAGTATCAGGACACCCTCAAAAACATAGGTTTTTCATATTAGGTGCATTGTGCTGCCGTCTACTGCCAGGTCCTCCATATCAGCGACCTCAGTAGTCAATACACGTAGTGAGAAAGCAGCATGTAGCGCTCCGCAGCACTCAGGGTCTTCGAACGTGGTGGCTCAAATGGCTCTGAGCACTATGGGACTTAACATCTGAGGTCATCACTCCTCTAGAACTTAAAACTAATTAAACCTAAATAACCTAAGGACATCACACACATCCATGCCCGAGGCAGGATTCGAACCTGCGACCGTAGCAGTCGCGTGGTTCCAGACTGAAGTGCCTAGAACCGCACGGCCATACCGACTGGCGACTGATAGAAACCGCCGACAGTTGAAGAGGGTCGTAATGTGTAATAGGCAGACATCTATCCAAACCATCATACAGGAATTCCAAACTGCATCGGGATCCACTGTAGTTACTACAGCAGATAGGAGAGAGGTAAGAAAACTTGGATTTCATGGTCGGGCGGCTGCTCGTAAGCCACATATCAACCTAGTAAACGCCAAACGACGCCTCGCTTGGTGTAAGGAGCGTAAACATTGGACGATTGAACAGTGGAATAACGTCGTGTGGAGTGACGAATGATGGTACACAACGTCGCGATCCGATGGCAGGGTGTGGGTATGGCGAATGCCCGGTGAACGTCATCTGCCAGCGTGTGTAGCGCTAACAGTAAAATTCGGTGGTGGTGGTGTTATGGTGTGGTCGTGTTTTTTGTAGAGGGGGCTTGCACCCCTTGTTTTGCGTAGCAGCATCACAGCACTGGCCTACGTTGATGTTTTAAGCACCTTCTTGCTTCCCACTGTTGTACAATTCGGGGATGTCGATTGCATCTTTCAACACGATCGAGTACCTGTTCATAATGCACGGCCTGTGGCGGAGTGGTTACACGACAACAACATCCCTGTAATGAACTGACCCGCACAGAGTCCTGACCTGAATCCTATAGGAAACCTTTGGGATGTTTTGGAACGCCGACTTCGTGCCAGGTCTCACCGACCGACATCGATACCTCTCCTCAGTGCAGCACTCCGTGAAGAATGGGCTGCCATTCCCCTAGAAAACTTCAGCCAGGTGTCCGGATACTTTGGATAACATAGTGTCTGCAAAGAGGCAGAATACGTCGCTGCGTTCGGCAACGCCTACATAAGACAACAAGTGTCTGACGCAGTTGTTTCATCGGTTACTGCTGCTAAAATTGCAGGTTACTAAGATTTGAACGTGATGTTATAGTCGGCGCACGAGCGATGGGACACACCATCTCTGAGGTAGCGATGAAGTGGGAATTTTCCCGTACGTCCATTTCACGAGTGAACCATAAATATCAGGAATCCGGTAAAACATCGAATCTCCGACACCGCTGCTGCCGGAGAAAGATCCTGGAAGAAGGGGACCAACGACGACTGAAAAGAATCGCTCAAGGTGACAGAAGTGCAACCCTTCCGCAAATTATGATAGATTTCAATGCTGGGCCATCAAAAAGTGTCAGCGTGCGAACCATGATCAATATGGGCTTTCGGAGCCGAAGGCCTACTCATGTGCCCTTCATTAATCAACCACACAGACTTCTATGCTTCGGCTGGGCCCGTCAACACCGACAATGGACTATCGATGACTGGAAACATGTTGCCTGGTCGGATGTGACTCGTTCCAAATTGTAACGAGCGGATGGACGTGTAGGTGTATGGAGACAGTCACATGAATCCATGGACCCTGTATGTCAGCAGTGGACTGTTCAAGCTGGTTAAGGCTCTGTAATGGTGCGACGTGCGTGTAATTGGAGTGATATGTGACCGAAAATACGTCTAGATACGCATCAATTTAGGTCCATTGTGCATTCCGACTGACTTGGGAAATTCCAGAATGACAACGCGTCACTCCACAGGTCAAGAATTGCTACAGAGTGGCTCGAGGAACACTCTTCTGAGTTGAAACACTCCCGCTGGCCACCAACCTCGCAAACATGAACATTATTGAGCATATCTTGGATGCCTTACTCTCACGGATTTACGGTAGCCCTGCAGGATTCATGGTGTCAGTTCCCTCCAGCACTACTTCAGACATTAGTCGAGTCCATGCCACGTTGTGTTGCGTCACTTCCGCGCTGTCGCGGGGTCCTATACGATGTTAGGAAGGTGTACCAGTTTCTTTGGCCCTTCAGTGTATAATCCTATAACACTGTCAAATACAGACAATGCATTAGTGCATCGTTATAAAGTGTCTATTCGTACCAGAATGAAATTTTCACTCTGCAGCGGAGTGTGCGCTGATATGAAACTTTCTGGCAGATTAAAACTGTGTGCCAGACCGAGACTCGAGCTCGGGACCTTTGCCTTTCACGGGCAAGTGCTCTACCGACTGAGCCACCCAAGCACGACTCACGCCCCGTCCTCACAGCTAAGCCATGTCTTCGCAATATCCTTTTTGTCAGGAGTGCTAGTTCTGCAAGGTTCATAGGAGAGCTTCTGTAAAGTTTGGAAGGGAGGAGGTACTGGCAGAAGTAAAGCTGTGAGGACGGGGCGTGAGTCGTGCTTGGGTGGCTCAGTCGGTAGAGCACTTGCCCGCGAAAGGCAAAGGTCCCGAGTTCGAGTCTCGGTCCGGCACACAGTTTTAATCTGCCACGAAGTTGGGGTTGGGTTGTTTGGGGAAGGAGACCAGACAGCGAGGTCATCGGTCTCATCGGATTAGGAAAGGACGGGGAAGGAAGCCGGCCGTGCCCTTTCAAAGGAACCATCCCGGCATTTGCCTGGAGCGATTTAGGGAAATCACGGAAAACCTAAATCAGGATGGCCGGACGCGGGATTGAACCGTCGTCCTCCCGAATGCGAGTCCAGTGTCTAACCACTGCGCCACCTCGCTCGGTGGAGTGCCAGGAAGTGTCTATTCGCAGTTTCTACAGAAGTCATCCACTTCGTGGCCACACCACCAGAGCCCACTGTTAGGAATGGACGAGAAAATTGCCGGCGCCCAAGGTGTTTCCGCTGACGACAGGCGCTGGTGCGTCGCCTTGCTGGTTTTCCCCGCTCCGTCCCGTTCTCTGGCTGCCTGCCTAGCGCGTGTCGCCTTTCCAATTCTCCAGCCCTGCAGTACACACGGCCACCGCCCGCCGCACATTCTATGCGGATGTCGTGAACGCGGTCTCTGCTGCTGAGCTGGCCGTTCTGACGTCATCCTGCCACCGAGCGCTTACTATTGGACGTCCGGTTGCTCACGAAGACATCCTCCACAGAAACCGACAATTTTATTTGCCCTGTGTGCGGTTTTGTGCGCGAGTTGTTGGCTGTTGACTACCTTGCAGATCAGCTTGTTTCTGCATCCGATTTTTAGTAGTGTGTATAGTGTTACAAACAGTAGTAATAGAAGTAAAAAGATGTTTTGAAACAATATTTACGGGTGTAATCCCAAAAGTAAGGTCTCTTATTTTTTTTATAAGTACATATACATGTTTATTTCTACAGTGGTTTACGTCAGTTTACAGCTTGAACATTTAGCTATTTTTCGACATAATCACCAATTCTGACGATGCATTTTTGTAGCCGCTGTGGCAGTTTTTGTATGCCCATGTCATACCAGCTCGCCGCCATGGTGTTCAGAAAGTTACGAACTTCTTCTTTCACCTCGTCGTTGGAGCTGAATCTCTGGGACCACAATTAACGGTGACAGGTACCGTGAGACTCTGAAAAAACTCAAACGGGCAGTTCAGAACCGGAGAAGAGGAATCTTGAGCAAGGGCGTACACATTCTCCATAACTACGCTCGCCCACACATCGCTCGGCAAACCGTTGCTCTGCTGCAACAGTTTCAGTGGAACATAATCACCCATCCACCCTATAGTCGTGATTTGGCGCCCAGTGACTATCACCTGTTCCCTAAGTTAAAAGAACATTTGGCCGGAAAGCGATTCAGCTCCGACGACGAGGTAAAAGAAGAGGTTCATAACTTTCTGAACAGCATGGCGGCGAGCTGGTATGACATGGGCATACAAAAAGTGCCACAGCGTCTACAAAAATGCATCGACAGAAATGGTGAGAAAGTCGAAAACTAACTAAATGTTTTAGCTACAAACTGATGTCAACCATTGTAGAAATAAACAGGTCTATGTACTTATAAAAAAAAAGGAGACCTTACTTTTGGAATTACCCTCGTAAATACGCTCTAAAACAAAAAGATACGGCGCATCTCGAAGGAATTGTCAGAATGGGACGGAACTCGGTAGATGTGATGTGATTCTTGAGTTTCTCCCGGCGTATTTGATAATCAATATATCCACGGGTGTACTGCCGGTCTGCAGTGTCCAACGGGCACAATATTTCGGCGATCATACATGTCGCCATCATCAGGTGAACTGACGGACTGAGCTCCAGTGAACGTGCCGGCACGGAGATCCGTACGCTATCTTTGCTCAGAGGGAACTGGGTTCGGTCGCGGCGGCGGCCGATTTAAATACCCTCCGCCCGCGGCGCGCTCCCTCCGCCGTCCGCGCCCCGCGTCATGGTCGCGCGGTGGAATAGATTGCGACGGCGTCTGAGATGACGTCGGTGTGATGGCTCTGTCCGTCGTGGTCGTCACAACTATACGTTTGCTCGATTTACTCTTGATTAACCCAGTCGCTGGTTCCCAAGCCTTGCTAAGATTATAGCCACAGTCACGGTTTATGAGGTCGTCATTGGTGCGAATTTCGATGGCCTCTCTAACAACGCTGTCCCAGTATCTCGACGTCTGTACCAGAATCCTCGTGCGTTCGTACTCCATAGCGCGATTTTCCGACAAACAATGTTCAGCGACCGCCGACTTGCTCGGATATATCAGTCGAGTGTGCCTCTGGTGTTCACGGCATCGATCCTCGACGGCACGCATCGTCTGACCAATATACGATTTGCCACATTGACACGGAATCTGGTACACGCAGGCCTTCCTCAAACTGAGGTCATCCCCCTGAGCAGCCATAGCGTACGGATCTCCGTGCCGGCACGTTCACAGGAGCTTAGTCCGTCAGTTCACCTGATGATGGCGACATGTATGATCGCCGAAATATTGTGCCCGTTGGACACTGTGGACCGGCAGTACACCCGTGGATATTTTGATGGTAGATGTGATGTTTATATACAAACAAAGAAATGATTTAAATGCCAGAAAAATCTGGTGATTTATTCAACAGAAAGGGCTTGGAGCAAGTTAATAACACGTTGGTCCATAACCGACCGTTACGCAAGCATTTAAGCCGCTTGACAATGACTGACAGTGTTGTTGGATGTCCTGCGATATTGCGCCAAATTCTTTCCAGCTGGTGCAACAGAGCTTCAGAATCCTGAGACGGTTGAAAGGTCCTGGCCATAATACTCTAAACGTTCTCAGTTGGGGAGTGATCAGGCGATCTAGCTGGCCACTGTAGTGTTCGTCAAGCACGAAGACAAGCAGTAGAAACTCTCGTTGTGTGCGGGCGGCCAGTATCTTGCTGAAACGTAAATCCAGAATGGCTTGCCACGAAGGGCAGCAAAACGCAGTGTAGAATATCGTCGATGTACCGCAGTGGTTTAAGGTGGCGTATATGACAGCCAAAGGAGTCCTGCTGTCAATATAAATGGCACTCTAGATCATCACTCCTGGTAATTGGGCCTTATGGTAGTCAGCAGTGGGGCTGTCATCCCACCACTGTCTGGGGTGTCTCCAAGCACGTCTTTGCTGGTCATCGGGGCTCAGTTCGAGGCTGGGTTCATGACTGAAGACAACTGTCGTCCAGTCAATGACATTCCAGGCCGATGATGTGTCTGGAGCCGCAGCTGACAGTGGAGGGATAGCAACCTCTCTGTCGACCGCCAAATAGCCCTACAACCATGCATGATGGTCTGCCGGATCTCCCCCAAATTGAGAAAGTTTGGAGCATTATGGGCAGGGCCCTGCTATCGGCTCGGGATTTTGACGATTTGCCAAATTCAGAAGAACGCAAAATCCCCAAGACTGGCTAAGTTTCACGGAAGCTCGAAATTTAGTGCGGACGTCAATCAAGATACTTTTAATAGGTTCCACAATGAAACATTGTGGAACCTATGATAGAAAATCCAAATAGATTCTGGTCGTATGTAAAGTACTCCAGTGGCAAAAAACAGTCAATACCGTCACTGTGCGATAACTACGGAAATGTTACCCATGATCGTGCCTCTAAAGCGGATTTGCTAAATACAATTTTCCGTAATTCCTTCACAAAAGAAGATGAAGTAAATATTCCAGAATTCGAAACCAGAACAGCTGTCAGCATGAGTGACATAAAAGTAGATATCTTAGGTGTTGCGAAACAACTCAAATCACTAATGAAAGGCAAGTCATCCGGTCCAGATGGTATAACAATCAGGTTCCTTTCAGAGTATGCAGACACAACAGCGCCTTTCTTAGCAATCATATACAACCGCTCACTTGACGAAAGGTCTGTTCCTAAAGACTGGAATGTAGCACAGGTCACACCAATATTCAAGAAAGGAAATAGGAGTATCCCGTTGAACTACAGACCCATATCACTGACCTCAATTTGCAGTAGGATTTTGGAGCATATACTGCACACGAACATTATGAATCACCTTGAAGAAAATGACTTATTGATACATAACCAACACGGATTCAGAAAATATCTTTCTTGTGCAACACAGATAGCTCTTTATTTCCATGAAGTAATGAGTGCTGTCAACAAGGGATCTCAGATCGATTCCATATTCCTAGATTTCCAGAAGGCTTTTGATATCGTTGCTCACAAGCGACTATTAATCAAATTGTGTGCATATGGAGTATCGTCTCAGTTCTGTGACTGGATTCGTGATTTCCTCTCAGAGAGGTCACAGTTCGTAGTGATAGACCGTAAATCATCGAGTAGAACAGAAGTGATATCTGGCGTTCCGCAAGGTAGTGTCATAGGCCCTCTGCTGCTCCTGATTTATATAAACGATCTACGCGATAATCTGAGCAGCCCCCTTAGATTGTTTGCAGATGACGCTGTAATTTACCGTCTAGTAAAATCATGAGGCGATCAATTCCAATTACAAAATGATCTAAAGAGAATTTCTGTATGGTGCGTAAATGGTAATTGGCACTAAACAAAGAAAAGTGCGAGGTCATCCACATGGGTACTAAAAGAAGTCTGATAAATTTTGGGTATACGATAAATCGCACAAATATAAGGGCTGTCAATTTGACTAAATAGCTAGGAATTACAAATACGACTAACTTAAATTCGAAAGACCACATAGATAATATTGTGAGGAAGGCGAAACAAAGACTGCATTTTGTCGGCAGAACACTTAGAAGATGCGACAAACCCACTAAAGAGACAACCTACATTACACTTGTCCGTCCTCTACTGCAATATTGCTGCGCGGTATGGGATCAGGTAGGATTGACGGAGGACATCGAAAAAGTGCAAAGAAGGGCAGCTGGTTTCGTGTTATCGCGCAATAGGGGTGAGAGTGTCACTGATATGATACGCGAGTTGGGGTGGCAGTGACTGAAACAAAGGCGGTTTTCTTTGCGGCGAGATCTATTTACGATATTTGAAACACCAACTTTCTCTTCCGAATGCGTAAATATTTTGTTGATACCCACCTACGTAGGGAGAAATGATCATCATAACAAAATAAGAGAAATCAGAGCTCGAATGGAAAGATTTAGGTGTTCCTGTTTCCCACACGCCATTCGAGAGTGGAATCGTAGAGAAGTGGTAAGGAAATGGTTCGATGAACCCTCTGCCAGGCACTTAAGTGTGAATTGCAGAGTAACCATGTAGATGTAGATTGATTTTTTTTTTTTTTCATAGCAGGACCCATTTGGTTGGTATCTGTGGCGCCCTTACCGCAGAGCGGTGCATCGACGATACTCTACGCTCCGTTTTGTTGCCCTTCATGGCCAGCCATCCTGGGTGTACATTTCAGCAAGATAATGCCCGCCGGGGCATGGCGAGAGTTTCTACTGCTTATCTTCGTGCTTGACAAATCCTACCATGGCCAGCAATGTCGCCGGATCTCTCCCAAATTGAGAAAGTTCGGAGCATTATGGGCAGGGCCCTCCAACCAGCTCGGGATTTTGACGATTTGACGCCCCAGTTGGGCAGAATGTGGAACAGTATCCCTCAGGAGGTCACCCAACAACGCTATCAATCAATACCAAGCCGAATAATTGCTTGCATGACCAGAGGCGGACCGGTATGTTATGGACTTGCTAATTTGTGAAGCTCTTTCTCTGGAATGGCAACGGCCTTGCCGCAGTGGATACACCGGTTGTTCCCGTGAGATCACCGAAGTTAAGCGCTGTCGGGCGTGGTCGGCACTTGGATGGATGACCATCCAGGCCGCCATGCGCTGTTGCCATTTTCGGGGTGCACTCAGCCTCGTGATGCCAATTGAGGAGCTACTCGACCGAATAGTAGCGGCTCCGGTCACAGAAAACCATCAGAACGACCGGGAGAGCGGTGTGCTGACCACACGCCCCTCCTATCCGTATCGTCAACAGAGGATGACACGGCGGTCGGATGGTCCCGTTGGGGCACTTGTGGCCTGAAGACGGAGTGCTTGCTTTTTCTCTGGAATAAATCATCCAATTTTTCTGAAATTTTAATCGTTTTTTGTCGTTACATGTCCCACATATCTACCGATTTTTGACTTACTGGGACAATTCGTTCCTGTTGCTTTTTTTTCTTAGACTGGGTATTTAGTCTCAGTTTGTAGTAGAAGAGAATCTCTGCGGTGCTTTTGTTGCTACCATTTTAAGGAGGTTTTCCGGTCTCGAGGTTTGAAAAAAAGATTTTTTTGAGTGTTCCGATTCTTTATACTCATATTAATATGCGATCGAAAGAATTTTGTGCGGAAATTATCGCTCATACCTGCCAATAACGTTTGATGGCAGTGCCCATACGGCCGCTCCAGTCATATGGTCCACACTTGGGCCGTTCGCGACTGCGATTGATATCTCTTTCTCTGTAACACTATTGAAACATTCTAGATGGAGGACAGTATCGATACACGTGTTGTACTCGCCCACTAGGTGTCTCAAGAATATGCTTTCCACAAAAGTGTGCTGAAAAAAGCGGCTTTAGTGACATTTTATCGCAGGAGTTCAACGAATGAGAATACGCAGCACGAATAATGTTCTGAAAGCAGGTGTAAGTGGAAGCAAGATGAGTTGAACCGAACACTGGATACTTCCGATCATAAGCCACCACTGCGGAGTGACTTTATTAAAGTTATTCCTAGTGTGTATAAGGTTCGAGTCCTGTCATGGTCGCCACTTTATAATATAATAAAATAATGGAATAGATGATAATAAAATGTTGAAATGCGTGGCTTTTTAAAATTTATTGACTTAATGAGATTAATTTTTCGGCATGAATGACAAGTACAATAAGCTGAGCTATGCCTGGAAATAAGTTTGTATTAGTTCATATTATTTTGCAGAGCGAAGTAGTTTCTTTCTCCGCTGTAGATTTGTGCTTACCATTCTTTATAATGCTACGTTTGGTAGCCGTATTCACCTTTGAAGTCTTGACCGTGTTCCCATTAAGCTTATCGGATCTTCGTAATTTTCCAAAGTACACAGGTGGGCCTCAGTTCTTGTAATTATTGTACTATTTGAAATAACAACACACACGACCTTTCTGTTAATAAAACAATACTGTATTTTTTTAAACGGTGCACACATGAAATACATACTCCTCACTTATTCACAGCGACCCCAAAATGGCGGTCTACAATTACTCGCTAAAAATTGCGACTTCTCACTCGTTCACTAGCTGAGCGCGAATCCTTCCTTCCTCCTACTGGTACCAGCAAAAATCCTCTGTTTTTTAACAACTGAAAGTCAAAAAGTAAATACATGACGGTAGGCATAGGCTCTATGATGGGCTACCGCTTCATCTTCTCTCTTTGCCTTTCAAGAAGACGAAAACATAAAGTAAATGCAAAAGGTTTATCACAACACACAACAACGCAAGTACTGAATTCATTAGTTTGGAGCCGGCCACTGTGGCCGAGCGATTCTAGGCGCTTCAATCTGGAGCCTCGCTACGGTCGCAGGTTCGAATCCTGCCTCGGGCATGGATGTGTGTGATGTCCTTAGGTTGGATTGGTTTAAGTAGTTCTAAGGGACTGATGACCTCAGATGTAAAGTCCCATAGTGCTCAGAGCCATTTGAACCATTTTTTTCATTAGTTTGGACTTATCCTCCAAAACACGTGTTTTCGAAGGTGAAAGTCGTCCAAGTAGCAACTGGACATGCCTAATTTATAATTTAAAGGTGTTGCGTATAGCGTGGGAGTCATTACGGGCACCGCGGCTCGCTCATTCACCACGAAAAGGGACAAGAGACGCCCCAAGCGTGTGGACCGGCGCTCATTCCAGACAAGAGAAACCCGCGCTTTAAAAAATGAGATCTTCAAAGAAGAGGAAATTTGGCTTTGTAGCCCAACATTTTAAAGTTATGTACACAAAAATCGAACTCAAAACTTAAAATGAGTATTTCTCAAACGGCTCGAATGACTCTAAGCACTATGGGACTTAACGTCTGAGGTCATCAGTCCCCTAGAACTTAGAACTAGTTAAACCTAACTAACCTAAGGACATCACACACATCCATGCCCGAGGCAGGATTCGAACCTGCGACCGTAGCAGCCGCGTGCTTCCGGAATGAAGCGCCTAGAACCGCTCGGCCACCGCGGCCGCCGAGTATTTCTCGAGACAATGATGTTTAAACTGTTTCGCATGAAATACCCTGTAAAACTGGATGCCGTTTCAGGTTTAATAAGATAGACACTAGTAACTTCGGCGTGAATCTCAAAAAACAATACATTTTTGACAATGTTCGTTATTCATTTTCACTTAAAGGCAACAAATTAGGTCGATTTCCGGAACGAACGTTTTCAAGTGGTTACAATTTAAATAATGCACTTAATAAAATCTGACTTTCGAGGTTCACGCCGTAGAGAATTTAATTCTGATGATGTACATCTATGTTGATTGCATACTTACATCAGTCGAGCGAACCGTTTAGTAGCGAAATTCGCGCAGATGTATTTTCACAGCCATTTAGTGCTGCACAGGGTCATCAATTTAGCGGCCATAAAATTATTTACAAAGGTCTTAAGATATTTTACAAAAACAGACATAATATCTGATGGGATAACCGCGATCACTGTTTTTTCCAACGTTATGTATAATCCGTCTTGGTTGAAAAAAATGTTTATTCACATAACCGGTTTCGGTTGCTCCTGAACCATCTTCAGATCTGCAATTTCGGTTACCCGTCCATACATGGCAACCTTCACATGTTGCGTCACATAAAACTGGTTAGCAGAATGCACGTCTTTTACATTAATTATAAAACTATTACCGACTGGTGGCGTCTGGTACATTTGTTACATTACATATGCACATACTGTATTAAGTAGATGTTTGTAATTTACTTTTATCTCTAAAAATAAGTCTACACCAGCGCCATGGATATAGAAATCGCCCTTTGTTTTTAGATCGTATAAAAATGATAATGTTACTGTGTATTTTAGTACTGACAAGCACACATTTTAACCTTGACATCTACAGGTTTTAGTTAAGTATTTTTAGAGATAAAAGTAAATTACAAAAATCTACTTAATACAGTATGCGCATATCTAATGTAATAAATGTACCAGACGCCACCTGTCGCTGATAGTTTTATAATTAATATAAAAGACGTACATTCTGCCATCCAATTTTATGTGACGCAGCATGTGAAGGATGCTGTGTATGGACGGGTTACTCCTGTAACCGATATTGCAGATCTGAAGATGGTTCTAGAGGAACCGAAACCGGTCACGTGAGTAACATTTTTTGCAATCAAGACGGATTATAAATAACATTGGTCTTAAGATATGTACTTTTTTATTTGTTAATAAAGATAAGTATCAAGAAATTAATTTTTTACAGAAAATTTTTGGACATCTGCCAGAAATTATTTACGTAATATTTAAGATGTGTACTTTTTTGTTTGTTAATAAAGATTTGTATGAAAACGTATTTTTATACCCAAAAAAGTCGTCCAGGTGCGTGTAGAACTCACGCACTCTGGGATCCTTAAAAACTTAATTACGTATGTAGACTGCTCATCCATTCCAGGAATCGGGAATCTCGGCCGCTTTCACCTGCTGTCGACACAGATGTTCGCAAGATATCGGTTCCAGGGACTGCAAGATTTTCGAGAATGTTTTAATTTCGATAATATAAACGTGACATAAAGTCATGCAGGAGGCAGACCACCGTTATTATATTAATCAGCAGTTCTCCATTCAAGCTGACTGAGTCGCAGTGCGAAAAGTCAAACGTCAGGCAGGGAATGACGTGTTTCGGAATTTATCCATCATCAGATATCCAGGAGCGATTACTGCACACATACATGACATTTCAACCTGTATGTGAAACTCTACTCTGGATATCTGATGATGGACAAATTCCGTAACGCGTCATACGAGCGGTAGTCATTCCTTGCGTGATACCTGACTTTTACCATTGCGACGCAGTTCGCCTGAACGCAAAAGCACTGACTGTTTTAATTTCAAGTTTGACGTCGGATGGCAAATGACAATTTTTTTTCGTGTGATTTAATTTAAAAATTAACAATTTTCGGATTTATTCCTGTACTTGCACTTCGAAACCATAACTCTTGCCAAATTTCATTGCTGTATATTAGCAGTATAGGTTTTGATGAGTGAATTTTCGAGTATAAATGGCCATATCTTTTGACTGCATTGACTTACGAGGGCGAGTCAAATGAAAACATTAAATATTTTTTTATAAATTATTTATTGTGCTGAAGTAGTAGAAAGCTGTACCGCTTTTCAACATAATCTCTCCTACGCTTAATGCAAGTCCTCCAGCGCTTACAAAGTGCATAAATTCACTTAGAAAAAAATTCTTCTGGTACTCCGCGCAACCACTCATGCACCGTGTGGCGTACCTTTTCATCAGAACGGAAGTTATTTCCTCCGATTGCGTCTCTGAGTGGTCCAAACATATGGAAATCACTTTGGTGATGAGGAATGGCGCCATTCCTTGCTCGCTCTCTTCGTTTCCGGATGGTGCACGTGAACCCAGGTTTCGTCCCCAGTAAAGATTCCTGCAAGGAAGCCATCACCTTCTCGTTCAAAGCGCTGAGGAAGTTCTTCACAAGCATCAACACGTCGTTCTCTCATTTCAGGAGTCAGCTGCCGTGGCACCCATCTTGCACACACTTTGTGAAACTGGAGTACATCATGCACAATGTGGTGTGCTGACACATGACTAATGTGTAAACATGCTGCAATGTCATTCAGTGTCATTCGGCGGTTTTCCTTCACTATGGCTTCAACTGCTGCAATGTTCTGTGGAGTCACAACTCGTTGTGCCTGACCTGGACGAGGAGCATCTTCCACTGAATTCACACCATTTGCGAAATTCCTACTCCATTCGCAGACTTGCTGCTGTGACAAACATGCATCACCGTACTGAACCTTCATTCGTCGATGAATTTCAATAGGTTTCACACCTTTACCACGCAAAACCGAATAACAGAACGCTGTTCTTCTCTGGTGCAAGTCGCAAGTGGGGCGGTATGTGTGCATCTGCACTATGCTGCCACCTACAGGCCATTCTGCACGCTGTTTGTAGCACGCTTACCAACTTACAGGATAACGGAGCGAAATTTCGATTTCTTATTACAAATTTAAGGTTTTCATTTGACTCACCCTCGTAGAAGCTTCAGTCTTTCACACCGCAAACGGACAGCAGACCTCAGTACGTGACACAATTTTCAGGTCGACACGTCTACCCGTTCTTGAGAAAAAGGGTTCTTAACGGTCGGACTGACAGATAGGCACATGGACAACAAAGGGGATAAGTTGCAAGGGTTCTGATTTTACGGACTGAGACGCGGACATAAAATTAGGCTGCGAGGCTGGAAAACGCCCTTAAACTCCATTACTGAATGCAACTTTTGCACGCATAAACGTCATTTCCGCATTTTTTTTGTTGCAGGTGCGGAAAGAAGATGGCGGCCACCGCGACGTTGCTGCTGACGTCGATCTGCGCATGTGCCGCACAGGCTCCTTACTGTGAGTATTCAACGCAGAAAAACAAAGAGTGTAGAAGCGTCATTCTAAGAATTTGTGCTTGTCACACTGGTACGGAGGTAACCCAGTGTAGTTGGTAACGGGAGGGGGTGACACTTTCGATCAAGCCTCCAGTGTCGGTGGAAAGGAAACTGTGGTGTTGTTTGAGCTACGACATCGTGCGTTATCTATTGAGTCTACTCTGATAAGCCAGAACATTAAGACCACCTACCTAATAGCCTGTATGTCCACCTCTGGCACGGATAACAGAGCCGACGAGCTACGGCATCGAAGCAGTGAGGCCGTGTTAGTCCGCTGGAGGGAGTTGGCACCACCACACAAGTCGCCTAATTCCCGTAACTTTCGGGAAGGCGCGCGATGAGGTGTGTTCGATCGGATTCAGATCTGGCGAGATGTTGGGGTGGTGGACAGCACATCAATCGGAACTCGCCACTCTATTTCTCAAACCACTCCATCACACTCCTGCCTAATGACATGGCGTATTGACTTCCTGAAAAATGCCACTGCTGTTGGGAATCATGATCATCATGAAGGGCTGTACATGGTCTGCACCCAAAGTGCCATACTCCTTGGCCGTCATGGTGTCTTGCACGAGCTCCACAGGACCCACGGATGGTCACGTGAATGTTACCCAGAGCATAATGGACCCGCCAGCAATTTTTCTCCGTCTTGCAGTACAGGGGTCAAGGAGATATCGTCCTGGAAGACGACGGATTCGCATTCTCCTGTCGGCACGAAGAAAATGGTATCCTTCAGACCCTACAAAGCTGTGCACAGTGCCAATGGTCAGGTGCGGACTTCAGGGATGAAAGTGTATCCATCTCTTGGTCTCCCTCTACGATTTTTACCCTGCACGCTGCCCTCCAACGCTAAATTTGTAATCCCTTGGTGCCTCAGAACATGTCCTACGAACCGGTCCCTTCTTCTTGTCAAGTTGTGCCACAAACTCCTCTTCTCCCCAATTCTATTCAATACCCCCTCATTAGTTATGTGATCTACCCATAAAATCTTCAGCATTCTTCTGTAGCACCACATTTCGAAAGCTTCTATTCTCTTCCTGTCCAAACTGGTTATCGTCCATGTTTCACTTCCATACATGGCTACACTCCATACAAATACTTTCAGAAACGACTTCCTGACACTTAAATCTATACTCGATGTTAACAAATTTCTCTTCTTCAGAAACGATTTCCTTGCCATTGCCAGTCTACATTTTATATCCTCTCTACTTCGACCATCATCAGTTATTTTGCTCCCCAAATAGCAAAACTCCTTTACTACTTTAAGTGTCTCATTTCCTAATCTAATCCCCTCAGCATCACCCGATTTAATTTGACTACATTCCATTATCCTCCTTTTGCAATTGTTGATGTTCATCTTATATCCCCCTTTCAAGACACTGTCCATTCCGTTCAACTGCTCTTCCAAGTTCTTTGCTGTCTCTGACAGAATTACAATGTCATCGGCGAACCTCAAAGTTTTTATTTCTTCTCCATGGATTTTAATACCTATTCCGAATTTTTCTTTTGTTTCCTTCACTGCTTGCTCAATATACAGATTGAATAACATCGGGAAGAGACTGCAACCCTGTCTCACTCCCTTCCCAACCACTGCTTCCCCTTCATGTCCCTCGACTCTTATAACTGCCATCTGCTTTCTGTACAAATTGTAAATAGCCTTTCGCTCCCTATATTTTACCCCTGCCACCTTCAGAATTTGAAGGAGCGTATTCCAGTCAACATTGTCAAAAGCTTTCTCTAAGTCTACAAATGCTAGAAATGTAGTTTTGCCTTTCCTTAATCTATTTTCTAAGATAATTCGTAGGGTCAGTACTGCCTCACGTGTTCCAACATTTCTACAGTAAGAGTCCTGTTATGGAGTGAAACGCCACGCTTGGCGACCATCTGTTGTTGTTCTGACCTTTCTGATATATTGTTGTTGCGGTCTTCAGTCCTGAGACTGGTTTGATGCAGCTCTCCATGCTACTCTATACTGTGCAAGCTTCATCTCCCAGTACCTACTGCAACCTACATCCTTCTGAATCTGCTTAGTGTATTCACCTCTTGGTCTGCCTCTACGATTTTTACCCTCCACGCTGCCCTCCAATACTAAATTGGTGATCCCTCGATGTCCCAGAACATGTCCTTGTCAAGTTGTGCCACAAACTCTTCTCCCCAATTGTATTCAATACCTCCCCATTAATTATGTGATCTACCCATCTAATCTTCAGCATTCTTCTGTAGCACCACATTTCGAAAGCTTCTATTCTCTTCTTGTCCAAACTATTTATCGTCCACGTTTCACTTCCATACATGGCTACACTCCATACAGATACTTTCAAAAACGACTTCCTGACACTTAAATCTATACTCGATGTTAACAAATTTCTCTTCTTCAGGAACGCTTTCCTTCCCATTGCCAGTTTACATTTTATATCCTCTCTACTTCGACCATCGTCAATTATTTTGCTCCCCAAATAGCAAAACTCCTTTACTACTTTAAGCGTCTCATTTCCTAATCTAATTCCCTCAGCATCACCCGATTTAATTCGACTACATAAACTGTAAATTTTCTTTAACAGCTAGAAAACGAAGGACTTTCTGAGATATGTCTATATCACCTTTTTTCCTTGTTTTGCTGTAAGAAACCCAAATTTTGTAACATTATTATCCCCTCCGATAGCTAAGCGGTCAGCGCGACGGACTGCTATGCCAAGGGGCCCCGGTTCGATTCCCGGCTGGGTCGCAGAGTTTCTCCGTTCAAGGACAGGGTGCTGTGTTGTCTTTATTACCAATATCTCGTCCCCACCGACACGCAAGTCGCCGAGGTGACGTCAGTTCAAAAGACTTGCACCAGGCGACAGGTCTACCCGACAGGAGGCCCCAGTCACACGACATTTCCAATTTCAGTAAAATTATTTTTAGAGAGTCTGTATAGAAAAACATCTCTGAGGACATTCTGCGAAGTGCCCATTCCATTTGTCATCGATACAGGCAGTAGTAAATGGTTCAAATGGCTCTCACCACTATGGCACTTAACATCTGAGGTGGAGGTGGAATATGGACTGTGGGGAAACCGGAACAGAAGAGAATCGAAGCATTTGAAATGTGGTGCTACAGTTTAATGTTGATAATTAGATGGACTGATAAGGAACGAGGAGGTTCTGCACAGAAGCGTAAACGAATAGGTGGAAAACACTGACAAGGACAAGTGACAGGATGATAGAACACCTGTTAAGACATCAGGGAATGACTTTCATGATAGTGTAAGGAGCTGTAGAGGGGAAAAACTACAGAGTAAGACAGAAATTGGTCCAAATGTCTCTGTGCACAATGGGACTTAACGTCTGTGGTCATCAGTCCCTTAGAACTTAGAACTAATTAAACCTAACTAACCCAAGGACTTCACACACATCCATGCCCAAGGCAGGATTCGAACCTGCGACCGTAGCCGTCGCGCGGTTCCAGACTGAAGCGCCTAGAACCGCTCGGCCACCGCGGCCGGCAGGCAGTTTTTTTTTGTCATCAGTCTGCTGACTGGTTTGATGCGGCCCGCCACGAATTCCTTTCCTGCGCTAACCTCTTCGTCTCAGAGTAGCACTTTCAACCTACGTCCTCAATTATTTGCTTGACGTATTCCAATCTCTGTCTTCCTCTGCAGTTTTTGCCCTCTACAGCTCCCTCTAGTACCATGGAAGTCATTCCCTCATGTCTTAGCAGATGTCCTATCATCCTGTCCCTTCTCCTTATCAGTGTTTTCCACATATTCCTTTCCTCTCCGATTCTGCGTAGAACCTCCTCATTCCTTACCTTATCAGTCCACCTAATTTTCAACATTCGTCTATAGCACCACATCTCAAATGCTTCGATTCTCTTCTGTTCTGGTGTTCCCAAAGTCCATGTTTCACTACCATACAATGCTGTACTCCAGACGTACATCCTCAAAAATTTCTTCCTCAAATTAAGGCAGGCAGTAGCCGATAGTAAAGTAAGCCGTTATTTGTCCTGACTTGTATACCTGTGGGTAGTGTCTAACGGTACAAGGACCTCAGCCCTAGCACGGTTGTTGTGTGCGCTACCGGTTGGGGGAACACTAGATATGGTAAGTGATAAAGCTCTGGGCAGGGAATGTACGGTTGGTTGGTTTGTTTGTTGGTTGGTTGATTTGCGGGAGAGGACCACCCATCGGATTACGATAGGATAGGGAAGGAAGTCGGCCGTGCCCTTCCGAAGGAACCATGTCAGCATTTGCCTGAAGCGATGTAGGGAAATCACGGAAAACCTAAATCATTATGACCGCACGCGGTTTTGAACCGTCGTCCTCCCGAGTGCGAGTCCAGTGTGCTTAACCACTGCGCCACCTCGCTCGGGAAAGTATGATTTGATGCGTCATCCCAAGATAACTCTCACATTCTACGTCCGCAAATCTTTGTTCGATGTATTCCAGATTCTATCTTCCCTTACAATTACTACCCTTTAGCGTTCCCTCTAGTACCTTGGACGTTATTCACTGATGTCTAATACATGTCATTTCATCTTGTCCCTTGGTTTTGTCAGTGTTTTCCACATATTCCTTTTCTCTCCGATTCTGCGCGGAACCTCCTCATTCCTTACCTTGTCAGTTCACCTAATTTTCAGTATCCTTCTGCAGCATCCTACCTCAAACGCTTCGATTTTTCGGTTTTCCCACGGTCCATGACTCACTACCAAACGATGCTCTGTTCCAAACTTACATTCCCAGAAATGTATGCCTTAAATTTAGGCCTAAGTTTGATACCATCAGACTTCTCTTGGCAGGGAATGCTGTCTTTGTTTGTGGTAGTGTGGTTCCTATGTTCTCCTTGCTTCGTCCGTCTTCTGTTATTCTGCTTCCAAGGTAGCAGAATTCCTTAACTTCATCTGCTTCGTGTTCCTCAATTCTGATTGTAAGTTTCTCACTAATCTCATTTCTGCCAATTCTCAATACGTATTCTGTGCCCGTTGACGGTTAAATCAGTTCAGTACTTCCTAATTATTTTTCGCTTTCACTGAGGATAACGACGTCATCCGCGAATTTTATCATTGATATTCTTTACCCTGAATTTTAACTAAAACCTGAATCCATCATTTATGTCCGTCACTGCTCCTTCGGTGTAGAGGTTGAACAGTAAGGGAGAAATGGCGACCAACGTACAAACTTTTTATTCCGAGCACTTGTTGCTCAGTCTTCCACTCTTCTTGTTCCCTCTTGGCTGTTGTACATTTTCTATAACGCCAGACTTTCCCCGTAATTTCTCCCGTTTTTTTCAGAATTTCGAACATCTTGCACCAGTTTACGTTCTCGAACGCTTTCTCTCCGTTGACGAATTCTACTAACGTGCAGGAATTTTCTACAGACTTGCTTTCATTATCAAATGCAATGTCGGAGCTACTCCCTGGTGCCTCTACCTTACCTAAATCCAAACTTATCGTGACCTAAGAGATCCTCGAATTTGTTTCCCATTCTTCTGTACATTATTATTGTCAGCAGCTTGGATGCATGAGCTGTTAAGCTGATTGTACGCGAGTTCTCGCACTCATCTGCCCTTGCTACCTTCGGAATTGTTTGCATGGTAACCACCCGAAAGTTTCATGCTGTGCGTCCAGCCTCTTAGATTCGACACCTCAGCGTGACTATTCCTGTGGCTCCGACTTCAACCATCGATTTAGAACATTCCAAAGGAATGTCATCCACACATTCTCCCTTATTTCATCGCAACTCCCTGTTTAATTCTGATTCCTATACCGGATCCGCTATGACTTCCTAATTTCCTCCAATTTCTTCCTCTGTCACGTCATGAGACAAGTCTTTCCGCTTCATAGAGGCCGTCAATGTACTCTTTCCACCTACCTACACTCTCCTCTGGTTGGTATGTCCATTGTACCCTTAATTTGGCTCCGTTGATTTTAATTACACCGAAGGTTGTCTTGGATGTCCTATGTGGTGAGGTAGTCCTTCCGATAATCATTTCTCTTTACATTTCTTCGCATTTCTCGTGTGGCCATTTCGTTGTGGCTTCCCAGCGCTTCGTGTTTATTTCATTCCTGAGTGAGATATATTTCTGTACTGCTGAATTTTCCTAAACATATTTTTACTTCCTTCTTTCGTTGATCAACTCAAGTATTTTTTTCTCTTACCCAAGGTTTCTTACCTTCCTTACCTTACCTTCCTTGTAACTGCACTGCCCTTTCTAGTCATTCCTGTTCATCTGAAGTACCTACTGTGGCATTCATTATCCCAGTATCTACAGCCTTAGAGGACTTCAAATGCACATCTTCAACCCTTAGTACTCCAATACCCAAACAAACTTGGCACACATATCACTTACGGTACGGAAAGAATTACTGTGGGGGTAATAAACAAATATCTCTCTATAGGATGGGGTTGGAGTTGAAAAAGAAGGGTTGTTCAAGACGCGAAAATAGCCGGATTATGTCTGTTTGAGAATGAGTAGCTTGCAACAGAGTTTACAAATAATTTTAAAGCTTACTACACTTTCACTGTTCATAAGGTAAAACTGCCGCATCAGGGATGACCTTTTAATTTATTGTAATGTATGTGAGGTGTCAAGCAAGGCGATCCCATCTCCCCAAAACTGTTCTCTGCTGTATTGGAAATGGCTATGTCAAAGCTGAGCTGGGAAGGTAAGGGAATTAGAATTAATGGAAGAAGGCTTACCAACTTGAGATTTGCTGATGATATTGCCTTACTGGCCAAAGACTTCGCAGAGCTCCAAAACTTAGTTACAGATCTTGCATCGGAATGTCAGCTGGTTGGCTTGAACATGAACCTTTCCAAAACAAAAGTAATATCCAACAAATGGGTCCCAGCTGGAGATACGAAAGTCAAGGACAGTCTACTAGGTCAGTAAATATGATGGGAGACATAAGGCCGGAAATCTATCGACGCATCAAGCTTGGCTGGCAAGCATTTGGGAAGAATTCAAAAGTATTCAGATCAAAAATGCCAGTAGATTTGAAGAAAGCAGTATTTGATCAATGCATTCTTCCTGTGATGACGTATGGCTGCGAGACATGGACACTGAAAGGGAAACTTAGGACAGCACAGAGAGCCATGGAGAGATCAATGCTGGGCTATACAAGAAAGGACAGGAAAAGGGCAGATGACATCCGGTCTGTGACGAAGGTTAATGACATCTTACAGAGAGTAGGTTCCTTGAAATGGCAGTGGGCTGGCCACGTCGCAAGAAGAAAAGACAACAGATGGACCTTGCTGGTACTGGAGTGGAGTCCGAGAGAGCACCGGAGGCCTAGAGGAAGACCACCAGACAGATGGGACAACGACATCAAGAAGATCGCTGGTGACACCTGGCAGAGAACTGCCCAAGACCGTCCCACTTGGAGAAGACTTCTGAAAGCCTACCTGAATCCATGACTCGAAGAGGCCACATCATCTAATGACTGAATTGACTGATGATGATGATGATGTGAACCGGGGACCTAGAGACGACGGAGAGGCTCCGTCCCTGCCGCTGCCGCAGCCGCAGGGGTTCACAACCCCACGACGACTATCGCAGTCCACTTCACCCCTCCGCCGCCCCACACCGAACCCAGGGTTTTTGTGCGGTTCGGCCCCCGGTCTCGCACCAGACGAGTGTAACCCCTATGTTTGCGTGGTAGAGTAACGGTGGTGTACGCATACGTGGAGAACTTGTTTGCGCAGCAATCGCCGACATAGTGTAACTGAGGCGGAATAAGGGGTACCAGCCCGCATTCGCCGAGGCATAACGGCCTAAAAACCATCCACAGACTGGCCGGTTCACCGGACCCCGACACAAATCCGCCGGTCGGATTCGTGCCGGGGACCAGGCGCTCCTTCCCTCCCGGAAAGCCGTCCGTTAGACCGCACGGCCAACCGGGCAGGCTTTTAATTTATTACTTCGTTACTGTGTATTCGCAGGTAGTGTCCACATATATCACTGGATGTTCTTGCAGAAATATGTCGTTGTACAAGTCATAGCTCAAGAAATATGACGTCGTATACACTGAGCCGCGTGGAAACGAAACAGGAGGGTGAAATTCGCTATAGGTACAGGTAAAACACGTGTACAAATGTGTGTGAAATATATTTGGCATGTGCGTATGCGGGCAAAGCAACACGTAAAAATTACTTCTGAATACATTGTGGGAGTGAACAGCGATCGAAGTGTTGCAAATATTCACTGTCAAAAGCAGTCTTGATCACAATTTATTTATTACAGTGACCGGTTTCGACCACTAGTGTGGTCATCTTCAGACCTACAAGTGGTATACAAAGCTTTAATTAGAGGGCTACAGATTTAAAGAAAATACATAAAGTTATAAAGATATAAAACGATGAATTACCAACGAGTAAGAACCTCCTTCTGGCGGTAAATCACTACTGGAGAAACCAGTGCACGTCTTACTATATATAATGGAAACTCCGCCCACTTCTGACGGAATTATGTCATTATTAACCAATGGGTTATAGGTCCAATAACAATGTAAAATTTCTTAGTTAAAAGAACATTGTCAAGAAAGGAAAATAAACACACACTAAACTTCGCTTATTTAACAGCTATTGTCAATTAAAAAACGTTAAAAATATTTAAACATGTAGAATAAATGAACTTCGTTTTGACAGTACATGGGTTGCCCTCTCAAGGCCTGTTAGTGAACCATTTGGAACCACTGGTTGCCACGGTGAAGTCGGACGCCGTTCCAAAGACGTGGCAGCAGGCTTCTTTCTAACGAAGTTGTTGCGAAAGTGAAATGGCAAAGACTGTCGCGTCAGACGATGTACTATTGTTAAATAAGCTAAGTTTAGTGTGTGTTTATTTTCCTTTCATGACAATGTTCTTTTAACTAAGAAATTTTACATTGTTATTCGACCTATAACCCATTGGTTAGTAATGACATCATTCCATCAGAAGTGGGTGGAGCTTTCATTATATACACTACGAGCACTGGTTTCTCCAGTAGTGATTCTCCAGTAGAAGGAGGTCCTTACTCATTGGTAATTCATCGTTTTATAGCTTTATAACTTTTTGTATTTTCTTTAATGTATGTAGCCCTCTAATTAAAGCTTTGTATACGACTTGTAGGTCTGAAGATGACCACAGTAGTGGTCGAAACCCCTCACCGTAATAAATAAATTGTGATGAAGACTGTTTTTGATAGTAAACAGGTAAAAAGCTCCTTATCGATTTCACAATTTTCACCTGGTACTCATGTTACTTACTATCAGGATAGCAGTCTGCTCTTGGGATATGGGTGTTAACATGTAAAGGGAAGGTCAGAGAAAGAAATGGAGAGAAAGGGGGAGGAGGAGATAGATATGGGGGAAGATGGGAAGAGACAATGGGAGGGGAAATGGACAGAGAAAGGCAGAGGAGTTAGAGAGAGGGAGAGGAAGAGGAGAAGATGGACAACAAAGGAAAGGGGAAGAGATGGACGGAGAGGGACAGAGGAGGAGATGCATAGCGAGAGGTGAGAAGAAGGTAGGAAGAGAAAGAAGAGATGGAATGGACAAAGAGAAGAGGGGAGGATATGGACAGAGAGAGAGGGAGGGGTATGGATAAAAGGGAGGGCAAGAGGAGATGGTGGGAGGAGTAGATGGACAAAGAGGTGTGGAAGGAGGGAATGGACTAGTAGAATAAATAGCCGGGCAACACTGGGTACTCTCAGCTTGACTTAACTAAATCGTGATCTGATTCTATATCTGCCCCAAGGTAGGCTAGCAACCAAATATCCGATCTCCATTTGAGGCTGCTTATTGTGGTAAAGAAATAAATTGTAAAATACTGAGAATAAAAAAACTATATTCCCGGTCAGTCCCAGGGCTTTTACTTGTCACTCTTCGCTGGTATCACCTTTGACAAAGAAAAAGGCCGGTGGCACAGTGTTTCGGAGCCCACGATGAACTGTATGTCCCCAAACAGCTGCCTGTGCAAGTCAGTTCAAAGGGGGGAGGAGGGGGGGGAGGAAGGCAATGGCATACACCTCCAACAGGACCATGCCTAGTAAAGTACTCTGTAGACACCCACCTTCGGCCCAGCGACAGCATCACGTTAATCTCTAATTCACCCAGTGTCGTTTACAGCACACTGCGGTTCTTTTTTTTTTTTCAGTTGACGGCGGTTTTGTGGGAGGCGGGGGCGGCTTCGACGGTTTCGGCGGCTTCCAGCCGGAGAGCCCCAAGGACTTCGCGTCGACGCTGGGCGCCTTCCACACGGCGCTCACGCTCAGCCCGCAGGACCGCTTCCAGCAGCTCATAGGGTGAGCACTACTGCCCCGTCTGCACGAGCGCGAACAAAACACGGAGTGATGTTAGGAAGAACTCCGCTTAGAGCTGCTAATACTGTTGTTTATTAAAACACGGCCGGCTTTAAGCCGCATCATCATGTGAACCCACACGGTAAAAACCAAAGTACAGTGCCACCACATTTTGTGGATATTAAAGTTAATGAAGAAATGTCTAAAATGTACTCACAAAGTTAAAAGATTATAGGCATACCCATCGTTCCTAATTAAAATTTACCGTCCAAAGAATGTCGTCAACACTGTGGCGAACGTACTCCGTTCTTTAAAATTTTGACTGCTTCTAAAATGAAATATATATATGTTGTTGTTGTTGTGGTCTTCAGTCCTGAGACTGGTTTGATGCAGCTCTCCATGCTACTCTATCCTGTGCAAGCTTTTTCATCTCCCAGTACCTACTGCAACCTACATCCTTCTGAATCTGCTTAGTGTATTCATCTCTTGGTCTCCCTCTACGATTTTTACCCTCCACGCTGCCCTCCAATACTAAATTGGTGATCCCTTGATGCCTCCGAACATGTCCTACCAACCGATCCCTTCTTCTGGTCAAGTTGTGCCACAAACTTCTCTTCTCCCCAATCCTATTCAATACTTCCTCATTAGTTATGTGATCTACCCATCTAATCTTCAGCATTCTTCTGTAGCACCACATTTCGAAAGCTTCTATTCTCTTCTTGTCCAAACTATTTATCGTCCATGTTTCACTTCCATACATGGCTACACTCCATACGAATACTTTCAGAAATGACTTCCTGACACTTAAATCAATACTGGATGTTAACAAATTTCTCTTCTTCAGAAACGCTTTCCTTGCCATTGCCAGTCTACATTTTATATCCTCTCTACTTCGACCATCATCAGTTATTTTGCTCCCCGAACAGCAAAACTCCTTTACTACTTTAAGTGCCTCATTTCCTAATCTAATTCCCTCAGCATCACCCGACTTAATTAGACTACATTCCATTATCCTTGTTTTGCTTTTGTTGATGTTCATCTTATATCCCCCTTTCAAGACACTTTCCATTCCATTCAACTGTTCTTCCAAGTCCTTTGCTGTCTCTGACAGAATTACAATGTCATCGGCGAACCTCATAGTTTTTATTTCTTCTCCATGAATTTTAATACCTACTCCGAATTTTTCTTTTGTTTCCTTTACTGCTTGCTCAATATACAGATTGAACAACATCGGGGAGAGGCTACAACGCTGTCTTACTCCCTTCCCAACCACTGCTTCCCTTTCATGTCCCTCGACTCTTATAACTGCCATCTGGTTTCTGTACAAATTGTAAATAGCCTTTCGCTCCCTGTATATATATATATATATATATATATATATATATATATATATATATATATATATTTCATTTTAGCAGCAATATATACATATATATCATTTTAGAAGCAGTCAAAATTTTAAAGAACGGAGTACGTCTTTTTACCTTTCGTTTAGGGATGAGGAATTGTGACTGCTAGCATGATTAGTCGCGGCACATGCAAATTATCATGTGGAAAGTACAGGGTGGCAGTGTCTTTACCAGTGTGAACAGCAGGGCAGCGCGGTGCAGGACGAGGCAAAAGCAACCCGCACCAAACACGGAGAGAGACTAGCTGGCTGGCGGAACGGAAGCTACCGATATTGACCGAGGCCCACGAGAAAGACAGGCCGCGGCACGTACGTCACGAAGGTAGTCCTGAACTCGCTCGCTCGCTCGCTCGAATCAGCACACAAACTACGTTTCTAAACCTGTTAACTAGCAGCTGGGTGTGTAAGTGCTAACGAAAATTGCATCTACCACTGGAATCTGCTATTACGAAGTCTTACTGATTAACAGTACTACAGCAAAAGTTAATTTAAGATCAATACTCGATATAAATGGTATGGCGGCTTGTTTATAGCACTTAGTCTCTTCTGCTTAACAGTACTCGTTACATACTGGAAGTGGTGCCTTATGCAACTGATAATCATTTTAGAATGATTTCATTTTATTGTACGCCAGTGCAGCCGTAACAAATTATAAGGAGCCCCATGGACTTCCCATCATTATAGGACTGACAACAGTGAGATTCCATAATAGCGGATTCCAGTAGAGCATTCAGTTTTCGTTTGTACTGACGCGCCAGGTCACGAGTTAACAGGTATAGAAACCTAGTTTATCTGCTGATGTGAGCGAGCGAGCGAGTTCAGGACTGCCTTCGTGGCGTACGCGCCGCGACCTGTCTTTCTCGTGGGCCTCGATATGGACAGCGTGACGTCACGCACTTATGAATATGAGCCCTGTGTCACCTTTACAAGCGAGAACGGTACACAATTTTATTACATACTAGCACCTAATCATACAAACAATCACAATGCTATGGTGATTTAGTTCCAATTGGTTATTCAACATCAACTGTGCATTTTTTTATGTGTAAACATTTCCACTTCCTTTAATATATTCACAATATGACTTTTTTCTTTTTTGTGAAGTATTTTTAAATTTTTCTGAAAGGCTTGTCATGCTGTATTATTTTCGCTTGTGAAGGTAGCGACCCAGCACTCCTAGTCACAAGTATATGACGTCACACTGTTCACATGGATAGCTTCCGTTCCGTCAGCCAGCTACTCTCTGTGTGTCATTCGAGGGGGCCGCTTTTGCCTCGCCGTGCACTAAACTGCCCAGCTGTCACACCGGTAAGACGCAGCCACCTGATCCTTTCCACGTTGTAATTTGCACAGTGCCGCGACTAATCATGTTAGCAGTGACAATTCTTTGTCGCCAATTGGGCCTCTTTTTTTTAATTTAGCGTCCGCTCATTATTATAAATAATTTTCTTTGCAGATGCAAGCAAAATTTTAAAGAATGAAGGAAGCACTTCTTTTTATGTTACGTTCGCCATAGCCTAGACGATATTATCTGAATAGTACATTTTGGCTATGAGCGATGGGTACGCCTTTTAACGTTGCGAGTATATTTTAGACATTCCTTTATTAATTTTAATATCCACAAAACGTGGTGCCACTGTACTTTGCTTCTTCCCGTGTAGGTTCACCTGGTGATGCGGCTTGAAGCCGCGATCCGGTCGTGTTTTAATAAACAACAATTGCACCAGCTGTAGGCGCAGTTCTACATCTACACCCATACTCCGCAAGCCTCCTGACGGTGTGTGGTGGAGGGTACCTTGACTACCTCCATCGGTTCTCCCTTCTATTCCAGCCTCGTATTATTCGTGGAAAGGAAGGTTGTCGGTATGTCTCTGTGTGGGCTCTAATCTCTGATTTTATCCTCATGATCTCTTCGCGAGATATACGTAGGAGGGAGCAATATACTGCTTGAACACTCGGTGAAGGTATGTTCTCGAAACTTCAACAAAAGCCCGTACCGAGCTACTGAGCGTCTCTCTTGCAGAGTCTTCCACTGGCGTCTATCATCTCCCTAACGCTTTCGCGATTACAAAATGATCCTGTAACGAAGCGCGCTGCTCTCCGTTGGATCTTCTCTATCTCTTCTATCAACCGTATCTGGTACGAATCCCACACCGGTGAGCAGTATTCAAGCAGTGGGCGAACAAGTGTACTGTAACCTACTTGTTTTCGGACTGCATTTCCTTAGGATTCTTCCAATAAATCTCAGTCTGGCATCTGCTTTACCGACGATTAATTTTATATGGTGATTCCATTTTAAATCACTCCTAACGTCCACTCCCAGATAACTTATGGAATTAACTGCTTCCAGTTGCTCACCTGCTATATTGTAGCTAAATGATAAAGGATCTTTCTTTCTATGTATTCGCAGCAGATTACACTTGTCTACATTGAGATTCAACTGTCATTACCTGCACCTGCACCATGCGTCAATGCTCACCCCTCATGGTAATGTACATGTGCGTCAGTGAAAAAGACCAATAAAAAGGTGTTAGCATGTGGACGTGATGTGCTGTTCCAGTCTCTTCTGTACGTAAGGTCCATCGGCGTTCCCTTTGGATCCATACATAATTCGGTGCTCTCCGATACACACGATCGAACAGCGGAGGAGTGGTACTCAAGCGTCAACTTTAGGTTACAATATCTCCGGATGTAATTAACATTTTACAATGCAACAAACGGCACTGATTACGTATTTGTTTATATGTTCAGATGTGCTAACAAAACTAACGGAGTTCCATTTAAAAAAACGTAGGTTTGTGTTAAAAAACATACTTCCGTGCATTATTTTATGGTTTGTATTAACCAATTACACTAGCCCCTCTCCTCACGTTCGGTCTGTGGAATCGATTCGTCAGTATTTGATGTGGTTTACGAAATATATCCAGCGGTAACGTTAAGTGACTCACCCTGTATATTGTGAATAGCAACGGTCCTACGACACTCCTCTGCGGCACATCTGAAATCATTCTCACTTCCGAAGACTTTTCTCCACTGAGAACGACATGCTGCGTTCTGTTATCTAGGAACTCTTCAATTGGTCCGATAGTCCATATGCTCTTACTTTCTTTATTAAACGACTGTGGGGAACTGTATCAAACGCCTTGCGGAAGTCAAGAAACACGGCATCTACCTGGGAACCCATGTCTATGGCCCTCTGAGTCTCATGGACGAATAGCGCGAGCTGGGTTTCACACGATCGTCTTTTTCGAAACCCATGCTGATTCCTACAGAGTAGATTTGTAGCCTTCGTAACATCGAGTCTTTCAACAGCTGCGGTTGCCCGGAATATAAAATAGTTTGTAATGAAACACCAAGTGGCAGACACACGCGTCCCGTTTTTTGAATTCTGAATGGTCACGAGACCAGGGTGTCTCAGTCTAGTCACTGTAATATTAATACGTGAACACCAAAATTGAAGTACCGATTTTTAATATTAATTGTTCAACAAGGCAAATGATCCTTACATAAAACGAAAGCTACTTTCTCGTACAAACGCACAAAGAAAAAAATGTGTGTATGTAACCGTTAAGAGTGGTAAAAGGAAGTAGAAGCTTTCACATTCATAACAGTGAGGTTTCATTCTGTATCACGCATTAAAATCTCCAATACCCGAACATCGAAAATTGAAGAGCTACCAAACTCTGCCCTGCGCACCGATCAGATGCTATGGTAGAAATGATAAGTGAAACTGTAAATAGACTGTTTAGGTTTTTATGTTGGTAACGCCACGTACTGCTCTGCATGAAAATCGCTGACTGTGATGTGTGCAGTCTGTGGCTGGTTGGACTCATTATTGGAATATTCGCTTGTGTTGTGTGGGACGGTTGGATGTGAACAGCGCGTAGCGTTGTGCAGTTGGAGGTGAGCCGCCAGCAGTGGTGCATGTGGAGAGACAGATGGCAGAATTTTGAGAGCGGACGATCTGGACGTGTGTCCGTCAGAAAAAGGAAATTTGTAAGACTGGATGTCATGAACTGATATGTATATTATGACTTTTGAACACTATTAAGGTAAATACATTGTTTGTTCTGTATCAAAATCTTTCATTTGCTAATTATGCCTATCAGTAGTTAGCGCCTTCAGTAGCTAGAATCTTTTATTTGGCTGGCAGTATTGGCGCTCGCTGTATTGCAATAGTTCGAGTAACGAAGACTTGTGAGGTAACTGATTCATGAAAGGTATAGGTTATTGTTATTCAGGGCCATTCTTTTGTAGATATTATTGAAAGTCAGATTGCGTTGCGCCAAAAAATATTGTGTGTCAGTTTACTGATGACCAGAATAAGTAAAGAGAGAACTGTCTGAGTACGTTCACTTTTGCTCAACTGTTTGAAAATCAAATAACGTAGAAGTTTACCAGCACGGTCATTCTTTAACTTCAAAGGAGAAGTTTCAAAACTAATAGCCGGCCGGTGTGGCCGTGCCGTTAAAGGCGCTTCAGTCTGGAACCGCGTGACCGCTACGGTCGAAGGTTCGAATCCTGCCTCGGGCATGGATGTGTGTGATGTCCTTAGGTTAGTTAGGTTTAATTAGTTCTAAGTTCTAGGCGACTGATGATGACCTCAGCAGTTGAGTCGCATAGTGCTCAGAGCCATTTGAACCTTTTTTTTTTTTTTCAAAACTAATAACACTTCATGAAATCGCCTTCTAGGAGCATCCATGTTTACATGATTCATTTACAATAAAGCGTGCGTACCGGGCAGCTACAATGCGACAACTGCTAGGCCGATGATGTTGTCAGCAGTGAAAATCATGAGAAGGGTTGCGCTGGAGTCTGTGCAGGGACTGTTTCAAAACGATCAGGCGCAACCTTGGGTGGAAGTCGACAGGCAACTTAAACAACAGCCTCGAGACCATTCTGACTTCATTGAAAGGTTCTCGCTGATGACGAAAGGACGTCTTTGGCTACGATCCCGAAACTAAGCGACAATTGTCAAAATGGAAGAGTCAATTATCCAAACAATTCCCAAGAAGTGAAAAACAGCGTTAAGTACTTGTTAATCGGTTTAATTTATATTGACGGGGTTGTTCTACATCTACATCTACATATATACTCCACTAGGCACCAAGCAGTGTGTAGCGGAGGGCACTATTCCCGCCAAAGTCATATTTCCCCCCCTCTATTCCACTCGCGGATCCCGCGAGGGAAAAACGACTGAACGCCTGAGTATGAGCTCTAATTTCCCTTATCTTTGAATGGTGATCACTGCGCGATTTGAAAGTTGGTGGTAATAATATATGCTCTAGATCGGTTAAGATCGGATTTCGGAATTTATTGAGTAGCCCATTCTTTTTAGCGCGCCGTCTATCTGCGAGTGTGTCCCACTTCAAACTTTCTATGAGATTTTTAACGCTCTCGCGATGGCTAAATGTACCAGTCACGAATCTTGCCGCTCTTCTTTGGACCTTCTCAATCTCTTGAATCAGACACAACTGGTAGGGGTCCCATACAGACGAACAATACTCGAAGACTGGACGAACTAACGTATTGTAACCAATTTCCTCTGTTGAAGGAATGCATCGCTTCAGGACTCTACCAATAAACCGCAGTCTAGAGTTTGCCTTTCCCGTTAATGGTATAATCTGATCATTCCATTTAAAATCATTTCGAATAGTCACACCAGATACTTGAATGATGTTACCACTTCCAAAGATTGGGCATTTATTTTGAATTCGTACATTAATGGGGATTTTCACCTTGTTATACGCAGTAGGTTACACTTACTAATATTGAGAGATAAGTGCCAGTCATTACACCACACATTTATTTTCTGCAAATCCTCATTGATTTGTTCACAACTTTCGTGTGATACTACTTTCATGTAGACTACAGCATCATCGGCAAACGGTCTAAGGCCGCTGTCAACACCATCAACCAGATCGTTTATGTAAATCGTAAAAAGCAGAGGACCTATTGCACTGCCCTGGGGCACAGCTGAAGTTACGCTTGTGTCTGTTGAAGTCACCCCATTCAGGACGACATACTGCTCCCTGTCTGTTAGAAAACTTTCTATCCAACCGTATATGTCATCGGATAGACAGTCAGCGCGCACTTCTTGGAGCAAGCGACAGTTCGGAACTGAGTCCAACGCCTTTCGAAAGTCGAGAAATATGGGAGCTAGTATCTAGAGCCTGTTGTATATCGTGCACAAAGAGGGCCAGCTGTGTCTCGCATGACCGCTGTTTCCTAAAACCGTGCTGGTTTCTGCAGATGAGCTTCTCAGAGTCTAGAAAGGTCATTATGTCTGAACACAAAATATGTTCCATGATTCTACAATAAATCGACGTCAGTGAAATTTTCCGGTAATTATGTGCATCCGATTTTCTACCCTTCTTATAGATTGCTATGACCTGGGTCTTCTTCCAGTCCCGTGGAACTTTCCGCTGTTCCAATAATCTCTGATAGATGATGGAAAAGTATTTTTGTAGCATAGTCAACATATAATCTTACGGGGATACCGTCTGGGCCAGATGCCTTCCTGGCGTCTAAGGATCTTAACTGTATTACAATCCCAGATACACTAACCACTATGTCAGCCTTCCTTGCGTTTGTTGGTAATTGAAAGGAGTAATGGTGCTGCAGTCCTCTACCGTAAACGAGTTTCTGAAAGCTATGTTTAGAATTTCGGCCTTCTGTTTATCATCATCAGTTACATCACGCGTACTGTCAGCAAGACAAGGTATTGAATTATTTGTAGCGTTCATAGATTTTACGTACGACCAACATTTTTTAGGGTTATTTTTAGAATCTGCTGATAAAATATTGCTTTCAACTTCGTTAAAAGAATATCTCATTGCCCTTCTGACAGCTGCTTTCATTTCGCATAATTTCTGTTTGTCAGCGGGGCAATGACTACGTTTAAAACGATTGTGCAAAATTCTCTGCTTTCTCTGCAACTTCCTAATATGTTTGTTGTACCAAGGTGGATCTTTTTCCTCCCCTATATTTTTGCTAGTCACATACTTCTCTAGCACATGGTGGACAATACCTTTCAATTCCGACCAAAGATGCTCAATATCTTTTCGTCCTGCGGTGAATGCTTGGAGCTGACTATGAAGATATTCATTAATGACTCTTATTTGCTTTCCCAAACAAGAAAACTCTACGCTGTTTCTTTGGTTTTTTTGCATCTTCCACTGACAAAGAAGCCACAACGACATTGTGGTCGCTAATACCATCTTCTAGATTAACTTCCTCAAAAAGATCAGGTCTGTTTGTCGCCAAGATATCTAATATGTTCCCATCTCGAGTTGATTTTCTAACCAATTGCTCAAGGTTCTATGTTGAGAGCGCTCCAGAATATCTACAGACGAGTCTTTGCTTCTGCCCCCTGTGATAAACGTGTAATTTTCCCAGTCAATGGATGCGAGATTAAAGTCTCCGCCTATAACTAATGGATAATTTGGATGTTTATTTCCCATGTACTCAAGACTTTCCCTGAACCGTTCTGCGACGTTTGTTGCGGATAATGGTGGTCTATAAAAATATCCCAACACAATGGTCAATCCTTGTCTGATTGACAGCTTTATCCAGACTATTTGACAGTCCGACCCAGTATCAATCTCAACTGCGTTTAAACAGTTTTTAACTGCAATAAACACACCACCTCCCATGGCATCAGTCCTATCCTTCCTAAACATTGTCCAATCCGAGTTCAATATTTCACTGCTTATTATGTCTGGTTTCAACCAGCTTTCGGTACCTAGTACAATATTGGCATTGCTAGTGTTTATTTCGGAGAGTAACTCGGGGATCTTGCTACAGAGACTTCGACAATTTACTAACGTGAGATTAAGCATATTTAAATCCTTTGGAATGACCTGTTTAGGCGAACTAATAATTTTTAAAGTTGGCACACCCACATTAGTGACATGAACTGGTAATTTTTCAGGCCAACGGTTTGTTTCCCGTGGGGAGGAACCTAATCTAAAGAACCCCCATGTGCATGCCACAAGTACTGTGCTACCCATGTAGCTGCTTCCTGCATGTAGTGCACCCCTGATCTATCAACGGGCGTCCTACAACGTTCCAACCCATTGCGTAGGTCGAGGAATCTACAACAGTTTTCGACGTAGTCTCTGGTTTAGATTCTCCACTTGACTCCAAACCAAAGGACCCCAGTCCACCCTAGGTACGATGCTGCAGATCGTCAGCTTGGCCTCCACTCCTCGAGAGATAGATGCCACCTTCGCCAGCCGTCGAAAGGGCCCAAGGATTTCCTCGGAACCCCGACGACTGGCATCGCTGATGCTGACATGCGCAACAATCTGCAGCTGGCTGAACCCCACACTCTCTATAGCCGCCGTAAGAGCTTCTTCCACATCCCGGACAAGGCCCCCCCGGCAAGCACACCGAGTGAATTTTGGACTTCTTCCCCGCCCTAGTCGCTATGTTCTGAAGGCCTCCATGACCCGTCTAACACTGGAGCTCCCAATAACCTTGCTGGAGGAGCGGCCACTATCCTGGCAGAAGGTGCATTCTGGTCCGGCTCAGCCTTCCCCCCAGCATCAGATAGCACACTGAATCTGTTAGCAAAGTGCATGGGATTTGGGAGGAGCCTGCGTCCCCCATCCAGCCTTCGCCTTGAGGCTCGAGACCTCAACACAGTCCACCACCCACGCTGGGGTGAGAGTGGGCCGGCCAGCTCAGTGGCACCTGATGTCAGCTCAGTGACAGAGAACTGTGAAATCTCCCCCCCCCCCCCCTGCACATCTAGTACAGTAGAGGCTGCCCCAGGCACCCCATCCCCACCGCAGCTCAAGGTGGCACTCTGGAGCTTGTTGACTGTGGCCAACAAAGCTTCCAGCTGCGTTTGGACTGTGGCCAACTCCTCCTGCATCCACACACAACAGACACAGTCCCTATCCATCTAGATAATAACATTTACTATAAAAAACTTAAGGAAACCTACTGCAACACAAGGTTAACAGCTACACTCTAGTTGGCAGAAAGGACACTCAATAATGAAAATAAAAAATTATGGTAGAAGCTAGATCTGGAGCTCATTTTCCTGCTAGGGGCTATTTAGTGAATACTAAAGAATAAGACAGTGACCTGTAGTAAACTGCTAGGGGCTATCTAGTGAATATTATTAACGAATTAAACAGTGACCTATGGTAAGCTACAACTACTGATTATCCCTCGTATTTGTAATTTAAACAAGCGTTTACGTACACGCGAAAGTGACCCAATAAAACTATAAAAACTGCACTTTAAATGTGTTGTTTGTTGTTGTGGTCTTCAGTCCTGAGACTGGTTTGATGCAGCTCTCCATGCTACTCTATCCTGTGCAAGCTTCTTCATCTCCCAGTACTTGCTGCAACCTACATACTTCTGAATCTGCTTTGTGTATTCATTTCTTGGTCTCCCTCTACGATTTTTACCCTCCACGCTGTCCTCCAATGCTAAATTTGTGATCCTTGATGCCTCAGAACATGTCCTACCAACCGGTCCCTTCTTCTTGTCAAGTTGTGCCACAAACTCCTCCCCAATTCTATTTAATACCTCCTCATTAGTTACGTGATCTACCCATCTAATCTTCAGCATTCTTCTGTAGCACCACATTTCGAAAGCTTCTATTCTCTTCTTGTCTGAACTATTTATCGTCCATGTTTCACTTTCATACATGGCGACACTCCATACAAATACTTTCAGAAAAGACTTCCTGACAATTAAATCTATACTCGATGTTAACAAATTTCTCTTCTTCAGGAACGCTTTCCTTGCCATTGCCAGTCTACATTTTATATCCTCTCTACTTCGACCATCGTCAGTTATTTTGCTCCCCAAATAGCAAAACTCCATTACTACTTTAAGTATCTCATTTCCTAATCTAATTCCCTCAGCATCACCCGACTTAATTCGACTACATTCCATTATCCTCGTTTTGCTTTTGTTGATGTTCATCTTATATCCTCCTTTCAAGACACTTTCCATTCCATTCAACAGCTCTTCCAAGTCCTTTGCTGTCTCTGTTAGAATTACAATGTCATCGGCGAACCTCAAAGTTTTTATTTCTTCTCCATGGATTTTAATACTTACTCCGAATTTTTCTTTTGTTTCCTTTACTGGTTGCTCAATATACAGATTGAATAACATCGGGGATAGGCTACAACCCTGTCTCACTCCCTTCCCAACCACTGCTTCCGTTTCATGCCCCTCGACTCTTATAACTGCCATCTGGTTTCTGTACAAATTGTAAATAGCCTTTCGCTCCCTGTATTTTACCCCCGCCACCTTCAGAATTTGAAAGAGAGTATTCCAGTCAACATTGTCAAAAGCTTTCTCTAAGTCTACAAATGCTGGGAACCGATGAGCTTACAGTATACGATCACTAAAGCCCACATCAAGCTAAAGAATTTAAGCAGATGGTGAGGTGAGTTTTAGCTTTCTACTAACTAAACGGTATGTAAGAAGGGCTCAGAAGTTGTATTGTAACACTGATTTACTCTGATATTGTAGTGTAATACCAATTTACCACGTATTTTACGTTTGCTTAAATGTTAACGGTCGCAGGTTGCGCTTGTCAAACGTATACAAGTGAGGTTAGTATTCACTGTCAGTATCACTATTCCTAACAAAACGCATAAAACTGCTACCTTCAATGTATCGAGTCTAAATGACACTAATAAACGTGAATACTGAGTACTGTACACTAACTTAAACTGATTAACCCTCGTATTTATAGTGTAAACAAACGTTTACGTACACGCGAAAAATAACCTAATAAAACGTATAAAAACTGCTACCTTCAATGTATCGAGGGTAAATGACACTAATAGTCGCAAATACTGAATATTGTGCACTGAATCAATTAATAATCCCGCGTATTTAACGTCAGTTAAGAGTGTAAACAAACGTTTGCTTACACGCGGAACTGTCCTAAACCGAAACTTTGCTTATCTTATTCAGACGCAAATAAAAACTGAAACCTTCAATTTATCACGTCTTATCTGGCACTAATGCACGTAAATACTATAGAATAGACAGCAAAAACGATTAATTACTAGCTAAATTACTTATCTTGTAACACGGCAAGCGAAAATCGCTCGTAGCCGGCGTCAGGACTGCCAACAGCTTCATACATAGTTCGTCCCTCCTGGTCATTTGGTCGACCTGCCAGGACGTTTGAGGGATAACAGAACGAGGAAACCTACACAGAGTGTGTGCGCCACGGCGGCAAAGCACAATACCATATGGCCCACACAATTTCAAAAATGTTTGACTAAAAACAAGATGACGTACATTTCCTACCAGTCACGTTCACCACATTTAGCTCTGTGTAATTGCTTTGCGTTATTCAGGATGAAAATCGACTTAAAGCTGTAAAGTGTAATGTAATGTACCTGAACTAATTGCTTTACCGCACACTTACCATCTACTTCCGGACATGTGTTGATCTAAGCAATTTTGCTCCTTTTTCTGTGGTTGGTTGGCTTGGAGGTTAAAGGTTATCTCTATTTGCGGTATTAGCGGTACAAGTGCAGATATTGTGATCATTGGTACCTTAATATATACCCACTTCAGCGTGTTCGTTGTGTTTCCTCTGCGTCCAAACTCATCCGACAAACACATCACATAATTTACTACTTGATGTTTTCTGCACAGTCGTAACTGCACCGATGAATGAACTACGCCTGCTACTATATACTTCCCATTATGCTTCAACACCTGACCTTCTGTCCAGGGTGAAACAAGCATAGATGTCACGTGAGCTGGGAGATACTAACCATCGTAAAAAACATGCCACTTTAGTCTTCAAACACAATAAATATTGATGTAACGTTTTTCAGTACATTGTCTTCAGTCATATCAATAAAAATATCTGCCCTTTTACCCCTAACAACACTCACAGGTTGATGCCATATTTCTCGACTTTCGAAAGGCGTTCGGCTCAGTTCCGCACTGTCGCTTGCTCCAGAAAGTGCGCGCTTACCGTCTATGTGATGACATATGCGGTTGCATAGAAAGTTTTCTAACAGACAGGGAGCAGTATGTCGTCCTGAACGGGGTGATTTCAACAGAAACAAGCGTAACTTTAGGTGTGCCCCAAGGCAGCGTAATAGGTCCGCTGCTTTTTACGTTTTACATAAAGACGATCTGGTTGATAGTTTTGACAGCGGCATTAGGCTGTTTGCCGATGATGCTGTAGTCTACAGGAAAGTAGTACAACACGAAAGTTGTGAACAAATCAATGAAGATTTGCAGAAAATAAATTCGTGGTGTAATGACTGGCAGTTATCTCTCAATATTAGTAAGTGTAACCTACTGCGTATAAAAAGGCGGAAATCCCCATTAATGTAAGAGTACAAAATAAATGCCCAGTCTTTGGAAGCGGTAACATCAGTCAAGTATTTGGGTGTGACTATTCGAAATGATCTCAAATGGAATGATCAGATTACACAAGTAACGGGTATAGCGAACTCTAGATAGCGGTTTATTGGTAGTATCCCGAAGCGATGCCGTCCTTCAACAAAGGAAATAGCTTAAAATACGTTAGTTCGTCCAGTCTTAGAGTATTGTTCGTCTGTATGGGACACTTACCAGTTGGGTCTGATTCAAGAAATTGAGAAGGTCCAAAGAAGAGCGGCAAGATTCGTGACTGGCACATTTAGGCATCGCGAGAGCGTTACAAATCTCATAGAAATTTTGAAGTGGGACACACTTGCAGATAGACGGGGCGCTAAACGGAAGGGGCTGCTCACTAAATTCCGAAATGCGATCTTCAACGAGGATGTAGAGCGTATATTATTACCACCAACTTTCAAATCGCGTAATGATCACCATTCAAAGATAAGGGAAATTAGAGCTCGTACTGAGGCGTTCAGACAATCGTTTTTCCCTCACGCGATCCTCGAATGGAACAGAGGGGGGGGGGGGGATATGACTTTGGCACAAATTGTACCCTCCGCCATACACCAGTTGGTGGCTAGCGGAGTGTATATGTGGAAGTATATTGCAGAGTGAAGCAGATAATTTGACGTTGCACTGAATTTCGCTACGTACCTAGAATAGAATATTTTTCTTCTACACATGATGTGAAGCACTACGACATCTGACGAGAGGTCTCTCAAGAATTTCGTTCGGAGCGTACTTGAGTGACCATCGGCCAGAGTAACTGCTGGTAGACACCAGGTCCTGGTAAATGTTGCTACCACTTTATATGTGTTGCAAAGGCAATTGCCTGTCACCTTCTGTGCAATGAGCCCCCGTCAGCAGCACATCTCCCACACACTACCAGGTAAATGGTTTACAGTAGTATATTCCCACTGGACCGTATCTGCCTACACTATGTTTGTCTCAAAGTAATAACTACCATGCAGAAGCGCTACCCTGAAAACTTCATAAATATATCAGGCATAGTAATGTAATGGTCATATAATTGTTTTACACTACTGGCAATTAAAATTGCTACACCACGAAGATGACGTGCTACAGACGCGAAATTTAACCGACAGGAAGAAGATGCTGTGATATGCAAATGATTAACTTTTCAGAGAATTCACACAAGGTTAGCGCCGGTGGCGACAATTACAACGTGCTGACATGAGCAAAGTTTCCAACCGATTTCTCGTATACAAATAGCAGTTGACCGGCGTTGCCTGGTGAAACGTTGTTGTGATGCGTCGTGTAAGGAGGAGAGATGCGTACCATCACGTTTCCGACTTTGATAAAGATCGCATTGTAGCCTATCGCCATTGCGGTTTACCGTATCGCGACACTGCTGCTCGCGTTGGTCGAGATCCAATGACTGTTAGCAGAATATGGAAACGGTGGGTTCTGGAGGGTAACACGGAACGCCGTGCTGGATCCCAACGGCCTCGTATCACTAGCAGTCGAGATGACAGGCAATCTTATCCGCACGGTTGTAACGGATCGTGCAGCCACGTCTCGATCTCTGACTCAACAGATGGGGACGTTTGCAAGACAACAACCGTCTGCACGAACAGTTCGACGACGATTGCAGCACCATGAACTATCAGCTCAGAGAACATGGCTGCGGTTACCATTGACGCTGCATCACGGACAGGAGCGCCTGCGATGGTGTACTCAACGATCAACCTGGGTGCACGAATGGTAAAACGTCATTTTTTCGGATGAATCCAGTTTCTGTTTACAGCATCATAATGGTCGCATCCGTGTTTGGCGACATCGCGGTGAACGCACATTGGAGGCGTGTATTCGTCATCGCCATACTGGCATATCACCCAGCGTGATGGTATGGGGTGCCATTGGTTACAGGTCTCGGTCACCTCTTGTTCGCATTGACGGCACTTTGAACAGTGGACGTTACATTTCAGATGTGTTACGACCCGTGGCTCTATCGTTCGTTCGATCCCTGCGAAACCCTACAGGATAATGCACGATCGCATGTTGCAGGTCCTGTACGGGCCTTTCTGGATACAAAAATGTTCGACTGGCCAGCACATTCTTCAGATCTCTCACCAAATGAAAACGTCTGGTCAATGGTGGCCCAGCAACTGGCTCGTCACAATACGCCAGTCACTACTCTTGATCAACTTTGGTATCGTGTCGAAGCTGCATGGGCAGCTGTACCTGTACACGCCATCCAAGCTCTGTTTGACTCAATGCCCAGGCGTATCAAGGCCGTTATTACGGCCAGAGGTGGATGTTCTGGGTACTGATTAGTCAGGATCTATGCACCCAAACTGCGTGAAAATGTAATCACATGTCAGTTCTAGTATAATATATTTGTCCTATGAATACCCGTTTATCATCTTCATTTCTTCGTGGTGTAGCAATTTTAATGGCCAGTAGTGTAGTATTCATCTTAAATTGTGATGGAATATTTTCTATAGTTTTAGAATAAGTTATTCACTGACCTTATGAAATGTAACTGCAGTCAATTCGGCTGTGACTCTGATAAGAGGATTCACTGAAGAATAATTCGACCAAAATCGTGACTCCTGAATAGACGGCAGCTGTGGTATGTGGCAAGTACCAGACAGTGGAGTAGATTCTCCCTCACAGCACAAGGCTCTCGAAGTGACCAAAAGGTGAAAGGAAATGTCTTCCAGCAGCACGATAATGACACATCACAGAGACACATTGGTGGCTTTTCTCTCTGAAACGGTTACATATATCGTCTGCAAGCTTATGTCGCGTGCCGCGGTATGCGGAGACACTACAAGCAACACGGTAGAACCGAGAAGAAGCAGAGACTGGAGCTCACCGCTGTGCTACGTCCTCCTCAATGTCTCTAGCTGATGCAGTATTACTTCTCTCTGCTCCCAATAATGAGAGAAGACACGCAGGGGCATCACTAAGCATCTGATGAAGAAATTAGGAGGCTGGGGGCACAGACAGGATGTCGACTTCTTCCATTACGTCTTCAGAAAACTTGTTCGTCATTGGCAGAAGTGTATCCAACTGTACGGTGATTATATAAGAAGTAAATTTCTGTAATTAAAGAGCATTATTTAAAGAGTTTTCCGCCTCCGATTCATTAAAATATTCCCATCGAGTCGCAAGTCAAAGAGATGGAGGCATTACTTCTCATTCGAGTATTGTAAATTTTTCTGAAATAAAAATAGTTGTAACATACTCTGCTTACGCATGCGCAGTTTAAAAAATGCATCACTCTTTGTGTTGCAGCGTTGGCAGCGGCGGCGGTGGTGGCCAGTGCGCTGCACAGGGTCCCCAGGGATGCGACCCCCACCAGAAGTACCGCACCATAGACGGCACCTGCAACAACGTCTACCGGCCAGGACTGGGTGCTGCCCAGTCCACCTACAGCCGACTGCTGGGACCAAAGTACTCTGGAGGTCAGTAAAACCACCACACATCTCCACAACCACACACCCTCATGTCCACACACCCCCACATCCACAACAGCCAACTGCTGAGACCAAAGTACTCCAGAGGTCAGTAAAACCATCACACATCTCCACAATCACACATTCTCACGTCCACACACCCCCACATCCACATACCCCAACATCCACACACCCAATGTCCACACACCAACAGATCCACAACAGCTGACTGCTGGGTTCAAATGGCTCTGAGCACTATGGGACTTAACATCTATGATCATCAGTCCCCTAGAACTTAGAACTACTTAAACCTAACTAACCTAAGGACATCACACACATCCATGCCCGAGGCAGGATTCGAACCTGTGACCGTAGCAGTTGCACCCCTCCGGACTGAGTGCCTAGAACCACTAGACCACCACGGCCGGCGGCTGCTGGGACCAAAGTACTCTGGAGGTCAGTAAAACCATCACACACACCCACATCCACACACCCCAACATCCACACACCCCCATGTCCACACACCAACACATCCACAACAGCCGACTGCTGGGACCAAAGTACTCCGGAGGTCAGTGAAACCATCACACATCTCCACAATCACACATTCTCACGTCCACACACCCCCACATGCACATACCCCAACATCCACACACCCCATGTCCACACACCAACACATCCACAACAGCTGACTGCTGGGACCAAAGTACTCTGGAGGTCAGTAAAACCATCACACACCCCCACATCCACACACCCCAACATCCACACACACCCATGTCCACACACCAACACATCCACACACTAATACATCCTCACACTCCACACCAAAACACACCACACTGACACACACCACAGTGACACCCACCACACTGACACCCACCAAACTGACACAGACCAAACTGACAGAGGCCTCATCAACACACACCACACCAACAGACGCAACACCCTCACATCCACATATCCCCACACTGAAAAGTTTCCAGAGTGACACACACTGACCCACAATCCCTGCACTGACTCAGTTCCACCCTCATGTATTATCACAACTCACATCCACGCTCTCTACCCTACACATGTCCACACCTATGCTACCCACATCCATGCTCTCTATGCCCACACATGCCCACCCCTACACTACCCAAATCCACACTTTCCACTCCCAAACATCCCCATACCTACACTACCCCCACTTCTCACACCCACACAGCCCTATAGTAATACATCCCTGTACCAACAAATCCCTACACCCACATATCCCCACACCAACACATCCCTGCTCTGACACATTCCTGCACCCACACATCCCCACAACTCCAACTCCTGAGATCCACACATCCCCCACCCTCATGCTGACATCTGCCTACACTGACAAACACCTTACTGACACATCACACACCCACACATGCTCACACCTACACACCCACATACTGACGTATACCCATGCTGATGAATCCTCAAACCACTCTAACTGGCCTCTATTATTATTTGAATTTATCTCACGACAAGATCATCATGAAATCTTTCTTTTATAGATTGCAGTAATCAGGATCAGCTATAATCTCAGCCATAAATTTGCTGCAATTAAGAGAAATGGTTATCTAAGTTAAATAATATCCCTCAGCTTAGTGTTGAGTTATAAGCAAAGACTGCATGTCATATTTTTCCGCCGGCCGGTGTGGCCGTGCGGTTCTAGGCGCTTCAGTCTGGAACCGCGTGACCGCTAAGGTCGCAGGTTCGAATCCTGCCTCGGGCATGGATGTGTGTGATGTCCTTAGGTTAGTTAGGTTTAAGTAGTTCTAAGTTCTAGGGGACTGATGACCTCAGATGTTAAGTCCCATAGTGCTCAGAGCCATTTGAACCAACCATATTTTTCCTATCACAAGTACTTGGATTAAATTATCTATTTTATTAAGGAAACACACAATGATTTCTGCTCAAGCCAAAGTTACTGAGTAGCTTCGGCTTGTGTGGCTGCACTTCAAACACATATAGAATGTACAATTATCTAGACTATATAACCCAACGAAGTATAGGATTTCGAAATAAAATAAACTATGCTCAGGTTCTTTTGAGTGGTAGACAGAAGTAATGATTATTAAGAATGAAAATAAGTTAATTTCGTTACACATATTATACAAGCTTCTACTACTAAAATTACAATGACCGCATTTAACTTTGATGTTTTGGAATTGTAAGGGACAGAAATGACGTAAAGAAGGTTGTAAGAATCTTTTCAGTCGTTATTATTTCAGCTAGAAACAGACACCTACATTCATCAGAACGAAGGCAACAATCTCAGTGGTAAACGTAAAGACAGACAAAGGGGAATGGAATAGAATGAACGAATCATTGACTTAAATAACTATGCATACCTAAACATGAATCAAATAAGGAGTGTTAGCTCCTTACTATATGCTTTCTCTTAAACGAACATGAAAATCTACATAAATCATAACAGTGTAGAATACAGCTATTTCCACCATATGCGTAGAATTATTTTGAAAAAATAAAGAGGCGCCACACGCCTTAACACCATACACTATTAGACTTTCACTCCTACACACCACCTCACTTACATGCCACATACCTTAAGAATTACCTCCATCCACACACCCTCCTACCCACAATCCCCACCACACACACCCTACTTTGCAAAGTACTCACCCACACCATATCATCCTGAGTGCAGATTATTTATAATGAATGGCCAAAAGTCAAGGGAAAGCACTGAATGTGATATCATTAGCTAATCATTCCTCCGCCAGAGAATAACTTTTTATTGGTTTTCGGAACATGTCCTTTCAGGCAGCTGAACACTGGAAATGTTACATTATGGATTACAATTTGTTGTGACAATTCAAAGTAGACATTAATTTAAGTCGACCCTTGTACGAAGTACGAAGTACGAAGTTACATATGCTTAAAAAGGACTGACTACGACATAAAACAAGTCTTACATTCACGGTATACAGAAACAAGTAGACAAGACGAAAATGTAACACAGGATACACATAGGTCTGTGAAGAGATGGAATCGTTCTGGAGGGATATTTAGCAATGAATCTTGCAGTACTTCTCACACTCGGGCGCCACACATAATGCGACATAACTCGAGAGTGAATAAAAGCCTGCTCAAATTAAAAACGCGTTGTTGTCCTAGAGTAGCTGTCTATCTCTTTGACACGTCATATGCCCCCGTTTCTAGTTGAAAGTTACGACTTGCATCCAAGATGACGAATTCGAAAGTGGCCACTGTGTTGGTAACATAGCCTAATAGGTTTTCCGTTCCCACTCCCCTCACCATCCGATTTCATACTATTTCTTGTCCTCCATCTGCACTAGTTTTAGAACCGTGAACACAAGCATATGGGCCACCCTGTACATATAAATTGGTTACTAGTCACAGCTATTGCTTAACTGCTGCAACGGCAGAACACAGGCAGTTCACTACACAAATACCTCCCCGATATTTTGCTAACAATTTTGACGATTATTTCTTCATCTGTGCATCAGAAATAGCGTACAAACTACTCCTTCGATGTTACTACGGACACACTGGCCCCTGTCATGTATACTTCGCGCATAACTGAGTTGTTCGTTGAGTGGCAGAATTTCCAGGCGCAAGTTACTGGCTTTCTGAGCTGACCTACTTTCCTCGACAGCTTTTGAACGAAAACACCGGATCGGTACTTTCTAAAACTGAAAAGTACATCTTTGCGTGGCTGTATTATTAATTATTGTGCCATATGTTGTCTATGACGTAATAATATTAAGACCACTCGATCTTTCCGAAGAAATGATCGCCCACGTGTTGTCTAATGGTACCACGCAGGTTCACGGGGAACGCACGGAATGAGAACAGCAATATTTTCAATTATTTATTTTATTTATTTTTTTCACCTTTTTCAACTCGGATTTTTTGCGCACTAATAGTTCGCCCTATCTCTCTGAAACCAGATTAACTTTCTCACGTCAGCAAGGCCACGACTGATCACTGTGTGAGAAATGAGCTTACCATTCCGCACTCCCGAAAAAAATTCTCTGTCCCAAGACTATACAGGGTGTCCCATTTATCTTGACCACCCTAAATAACTCTTTGTCCAGACGCAAATTACAAAATGTTTCAAGCAAATGTTCTTTAGCCGTCAGGGGGACATCAATGAGCATGCTTGCCTTCGTTGCACCTTTGTTTTTTTTACAAAGATATGAACAACGGTAGGACTTTTCTAAGTGGCAACCTGTATTTTTTATTCGGTAACTCATTTCCTCTCCTAAAGACCTATACAAAAATGTATCACAGTGTACCATTCACTGAAATGCAACGTTATTAATTAGATAACACAACACTGACGTTGACGCTCCCAGCGCTTAGTGCAGGTACTCGGGGCAATGGAACTCATCCACGTGCTGACTTTGGCAGAGGACAAATTCAAACGTAAGTAGAATGCACACCCGTCATTCCGTCAACCATCGTCAGTTGAAGAGTTGTGTGAGTAGAATGTACACCAAAGAAGGTAGAAATGCTACTCATTTTTGGGGAATGTAAGTTAGCAGAACAGTAACTGCAATACTCTTTTCTTATGTACCGGTACATTTAGTACAGTTGTTTAGTACTTTTAAATACTGTTGTGTAGAGTAGGCATACAGTAAAGGCTGTCCTTCCTACAAACTGCTTCAACATAACGTTTCTTTTTTTGTCGTTGAAGGCAGGCGAAATGCTACGCAGGCAGCGGAATTGTACAGAGCGATATCCTGACAAGAATCCACCTTCCCGACGGATGTTTTCTCGTCTTGTTGCGACGCTTCAGGAAACGGGAAGTTTCAACGCACGACAACGCAATAGTCGTAGCACTCGCACAGACGAAGCTGCCGAAGTTACTGTTCTCGCTTCCGTTGCTATGAATCCACATGTCGGCACACGACAGCTTGAACACGAGATTGGCATTCCTAAAACCAGTGTACATCGTATTCTTACACGTCACCGGTTCCATCCTTACCATGTACACCTACATCAAGAATTGCATGGGAATGGTTTCCAGAATCGTGTACAGTTCTGTCAGAGGGCACAGCAGCAAATCCTCGCTAACCCGAACTTCTTCTCCAGTGTTCTATTTGCCGATGAATGTTCCTTCTCAAACAAAGGACAGGTAAACACAAGGAATATGCATCATTGGTCCAGCGACAACTCACGATGGCTTGGACAGGTGGAACACCAGCAGCGTCAATGGAGAGTTAATGTCTGGTGTGGGATACTTGGTACTACAGTTATTGGCTCCTATTTCATCAATGGTAGTCTAAACGGCACAGCGTATGCCAACTTCCTCAGTCGAATTCTTCCTCCTCTTCTGGATGAAGTGCCGCTAAGAACCAGAATGCTTATGTGGTATCAACACGATGGATGTCCAGCACATAATGTCTTGCGTGCACGTCGTGTTCTGAACGGAAGGTATCCTGCCAGATGGATTGGTCGAGGAGAAACAGTTACTTGGCTTGCTAGGTCTCCTGATTTAAATCCTCTGGACTTTTTCTTTAGAGATGCATTAAAGATGTTGTCTATCGGGATATCCCAACAACTCCAGAGGACATGCAGTAACGTATCGTGCTTGCTTGTAATTCTCTTCAGCAGGCATCACTGGAAGCAGTAAATCTTTCATTCAACGAGTGCACCAGTGTATCGGTGTCCAGGGTGACGACTTTGAACACCTTTGAATGTTCTACTCCTGGACAGTGGTACAGGAGAGTCAAAGTCAATTTTGGGTTATGTTTTCATTGTTTTCTGACTACTCCAGCAAGTGGACGAGGTTGTGATCCCGGGCTCAAAGTCAATGTTGTGTTATGTAATTAATAATGCTGTGTTACAGTTAATGATACAATGTGATACTTTTTGAATAGGTCTTTAGGAGAGGAAATGAATTACCGAATAAAAAATACAGGGTGCCATTTAAAAAAGTTGCGACCGAACCGCCGAATCTTTCCATCAGTAAATGGGGTATGTTCTCAAGTGACTCCGTTGTTTTAACCCCTCCACTGACAGAATGACCCGCTTCCTACTTCCGTATGTATAAAGCCAATACGGACTTGTAGCTGTCACGCCTTTGCGCTTACTGCTGCGTATTTTAACCGTAAATAGCTCAGCCCTAATGGTAAGAGTTAGTAGTGAATTCACGTTATTAATCTTTGAAGACAGCACAGCTGCCACAAGATCAGCTCACTTTTACTCCACTCCTACCCTCGCCATTACACCACATTAACTAGGTGCTACATGGACCTTGCTAAATTCACTTGCGTATACATTTTTGACCGTTACTCGCCAGTATTTACCTATTGGATTAGTACACTCCTAACCGGACTATTTCTCAAAGAGCTGTGATGATTGAACGGGTTCGATCCACGGCCTACAGTGCCCTACAGTTCACACGGTAACACTGCCTACCTGACCCACTTAACTTGGTAGTGAGCTTATGTATCCAATCACCACTGCTAGCAGCAGTGGATAATCCTATCAGCACGACGAGAGCAGCAGACTTACCGTCGAATCATCCTGAAAATACTTATAACTACGGTCGCCAGCTCTGAAGGAGCAAAAGAATAAATCAATTTTTTGGCTCGTTTCAAAGTGAAACGGCTTGAGTTGAATTTAAACTTAATTCTGAATATTACTATTTCTGATCATTCTAGGTGATTCTACAAAGCAAATACTCTCTCAATTTCTGTGAGTTGGCTTGGTAATTACTACCAAGACAATTTATGCAACTTAGGTTAACAAAATCCTATCCTTCAACTTATTTAATGATTTTGGATATTACTCTTTGGACATTTGATATAGACTTAGTTAAGTGACTTTACTTGAAAGGTTACTCAGAAAAATTTAAGAAATTATAAATAGGCGACTCATTCTGGTATGACCATTGCTCTTTTCAACATTCTTATATGCTAAAGTATTCTACACCCAAAAGAATTGTAAATGAAAGAGGCGATGGTGGCCTCAGTCTGATTTCACTACACTATGTTTCAGGTTACTACACTTTACAATGAACAACATGCCTCGTAATTTTACTCATTACTATATTCTGTCTTCTGCACTTGCACAAAAGAAAACTGGTATTCTCCTTTTACATGTATACAAAGTTCGACTTAACAATTGCAAGCAGTCTTGCCTTGGGTAGCCGTGTCGGTGCTGGTGGTGAGATGCATGTGGTTAACGCAGCTCTTCACGCCTCATGCCCTCAATGGCGGCTGGAACTACGAGCTGTAGCACTCGTATAAGCTACTGCACGTCCGCCACAAAATCTGGGCGCAGGAACTCTTACAATCAGCCCCAGTGGCATAGAGACGGCTTCGACAACCATTTGTCGCGTTCCACTCCACAAACGGCGACGATATTCGCCTCTTCGCTGTTGCAGAATCACTTTTGCGTGAGCACAGTTACGCACGTCCTGTCACGTCAACACTCCCCAGGCCATTCCATTGTTCAGTCCCTGTGTCTCCAGCTACCTCTAGCTATGCTCGTATCACCAAGAGTGGGGGCGTTCCCCTACCACCTTTTCACCGAAATCATTTAGTATTTAAGAATATTTATATTTATTACCCTGGAGTTCATACCAGTCATAATAATTTACTACTAGCGCCTTATAACATTAAATCATACACTAATAGCTTATAATTACCAAGAAAAAGAATACATTTGACTCCGATAGCTTAGTGCATTGTCTGAGAGGCAGCGCTAATTCCCAGTTCCGCCAATAGATGGCATCAGGGTGCACTCCCTGGCAGTCTCACACCAGCGCGCCCGTTTCCGACGCGCGGGCTCCAAATTACTGTCAGCCCACCATCATTTCAGTTCCGTTACAAAGTCATACCGCTGTTCATATCTTTGTAAAAAACAAAGCTACAACGAAGGCAATCATACTGATTGATGTTCCCCTGACGGCAAAAGAACATTTGCTTGAAACATTTTGTAATTTTGCATCTGGACAAACAGTTAATTAGGGTGGTCAAGGTAAATGGAACACCCTGTATATTTAGGTAGATAATGCATCAAATATAATTCATCAGAAGCTGGGTTGATAAGAATGTACAATATCCACCTATTGCTCTACACGATTAAGGAATCCAGCTCCACGCTCCGATTTGTAGATTGCCAGGTTTGGTTTTCCTGATTTCGACATTCTCGTTAATAGCCTCGTATCACACATCCAAAAGAGGAACTACTTTGCCTCCAGACTACTTCACCCAAAATGATGCTGTTTTAAGCTATACAGTAGAGAGGCACATATATGAGCTGTAGTTTCTATCAGAAGCAGGAGTACAGTTTTAGATATTGAAGAAGAGATCGATTCCAACTATCTCACTGTGGAAGTGTCTTACTAGGAGATGTACGAAGAATAACTGTGCAACTGACGGAGAGAAATAACATGTTTAGGTGTTATTTTGAGTTTTTGTACTAGAAGTTTGATGTAGGCGAACTTTCATAGCACTGCAAGGTTAAATAGTAAAGACAAAAAGAAATTCATTCACACACCCAATAGTATTATTTTCTAAATAAAACATTTCTAGGAACTCTCTGCGCAATAACTCGTCCTCCCGTCTTTGTCCATGTCCTGTTTCCGACTCTCTTGTCCATTCCCTCCACCCCTGTCCGCCTAGCTGCCCTTACCACACCACCCTCCTTCTGAAATTCAGCCTTCTTCATTGTTATTGCCAATTCAGATTCCATAACAATAATATTCTAATCATAAGCCAATAAGACACTGTGAAAGCCGACTGCGAGGACGAAAACAAAATAGCACACTGATGTGTATACAATTTTTGTTCAAATATACATATAATGATATATACATATATACATTTCTATATATGGGAGAAGCAATATGTGTAATGGTTTAAATGTCCTACATAGGGAGGAATGATCACCACGATAAAATAAGAGAAATCAGAGCTCGTTTTTCCCGCGTACCGTTCGAGAGTGGAACGGTAGATAGACAGCATGGAGGTGGTTCATTGAACCCTCTGCCAGGCACTTTATTGTGAATAGCAGAGTAATCACGTAGATGTAGATACGCTATGTGTTGAGTGTTGTTTGCTGACAGATACCTGTTGTTTCCACAGCCAACCGGCAGCCGGCAGTGTCCGTGACGGGGCACTCGCTGCCCCCGGCGAGGACGGTCAGCTGGGTGTTGTTCCCGGACAACCCGATCCACGACCCCATCTGGACGCTGGTGGCCATGCAGTGGGGGCAGATCATGACGCACGACATGAGCATGGCCGCGGGCACATCGCAGGCCAGTCAGTAACAATTCTCTCTCTCTCTCTCTCTCTCTCTCTCTCTCTCTCTCTTTCTTTCTCCATTCTGTTCCTGCCTCTGTGGATCACGAGTCTCTGACTGTTTTGACGTGTCACAGCATGACTTCAAGTCGTAAACTAATGTCATCACCTCAGAGTAGCACACACACCCTATAGTGTCTATTGGATATCTATCAATCTGTCTCGTCATCTATAAATTTTGTCCTGAATGTATTTAGGAACCAGGTTTTAAATTGTAAGACATTTCCAGGGGCAGATGTCGACTCTGACCACAATCTATTAGTTATGAACTGTAGATAAAAACTGAAGAAATTGCAAAAATGTGGGAATTTAAGGAGATGGGACCTGGATAAACTGAAAGAACCAGAGGTTGTACAGAGTTTCAGGGAGAACATAAGGGAACAATTGACAGGAATGGGGAAATAAATACAGTAGAAGAAGAATGGGTAGCTTTGAGGGATGAAATAATGAAGGCGGCAGAGGATCAAATAGGTAAAAAGACGAGGGCTAGTAGAAATCCTTGGGTAACAGAAGAAATATTGAATTTAATTGATGAAAGGAGAAAATATAAAAATACAGTAAATGAAGCAGGCAGAAAGGAATACAAACGTCTCAAAAATGATATCGACAGGAAGTGCAAAATGGCTAAGCAGGGATGACTAGAGGATAAACGTAAGGATGTAGAGGCTTATCTCACTAGGAGTAAATTAGATACTCCATACAGGAAAATTAAAGAGCCCTATGCAGAAAGGAGAACCACTTGCATGAATATCAGGAGCCTTGATGGAAACCCAGTTCTAAGCAAAGAAGGTAAAGCATAAAGTTGCAAGGAGTATATAGAGGGTCTATACGAGGGCGATGTACTTGAGAAAATGCAAGAGGATGTAGATGAAGACGAAATGGGAGATATGATACTGAGTGAACAGTTTGACAGAGCACTGAAGGACCTGAGTCGAAACAAGGCCCCTGGAGTAACAACATTCCATTAGAACTACTGACAGCCTTGGGAGAGCCAGTCCTGACAAAACTCTACCATCTGGTGAGGAAGATTTATGAGACAGGCGAAATACCCTCAGACTTCAAGAAGAATATAATAATTCCAATCCCAAAGAAAGAAGGTGTTGACAGATGTTAAAATTACCGAACTATCAGTTTAATAAGTCACAGCTGCAAAATACTAAAACGAATTCTTTACAGACGAATGGAAAAACTAGTAGAGGCCAACCTCGGGGAAGATCAGTTTGGATTCCGTATAAATCAATATAATACTGACCCTACGACTTATCTTAAAAGAAAGATAGACTTAGAGAAATGATTGGAATACTCTCTTTCAAATTCAGAAGGTGGCAGAGGTAAAATACAGGGAGCGAAAGGCTATTTACAATTTCTACAGAAAGCAGATGGCAGTTATTAGAGTCGAGGGGTATGAAAGGGAAGCAGTGGTTGGGAAGGGAGTGAGACAGGGTTGTAGCCTATCCCCAATGTTATTCAATCTGTATATTGAGCAAGCAATAAAGGAAACAAAAGAAAAGTTCGGAGTAGGTATTAAAATCCATGGAGAAGAAATAAAAACTTTTGAGGTTCGCCGATGACATTGTAATTCTGTCAGAGACAGCAAAGAAGAGCAGTTGAATGGAATGGACAGTGTCTTGAATGGAGGGTATAAGATGAACATCAACAAAAGCAAAACGTGGATAATGGAATGTAGTCGAATTAAGTCGGGTGATGGTGAGGGGATTAGGATAGGAAATGAGACACTCAAAGTAGTAAAGGCGCTTTGCTATTTGGGGCCTCTTGCAGGCGTATATTAGCAGTCATCAGACTTCTGCAGGAGCAAGTTCGGGGTCTATCGAGACAGGGGTTTATCGTTCTGTGATACTGCTGCACATGTTGGTCTGTAACCCACGACTAAAATGTGAACATGGAATTAACGTATTCAGGAGAGACGTACTCAATGTCACTCACGCAGGATATCAGAGGCCCAAAGCGACTACCGCCCGACAGACATTGATTGCTCGAGCATGGAGGACCGTACAGCTACGTGAGGTACACTACTGGCCATTAAAATCGCTACACCACGAAGATGACGTGCTACAGACGCGAAATTTAACCGACAGGGAGAAGATGCTGTGATATCCAAATGAATAGCTTTTCAGAGAATTCACACAAGTTTGGCGCTGGTGGCGACAACTACATCGTGCTGACATGAGGAACGTTTCCAGCCGATTTCTCATACACAAACAGCAGTTGACCGGCGTTGCCTGGTGAAACGTTGTTGTGATGCCTCGTGTAAGGAGGAGAAATGCGTACCATAACGTTTCCGACTTTGATAAAGGTCGGATTGCAGCCTATCGCAATTGTGGTTTAGCGTATCGCGACATTGCTGCTCGCGTCGCTCGAGATCCAATGACTGTTAGCAGAATATGGAAAAGGTTTCAGGAGGGTAATACGGAATGCCCTGCTGGATCCCAACGGCCTCGTATCACTAGCAGTCGAGATGACAGGCATCTTATCCGCATGGCTGCAACGGATCGTGCAGCCAGGTCTCGATCCCTGAGTCAACAGATGGGGACGTTTTCAAGACAACAACCATCTGCACGAACAGTTCGACGACGTTTGCAGCAACATGGACTATCAGCTCGGAGACCACGGCTGCGGTTACCCTTGGCGCCTGCGATGGTGTACTCAACGACGAACCTGGTTGCACGAATGGCAAAACATAATTTTTTCGGATGAATCCAGGTTTTGTTTACAGCATAATGATGGTCACAACCGTGTTTGGTGACATCGTGGTGAACACACATTGGAAGCGTGTATTCGTCATCGCCATATTGGCGTTTCACCCGGCGTGATGGTATGGGGTGCCATTGGTTACACCTCTCGGTCACCTCTTGTTCGCAATGACGGCACTTTGAACAGTGGACGTTACGTTTCAGGTGTGTTACGACCCGTGACTCTACCCTTCATTCGATCCCTGCGAAACCCTACATTTCAGCAGGATAATGCACGACCGCATGTTTCAGGTCCTGCACGGGCCTTTCTGGATACAGACAATGTTCGACTGCTGCCCTGGCCAGCACATTCTCCAGATCTCTCACCAATTGAAAACGTTTGGTCAATGGTGGCCGAGCAACCGGCTCGTCACAATACGCCAGTCACTTCTCTTGATGAACTGTGGTATCGTGTTGAAGCTCCATGGGCAGCTGTACCTCTACACGCCATCCGAGCTCTGTTTGACTCAATGCCCAGGCGTATGAAGGCCGTTATTACGGCCAGAGGTGGTTGTTCTGGGTACCGATTTCTCAGGATCTAGGCACCCAAATTGTGTGAAAATGTAATAACGTGTCAGTTCTAGTATAATATATTCGTCCAGTGAATGCCCGGTTATCATCTGCATTTCTTCTTGGTGTAGCAATTTTAATGGCCCGTCGTGTATATTTTATGACCGTGACTTATTAAACTGAACTGGCAGTTGCAAGTCACCTCGGGGGACAATAATATTTTGGGTAAACATTCCCCCTCTCATGCTCTGTCCGTTTAGATTCTAGCCAATAACGATCACCAACCAATAGCGGTAGCAGGAATTTCAACCAATAACCCTTTTCCAGAGTAAGTGTGGAATATTGCTTTTCTATCCAATGACGATGGGTCGCCAATGGTATCCACAGGAGATGAGCTACCAACGCCCATTCTTCTGAATCAGAGCGGGAATATTAGGCTATGACTATGGCCCACCAATGGTAGCCATATGAACGTTAACCAATACTATCACTTCTCCAGCACGAACACGTGAAAACCTCCCTTTATAAGAGGACGCGACACTCGTCTCTTACAGTGTTCCAGCAGTAGTGGACATCAGAAGATCCTGAGGAAGATCCCAGCAGAGGGGTCGAAACGTCGCTCATTTTAAAAGATACATGACGCGGCCTAATAACCCATAAGATTTTAACTTCAGTTCAATAGTACTTTGAAGCGAGAGCAACTGCTATTTTTGGAATTCAAGAGTGTTCATACAGGCAATCTGATGACGTGTCGAGCATCATGCACTGGGAGCATGACGACCATTGTTGAGGCTCCCGTTGACAGGACAGCAGAAAGAGGGTTGCCGACAGTGGTGGCACAGTGACAACATTAGAAGCAGTAGGTGCCCTACATCGTCTATTCAGACAACTCCTGGTTCTGTGTGCAGGATCACGATGGACGTATCCGCGTGTGGAGGGTTTGAAGAGAATGGACGTTTTCCAGTTGCATCTGTCACTGTCAAACGGGCCTAGGTATGCTGATATTGGGCGCTGTTCTGTACACCACACAGCCACCTCTGCATAGCTGGTTAGATTTGAACGACTGTCTCTACAATCATCATATTTTAAGGCCAGTACTTGTGCTCTGTTTTCGAAGTGTAGGTGACGTTATGTTTCAACAAGATAACACACGACCTCAGACTTCTCAACCACTGACAACACCTGCTCATGGGTTACCACCATTTGCTAACCACTGCGGTTGAAGAATGGGATATCCATGAAGTCGTATGGCTTGAAGTGTCCGTAATTGTCATCAAAGCTCTATACAATTCGATAACCAGCCAGATTGTAGTTATTGTTGCCACCAGACATCTTTGCTCTCTGTGTTCTAAATTTCACACCTTGTACATCCCAAATGTAATCATGTGTTCTTCCTACCGAGCTGTTTACCCACAATAAGTAAACTTCTATATGCACTTTCGTTTCTTGTACCACAAATTTAATGGCCAGGAGCACATTTTCTGTGAAGTTTACACACTTGATCATTATCCTATGTCACGCGAGAGTTTTTAACCAATCTCCAAGTCCCAATTTTATCTACTTTAAACCCATGTTTTTTTATCATGTTTATTTTATCTTCACATATTCTTTCGAGTGACCTGCCAGGTTGGCCAAGGACGCTAATGCGCTGCTCCCTGGATTCGGGTAGGCGCCATGGCCCCGGTTCGAATCCGCCTGGCGGATTAACGACGAGGGCCGGTGCACGAGCCAGCCTCGATGTTGTTTTTATGCGGTTTTCCACACCCCACTAGGTGAATACTGGGCTGGTCCCCACGTCCAGCCTCAGTTACAAGACTCGCATACATTTGAAAACGTTCGCACTACTTCATGGCTTACAGTAGGCGCAGGCAGCTGGGGTATACTAATTCTGTCCTGGGGGGGGGGGGGCGGGGGGGGGGGGGAGGGAGGATACCAGGTGCTAAACAGAAAGGGCATGTGGCCACCCTGTGACACTAACCTCGCCAAATCCATAGCAACAGGGCGGACCCCGTGCTGAAGTGGGACAAAAGCCCAAGAAAATGACGATGATATCCTTACGAGCACATTTCTGGGTAGTTTTGTTTCATTCATTGCAATCTGCATGTTTCGTGTGCAGTTGCCTAGAAAATTCTCGTTTTGCTTTTAATAGCTGCATAGTTGCATTTGACATCATTTCCTTTTCTTCCTTCAAAGCTTTAACATACACTGAGGTCACAAAGACATGGGGTAGCGATTTGCACATATACAGATAGTGGTAGTCTCGTTTACACATGATACAAAAGGGTAGTGCAGTTGCGGAGCTGTCATTTGTACTCAAGTGATTCATGTGAAAATGTTTCCGACATGATTATGGTCGCACGACGGCATTAACAGACTTTTAACGCGTAATGGTAGTTGGAGCTACATGCGTGGGACATTCCATTTGGGATCTCGTTAGGGACTTCAGTATTCCGAGAGTGTGCCGAGAATATAAAATTTCACGCATTACCTCTCACCATGGTCAGTGCTATGGTAGACGGCCTTCACTAACCGACAAGCAGCATGCCCTGAAATAACCGCAGAAGTCAATGTGGTACGCACGACTGAGGCGAAATCTGGCATTAATGGGCTATGGCAGCAGGCGACCCACGTGAGTGCCTTTGCCAACAGCACGAAGTCGCCTGCAGCGCCTCTCCTGCGCTCCTGACCGTATGGGTTGGACCCCAGACGACTGTAAAAACGTGACCTGGCCAGGTGAGACCCGACTCCAGCTGGTAAGAGCTGACGGTGGGGTTCGATCGTGGCGCAGACCCCGTGAAGCCAACGACCGAAGTTGTCGACAAGGCACTCTGTAACTGGTGGTGGTTCCATAGTGTTGTTGGCTGTGTTTACATGAAATGGACTGGGTCCTCTGATCCAACTGAACCGATAACTGACTCGAAACAGTTATGTTCGGGTACTTGGAGACCATCGGCAGCCATTGGTGGTTTTCATGAAATTCCATCTTGGGCGTTGTACGGTTGTTATTAGTGGGATATGGATTCCAATTCCAATCAAGACTGGGCGATGTCGGCTATGAGGGGAGTCTGTTAATACACGTCTTGTAGTTCTTAGTGGTGTATGGTTATTGCCAGTCGTCACAAAGCATAAATCTGGATTATATTCCTTTCTCCAAGCTGCTGAATCTAACAACACTACCACAACAAAGGTAAAATTTAATTATGATTGTAGTGTTGCTCACGCTGCTAAATATTGCATTTTCGGGCAACAACACATTATGTGGCAGGTGTCATTAGAGCACAGTTAATAAAGTCATTTCATGTAATAATGAATAAACTAGGCACTCATCTTTTCGTGTTTCCCACGCTGGTCTCGTTGTGAACTCATGGCTCAATCGTCGAAAATCTAGGTACCGATGATTCCAAGCTCGGATGCAAAGAGGACTAGGTGTTATTCTGCGATATTCAAAAGTTTTATAGATGTCATTCATAAACCATTCTTGAAGGTTTAACTTTTGCAAGTTAGGACAATGGTGATGTAAAAAAAGTAATCAGCACTCCGAATTTAAGTTACACTTCTTTTTTATTACTTTTGTTGCAATATCACGTAACTCACAAAACATCACTTCACAATATAAAACATACTTGAAAATATCTTCCTCACTGTTAAAGTTCACATTTTATAAACTGACTACAGTTTGCGTCTTTTCAACATGACGACCAAGACTTGACTCCCTCATAAGCGCTTACGCGTCCAAAAATCAGAGTTACAAGTACGTCCAAGATCATAGTGACAAAAGAAAGAATTCACATAAGAATAATATCATTGCAATATAAACATATCGATATATCAAAGTACCTCTACATTAATGAAATCAAATCTGAATGTTGTCTCAGAAATATGTTAACTACTTTACAGAAACACAGCAGAATATTGCTGGTATCGAGAGGTTGAGGTGAGGTGTCGTAATGGTTACGTAATTCAAGTACCATTACATGACCTAAATGTTCCTTGATCCTTTGGGTTGAAAACTAAGAACATGGGAGAGAGTGTCACGGACATGATTTGCAGTGGACATCATTACAATGAAGGCGTTTTTCGTTGCGGCGGAATCTTCTCACGAAATTTCAGTCACCAAATTTCTCCTCCAAATGCGAAAATATTTTGTTGACACCGACTTACATACGGAGAAACGTACATCGTAATAAAACGAGGGAAATCAGAGTTCGCACGGAAAGATATAATTGTTCTTTTTTTTTCGCGCTCTGATCGAGATTGGAATAATAGAGAATTATTGTGAAGACACTTAAGTGTGATTTATAGAGTACCCATGCATAGTTAGATGCAGATGCAGAAACAACAGTGGCATCGGGCGTTCCGCAAGGAAGTGTTGCAGGCTATCTGCTGTTCCCGATCTACATGAACGCTTTGCGAGAGAATGTACCCAGATTTCTTTGATTCTTTGCAGATGATGCTGTTATTTACCGACTTGTACAGTCGTTACAATAAAAAGCTATTGCAAAATGTGTTAAACACGATATCTGTATGGTGCGAAAAGTGGCAACTGACTCTAAATAATGAAATCATTCATACGAGTATTAAAAGGAATCCAGTAAATTCCGGTTACGTGATAAATCGCACAAATCTGACGGCTGCGAATTCGACTAAATACCTAGCAGATACAATTACGAACATCTTAACGGTCATATTACGTAACGCTCTGAGGAACGTGTACCACAAAAATGTGTTTTATTGGCAGAACACTTAGAACATGCAACAGTGTACTAAAGAGATTGCCTACAGTACTCCTGTCCGTCCTCTGGTAGAATACTGTTGTGCAGTGTGGGATCCTTACCAGATACGATTGCTGCAGAACATCGAAAAAGTTCAAAGAAGGACAGCACGTTTTGTATTATGGCGAACAAGGGGAGAGAGTGCCATCGATATGATCCGCGACTTTGGGTGTCAATCGTTAAAACAAAGGCATTTTTCAATGCACAAAATTTTAACCTCCTGGTTTCTCCTCTGAATGCGACAATATTCTACTCGCGAAAACCTTCACAGGAACGGATAACCATCTTAATAAAATAAGAGATATCGGAGCTTCCACGGAAATCGGGCGCCATTCAAGAGTAGAACGGTAGAGAAATTGCTTGAGACTGATTTGATGTACCCTCTGCCAGGCAATCAATTGTGAATTGCAGACTAGTCATGTAGATGGTCACAAAGTACTGCCTCATCAGTGTGCTATGCTACACGTTCACGTATATCAGTTTTCGATTTTAATTATGATACAGCCCATATTATATGAATTTTCACTAGCTACTGCGCCACCTACGAATGTAGGAAAAGAATCAACTTCAGAGTTTCCTAACAACTAGCCATCACGACTGTTATCAAAAGGGAAAAAAATCCTATAATGAAATTTCCTGGCAGTTTAAAACTGTGTGCCACGCTGGGTCTCGAACACCGCACCTTTGCCTTTAATGGGCAAGTGCTCTGCCTACTTAGCTATCCAAGCACGACTCACGACCCGTTCCCACAGCTCCAATTTCGTCAGTACGTCATCTTCTACATTCCAAACTTCATAGAAGGTCCTAAGTTCAGGTCCAGGACCGACACAAAATTTTAATCTGCGAGGACGTTTCATGTCACTGTAGACTCCCGGAATGAGATTTTCACTCTGCAGCGGAGTGTGCGCTGATATGAAACTTTCTGGCACATTAAAACTGTGTGCCGCATCGAGACTCGAACTCGGGACCTTTGCCTTTCGGGGGCAAGTGCTCTACCAACTGAGCTACTTCTTTTTTTTTTTTTTTTTTTTTTGTCGTTGCGGACGTCGCAAGACATCCTGTTCAAGTTCGGTGCTTGATCGTTCCACTCAGTTTTTTATTACAGAGGCCAACCGGCTCTCTGACCGAACACGCTAAGCTACCGTGCCGGCGAGATACTCAAGCACGACTCACGCCTCGTCCTCACAGCTTTACTTCCGCCAGTACCAGGTCCCGAGTTCGAGTCTCGGTCCGGCACACAGTTTTAATCTGCCAGGAAGTTTCATATCAGCGCACACTCCGCTGCAGAGTGAAAATCTCATTCTGGAAACATCCCCCAGGCTGTGGCTAAGCCATGTCTCCGCAATATCCTTTCTTTCAGGAGTGCTACTCTTGCATGGTTAGTAGGAGAGCTTCTGTAAAGTTTGGAAGGTAGGAGGCGAGGTACTGGCGGACGTAAAGCTGTGAGGACGGGGCGTGAGTCGGGCTTGGGTAGCTCAGTTGGTAGAGCACTTGCCCGCGAAAGGCAAAGGTCCCGAGTTCGAGTCTCGGTCCGGCACACAGCTTTAATCTGCCAGTAAGTTTCACTGTAGACTCCGTTTCAGAGCGACAGAGTCATTGTGAAAATGTCCCATACTGTTTTAGGAATTTTGTCAACACCATACAGTGCTTCATAGTAGGTCCTTTCCCATCAGGTCACCGAAGTTTAGCGCTGTCGGGTTTGACTAGCACTTGGATGGGTGACAATCCAGGTCTGCCGAGTGCTGTTGGCAAGCGTGGTTCACTCTATATGCAATTCAGAACCTGTAAGAGGTTTCCACCCTGCATATGCATAAAGTATGAAGAAGAGCAGATAGAAGAGGTCGACAGTCTTAAATTCCTGGGATTACAACTTGATAATAAATTCAGTTGGGGGGAACGCACCACAGAACTGCAGGAACGCCTTAACAAATCTATATTTGCAATTCGAGTGTTAGCAGACATAGGCGACATAAAAATGAAAAAGCTTGCATACTTTGCCTACTTTCATTCCATAATGTCATATGGTATAATTTTTGGGGTAACTCTTCAAGTCAAAAGTTTTCAGAGTCCAAAAGCGTGTAATACGTATTATTTGTGGAGTAAATTCGCGGACGTCCTGTAGAAACCTCTTCAAAGAACTGGGTATACTAACTACTGCCTCTCAGTATATTTACTCCTTAATGAAATTTGTCCTAAATAATATTTTTTCCAACAAACAGCTCAGTTCATACATACAACACCAGGAACAAAAACGATCTTCACAAGGACTTAAAAGCACTTACTTTAGTTCAAAAAGGGGTCCACTACTCAGGAACACTCACCTTCAATAATTTGCCAGCGAACATAAAAAATTTAGTTACAAATAAAGATCAGTTTAAAAGGAGCCTGAAAGACTTACTAGTGGCCAACTCCTTCTACTCCATTGACGAATTTTTTAATACAAACAAATGATGTATATATTCATACTATTAGTATTATTATTTCAGCTTAAAAAAAATGACATGTTCGACATCCACGAGGATCTGCTCAGCACGGATCTATGGAACGAAAAAGTAATCTAATCTAAGTCCTTGTAAAGCCGATTCAGGAGCTACTTGGGTGAAAAGCAGCTGCTCCAGTCACTAAAATTGACATCGACTGGGAGAGCAGTGTGCTGACCACATACTCCTCCATATCTGAACCAATGACGTCCGTGGGTTGAGGATAACACGGCGGTCGGTCGGTGCCGTTGGGCCTTCCGAGACTTGTTCGGAATTCCTTCAGTTTTTTGGTCGGCCACTTCGAACCATAAATGTACTAGCTGCATAAATGTACACTTTGGTTGATAAAATGGTGTCGCGTGTGAGGAGTGAGCCGACGTCGACGCGTCGTGTGTCCGCAGAGGCGCACAGGACGCAGTGCTGCGCGTCCGACGGCAGCCACTGGTCGCTGACGAACGAGCCCACGTGCTACCCCATCATCATCGACGAGAAGGACCCCGTCTTCGGGCCGGCCGGCATCCGCTGCATGAACTTCGTGAGGACCACGGCGGACGCCTGCTCTCACCACGCCAGCGAGCAGGTGAGTCCTCCACCACCAGGTCTCGACGGCTTTCCTGAGCCCCAAGTGCCTGGGGACTGAGCGTGCTGTCCTCCAGCTCATCATCATCATCATCGTCAGCATCATCATCGTCATCTTGCACAGTATCTAGCCACTGGCAGGACCCGCTTGGTACATCAACCTCTTCATCTTCTCATCCTTGTCGCCATTCCCACCCACTCCTGTCCTCTCTTCTAGAGGCTCTTTTCCACTCCTTTTAGCCACTTATCCATTAGGCTTCCCTTTGGTTTCTCGCCTTCGATCTCCATCTTGTGCATCCTCTGGAGTATCCGTATCTCATCTTCTATTATGGCATGCCCACAGCACTTTCCTTTCCCCAATGTCATTTAGGTAGGATTCCTCAGGTGTTATCTCGCCAAGACTTTAATTCCTCTTTGTTACACCCTGTAATGGTTCTTTATTTACGTGACCATTACGGCACTCCAACCCCAGTTCTCGATACCAGTAATATCGTACTACTTTTCGGTTTTATTAATGTATAGGTACTCCGATGTATCGATATATTACAGTGATATGGTTCTTGTGTGTATTCATTTCTGTGAGACTGTCAAGTTACTTACTTGTAACCGTTTTGGCGCGAATGCGCACAGAGAACAATCTTTGTTTCACTTTGCAGAAGTTAAGTTGTTATTTCGCTTTGTAAAAGAACAGTCAAGTCTTTGGTTAAAGTGGAAATTAAACATATGAAGATTGATACAAAACTGTTTTCTTGATGATGTGACAATTAAGAAGAAGTATACGTGAATTTATAAGAAGTTTAATAAAAATGTGGATCGTGAACACCAAGTCAAAAATTATTTCTACCGTACCATTGTTCTGATCTGGGATTGTTTGATCATTAAGAATTTCCTGAAAAACGCATGTGTTAGGTCTTCAAATATTGCTAAAATACAGAGATGAACCTTCTAGCAGTCAAAGTGGAATCACCCTAGAATCAACAAGGTGAGCCATAACAACTTCGACGAAATCTACGTGGGAATCCATTCAAGTTAAGTGCCAAAATTAATGACTTTTTTACAGTGACTTCATTATTTCCATTCTGACGATACCATCTACAGTCAATAGCTTTGTTGTTGCACGATAAAGCGAACATATGCTGCGTGAGCAACATTATTAATCTGATTTCTAACCTACTTTGCAAGTGGTGGTATTGTTAGAACCTACCCGAGTTTTCTAAAATTCATTTCACTTGCTTACAACAAACATTTTTCCCTTACCTTCATGACCGAGGTTAATGCTCTATTATGTCACTATGCTCGACTTTCCAAGTTCTTTCCGATGCCATTAAAAAGACTGTATCATTCTGTTTAAAGAATCATACGCGCTTCAGTATCTCGCTAGATACAGGAGTTACGGCTGTTTATTGAACGCCAAAGTACGTGCTCCTTAGCGTCATATCATTGCCGAAAGCATCGTTTCGTTATTTGAAACTGTTCACTAAATAAAAGCGGTGTTACATCTTACACGACCCACCGTATATTTTAAAAACATAGGCATATGTCTGAACTTCATAGTTTTATTACTTCGATTTAAGCAGCTTTTTTAATACTATCGATGAAAATTTTCTTTCCAGTAATTGTAAAAAAAAATACGCAAATCTCCCAACTTTTTGATAATATTGTTTCGTTTTATTATATAGGGTATTTCAGAAGTGATGGTCAATAATTCACACATGGAAAGTACAGGCCAAAAGTAGCTAAAACTCTCCAATTAACATGGGTCTGCAAATCAACCGTTGCCGAGGTATCGCATTAATTCTAGTTGGGAACCAACTATAAACGCCTCCGGATACCGCAGTATTTACGCTGCTATCTCAAGGTTTGGGATCGACTATCTGTCTATTTACGCATGCGCAACTACTTCCCTTTCCCACTCTGTACTCTGTGCACTGTGCCGTACCGACCTAACAATCAGTTTCGAACGTGAAGGCACCATGGTTGGTTGGTTGGTTGGTTGTTTCGGGGAAGGAGACCAGACGGCGAGGTCATCGGTCTCATCGGATTAGGGAAGGACGGGGAAGGAAGTCGGCCGTACCCTTTGAAAGGAACCATCCCGGCATTTGCCTGGAGCGATTTAGGGAAACCACGGAAAACCTAAATCAGGATGGCCGGACGCGGGATTGAACCGTCGTCCTCCCGAATGCGAGTCCAGTGTCTAACCACTGCGCCACCTCGCTCGGTAAGGCACCATGGACATAGGTTACGCTGACATGCACTTCATGTGTGGCAAATCTAATGGCGGCGCCGTTGAGGCTGTACGATTGTGCGAAAAAGCTTTTCCTTTTCGCAGGCAGCAGGTTACATCAGCGGCTTAGAGAGACCGGGAATTTCGCGCACCAGGTACTAGAAGGTCGACCCAGATCCATAGTACCCGATGTCGAGGAAACGGTGTTACGCATTGTACACGAACGTCTGAGTACGTCAACAAGGAGGATTGCTACCTAAGAGCGTGTCCTGAGTCATAGCAGTGTGTGGCGGATTTTACGTCGTCAAGTACTCTATCCGTATCATCTTCAGTGAGTGCATGTCCTCAGCAATGTAGACTTTCCTTCTAGAAAGAATTTCTGCCAATGGGTGCAACAACAGTGTATCCTGAATCCCCTGTTTGTAAGCAGTATTCTGTTCACGGATGAGGCTGGATTAATCCGTGACGGTATTTTTAGATGATGGTGTACAGATGTGTGTGAAATCTCATGGGACTTAACTGCTAAGGTCATCAGTCCCTAAGCTTACACACTACTTAACCTAAATTATCCTAAGGACAAACACACACACCCGTGCCCGAGGGAGGACTCGAACCTCCGCCGGGGCCAGCCGCACAGTCGATGACTGCAGCGCCTTAGACCGCCGGTTTTTTTTTAATTTTCATTACTGTCACATTTGGGCCGATGTCTATCCTAATGCAACACACGTATCACGAAATGAGCAGCGTTATTCGTTGAACAGCAGGACTGCTCGGAGACTGCATAGTTGGACCACACTTCCTGCCACAGAGACTAACCGGACAGCAGTATATGCGGTTCCTGCGGTCTGTTCGTCCAGATGTACATTATGATGTCCCACTGAACCGACGTCTGAACATCTGGTTCACGCATGACGGTGCTCCAGCACCGGCCTCTAACTCGGACATATGGTCAGCATTGCATACGTAGAGGAAGGCCTATGCCATGGCGTCCGAGGTCTCCGAATTTAATCCCAGCGGACTTGTATGTGTGGTGTCATGTTAAAAGCCTGCTCTACGTTACCGAGGTCAACTTTCTTCAGGAATTACGCTTGCAGATTGAAGCAGTTTTTCGGCATTTACAAAAATCCCCAGGACTGCCTGAGAGGATTCGCAACTCGTTTCAGAGACGACCTCAGTATTGCATACCGACGCATGAACAACATTTCGAACACCTACTTTAACGTTTAGAGATGCCACTTGTTCCTAGACACTGACAAACCGTAACAGAAACTATGTTGTATCTCGACAACGATTGGTTTGTGGGAACATGTTTATTGAAGCTTTTTAGCTACTTTTGGCCTGTACTTTCCGTGTCTGAATTATTGACCATCACTTCTGAAGCACCCTCAGACCACCATCTGCTGCAAATAAACATTAGATTTCAACCTAACAGAAAGAAACCACCAATGAACAAAACAGTTAGAACTGATCCAGAATACCTTAAACTTAACAAGAGGGAAATTCTCCAGGAAATTGGGCAATCAAATGCAACGAACTGGAATGAACTTGCAGAAGTACTGAAAAACACTATGAAATTTGGCAAACCCCCAAGAAAGAGAAAACACAGATGGTGGAACAGTGCATGTGATCAAGCAATAGAAGAAAGAATACAAGCTTGGAAAACTTTCAGTAGCAACAAAACTACAGAAAAATGGCAGGAATTTTTGAGAATACAAGTTCATCCAAGGCAATACGAAGAGAAAAACGTACATATGATAAAAGCCGGCTTAAAGAAATTGAACAAGAATTTATCAGGAAGAACACCAGAAATTCTTACAAAATTTTCGAGGTAAACCTAACAGGGTATCAGCCACCCAATCTGTGCTTTCGCCGGTCCGATGGATCACTAGAAACCAACCCTAAAAAGAACTGTCAAATTTTAGCTAAATACACTCCTGGAAATGGAAAAAAGAACACATTGACACCGGTGTGTCAGACCCACCATACATGCTTCGGACACTGCGAGAGGGCTGTACAAGCAATGATCACACGCACGGCACAGCGGACACACCAGGAACCGCGGTGTTGGCCGTCGAATGGCGCTAGCTGCGCAGCATTTGTGCACCGCCGCCGTCAGTGTCAGCCAGTTTGCCGTGGCATACGGAGCTCCATCGCAGTCTTTAACACTGGTAGCATGCCGCGACAGCGTGGACGTGAACCGTATGTGCAGTTGACGGACTTTGAGCGAGGGCGTAAAGTGGGCATGCGGGAGGCCGGGTGGACGTACCGCCGAATTGCTCAACACGTGGGGCGTAAGGTCTCCACAGTACATCGATGTTGTCGCCAGTGGTCGGCGGAAGGTGCACGTGCCCGTCGACCTGGGACCGGACCGCAGCGACGCACGGATGCACGCCAAGACCGTAGGATCCTACGCAGTGCCGTAGGGGACCTCACCGCCACTTCCCAGCAAATTAGGGACACTGTTGCTCCTGGGGTATCGGCGAGGACCATTCGCAACCGTCTCCATGAAGCTGGGCTACGGTCCCGCACACCGTTAGGCCGTCTTCCGCTCACGCCCCAACATCGTGCAGCCTGCCTCCAGTGGTGTCGCGACAGGCGTGAATGGAGGGACGAATGGAGACGTGTCGTCTTCAGCGATGAGAGTCGCTTCTGCCTTGGTGCCAATGATGGTCGTATGCGTGTTTGGCGCCGTGCAGGTGAGCGCCACAATCAGGACTGCATACGACCGAGGCACACAGGGCCAACACCCGGCATCATGGTGTGGGGAGCGATCTCCTACACTGGCCGTACACCACTGGTGATCGTCGAGGGGACACTGAATAGTGCACGGTACATCCAAACCGTCATCGAACCCATCGTTCTACCATTCCTAGACCGGCAAGGAAACTTGCTGTTCCAACAGGACAATGCACGTCCGCAAGTATCCCGTGCCACCCAACGTGCTCTAGAAGGTGTAAGTCAACTACCCTGGCCAGCAAGATCTCCGGATCTGTCCCCCATTGAGCATGTTTGGGACTGGATGAAGCGTCGTCTCACGCGGTCTGCACGTCCAGCACGAACGCTGGTCCAACTGAGGCGCCAGGTGGAAATGGCATGGCAAGCCGTTCCACAGGACTACATCCAGCATCTCTACGATCGTCTCCATGGGAGAATAGCAGCCTGCATTGCTCCGAAAGGTGGATATACACTGTACTAGTGCCGACATTGTGCATGCTCTGTTGCCTGTGTCTATGTGCCTGTGGTTCTGTCAGTGTGATCATGTGATGTATCTGACCCCAGGAATGTGTCAATAAAGTTTCCCCTTCCTGGGACAATGAATTCACGGTGTTCTTATTTCAATTTCCAGGAGTGTATTTTCACTCACTTCTCAACTGCAAGCCTCCGTCAGAACAACTAGATTTCGAAACACCTACATCTAATCCCGATTCAAATCCACCATCACTTAAAGAGGTAATGGAAATAATCAATTCTTTGAAGAACAACAAGTCTCCAGGGGAAGACGGAATCATAGCAGAAATATGGAAATTAAATAACAACAATCTCACACAAACAACCCGCAGAATTATAACAAATATTTGGGAAACTGAACAAATACCTGCAGAGTGGAAATGTGCATTAATTCACACTCTCCACAAAAAAGGTGCAAAAACCGATTCAAATAATTACAGGGGAATTCCACAGCTCCCTGTAATATACAAAATTCTTTCAAAGGCCCTGTTAAACAGACTAGAGGAACAAGCTGACCAGTTAATAGGGGAGTATTAGGCAGGGTTTCGCAAAGGTCGATCTTGCATCGAACAGATATGAAACTTAAAAACAATTTTGCAAATGAGAAGATAATACTGTGGTAATTTTCGTCGATTTTAAAAAGGCTTAGGATTCAACAGATAGACCAACGTTGTTTCACACCTTAGACGAGTTCAGGATTGACAGGAAAACAAGGTCAATTATTCAACAGGAATTAACAGATACAACCTCCAAAGTTAAATTCAGCCGGCCAGAGTGGCCGAGCGGTTCTAGGCGCTTCAGTCTGGAACCGCGCGACCGCTACGGTCGCAGGTTCGAATCCTGCCTCGGGCATGGACGTGTGTGATGTCCTTACGTTAGTTAGGTTTAAGTAGTTCTAAGTTCTAGGGGACTGATGACCTCAGCTGTTGAGTCCCATAGTGCTCAGAGGCATTTGAACCATTTTTAGTTAAATTCATAGGAGAAACATCACAAGCATTTCATATCCATACTGGTGTTCGCCAAGGAGATGGAATGTGCCCCCTTCTGTTTAACATGGTTCTGGAAAAAATTGTGAGGACATAGGAAAAGGAAATAAGAGGAATTCAGCTTGGTATTAAAAAAGAGCAGAGAATCAGGGTGAAGTGTCTGGCTTTCGCGGACGATCTTGCCATTCTGGCGAACAATAGAGAGGAAGCCAAACTTGCATTGGAAAAACTATACGAAATCTCACAGAAAACTGGGCTACAAATCTCCTACGAGAAAACACAGTACATGAAAAACAAACCTGTAGATAATCTCCCCATTACTACTCAATACGGGAAAGTGGCACAAGTTGCCCACTTCAGATGTCTGGGAGAGATAATCCAACCACCAGGACTGAACTCATTATAAATAGAGATAGAATCTCCAGATTACAAAAAGCATATAAGCTTACTTGGAATCACTGTAATAATAAATCTATTTCTGTCAATGTGAAACTAATGCATTACAACGCAGTAGTCCTACTAGAAACACTTTATACTGCAGAAACTACAGTGATTCATGGTCATACTAAGCTCAGAGAGACTGAAAAACAGGAAAGAAAAATTCTGAGGAAAATATATGGACTAGTGTTTTGGGAAGGAATTTGGACGAAGAGACCAACTAGAGTGATTTACAAAAACATAGAAACAATAACAGAAACCATTAGAAACAGAAGGATGAAATTTTATGGACATATTAGAAGGATGAATAAAAGCAGGCTCACAAGACAAATCTTTGAGATAGTAAACAAGAGCAAAAACAAGACGAAGTGGATCACTGAAGCAGAAGAAGACATTAAAGAACTGGGGATCACACAAGACAACATAAACAATAGAGAACAGTTTAGAAACATCAAACAGAAACTCACACTTAAACAAGAACACACGGAGAACAGAACGGGAAAAATATGGTCGGAAGAACGCAAGAGAGAACACAGTGAACGTATGAAGAGAATTTGGGAAGAACGAAGAAAGAAGAAGAAATCATAACTACTCAAGTTCAATCGCTCTCTCAAAAGGGCAAACCGAAAATTATATACAGGGTGTTTCAAAAATGACAGGTATATTTGAAACGGCAATAAAAACTAAACGAGCAGCGATAGAAATATACCGTTTGTTGCAATATGCTTGGGACAACAGTACATTTTCAGGCAGACAAACTTTCGAAATTACAGTAGTTACAATTTTCAACAACAGATGGCGCTGCAAGTGATGTGAAAGATATAGAAGACAACACAGTCTGTGGGTGCGCCATTCTGTACGTCGTCTTTCTGCTGTAAGCGTGTGCTGTTCACAACGTGCAAGTGTGCTGTAGACAACATGGTTTATCCCTTAGAACAGAGGATTTTCCTGGTGTTGGAATTCCACCGCCTAGAACACAGTGTTGTTGCAACAAGACGAAGTTTTCAACGGAGGTTTAATGTAACCAAAGGACCGAAAAGCGATACAATAAAGAATCTGTTTGAAAAATTTCAACGGACTGGGAACGTGACGGATGAACGTGCTGGAAAGGTAGGGCGACCGCGTACAGCAACCACAGAGGGCAACGCGCAGCTAGTGCAGCAGGTGATCCAACAGTGGCCTCGGGTTTCCGTTCGCCGTGTTGCAGCTGCGGTCCAAATGACGCCAACGTCCACGTATCGTCTCATGCGCCAGAGTTTACACCTCTATCCATACAAAATTCAAACACGGCAACCCCTCAGCGCCGCTACCATTGCTGCACGAGAGACATTCGCTAACGATATAGTGCACAGAATTGATGACGGCGATATGCATGTGGGCAGCATTTGGTTTACTGACGAAGCTTATTTTTACCTGGACGGCTTCGTCAATAAACAGAACTGGCGCATATGGGGAACCGAAAAGCCCCATGTTGCAGTCCCATCGTCCCTGCATCCTCAAAAAGTACTGGTGTGGGCCGCCATTTCTTCCAAAGGAATCATTGGCCCATTTTTCAGATCCGAAACGATTACTGCATCACGCTTTCTGGACATTCTTCGTGCATTTGTGACGGTACGAACTGCCTTAGACGACACTGCGAACACCTCGTGGTTTATGCAAGATGGTGTCCGGCCACATCGCACGGCCGACGTCTTTAATTTCCTGAATGAATATTTCGATGACCGTGTGATTGCTTTGGGCTATCCGAAACATACAGGAGGCGGCGTGGATTGGCCTCCCTATTCGCCAGACATGAACCCCTGTGACTTCTTTCTGTGGGGACACTTGAAAGACCAGGTGTACCGCCAGAATCCAGAAACAATTGAACAGCTGAAGCAGTACATCTCATCTGCATGTGAAGCCATTCCGCCAGACACGTTGTCAAAGGTTTCGGGTAATTTCATTCAGAGACTACGCCATATTATTGCTACGCATGGTGGATATGTGGAAAATATCGTACTATAGAGTTTCCCAGACCGCAGCGCCATCTGTTGTTGACAATTGTAACTACTGTAATTTCGAAAGTTTATCTGCCTGAAAATGTACTGTTGTCCCAAGCATATTGCAACAAACGGTGTATTTCTATCACTGCTCGTTTAGTTTTTATTGCCGTTTCAAATATACCGGTCATTTTTGAAACACCCTGTATATATATATATATATATATATATATATATATATATATATATATATATATATATATATGTGTGTGTGTGTGTGTGTGTGTGTGTGTGTGTGTGTGTGTGTGTGTGTGTAAACTTTTATGGAACGCTGTACTACACCTCAACACTTCAAGTGACACAGACACATGACTATATCTTCAAACACAGTCCCAAGTGTCGCAACCTTCTCCCAGTCTGACCTCGGAAATATAAATCCGCTCTTTGGTTACGGAGACAATCGAGAACCTCTGTGTCAACGCCCTTATGATCGCAAAATCTCTTCTCCCCCCAGATGTTCTCTCAGATTGCCGAAAATATGAAAAAGTTTCCTTCTCGACCAGCATCAGGCCCGCCTGTTCGTCCTTGGACAAATTGTTGGCACCATTTCACTACAACTACACGTGACATTGCATTTGCTCTGTATACTGCCACAATTTCACTGTGATTCTGTGTGTAATTTGGCCATTTTTCTCCACAACTGTTTCACCGTCCCACGTACTTCAGCCTTGGAGTACGTTTCCAGTTGGTGCGCCATTTTACTCGCACAAGGTGATTGATGTAGCTATTATCCATATGGCAGCAGGGTTGTGCCTGCTGGGAACACAGAACGTGTCCTCTCTCCTGACAATGCGCCATTGTTGCTACGGAGTCGTCTTAGCATGAGACGACATTCGTAACTTACTTTCTGCATTATGACACAGATTACTTTGTGAAGTCCCTACGTATACTAGGTCTCCCAGGAGGAATGGTCAGAATTCATGTGAGTAACGATGATTCTAAGCAAAAAAGTCCCGTATATATGGGCTCTTAAATGCATATCTTAAGAGCTATTAGTGTAAACGGCCTTACCGCAGTGGTAACACCGGTTCCCGTCAGATAACCGAAGTTAAGCGCTGTCGGACTGGGCTAGCACTTGGATGGGTGACCATCCGGAAAGCGGGTTGCACTCAGCCCTTGTGAGGCAAACTGAGGAGCTACTTGATTGAGAAGTAGCGGCTTCGGTATAGTAAACTGACATATGGCCGGGAGCGTGGTGTGCTGACCACAAGCCCCTCCATACCCGCATCCAGTGACGCCCGTGGGCTGAGGATGACACGTGGACCAGTCGGTGCCTTTGGGCATTCATGGCTTGTGCGGGAGGAGAGAGAGAAGAGCTATTAGTATTTCTTCAGTAGAAGAGTTGTGTTTCACAGTTGCGAAGAGAATCAAGTGTTCGTAGGTCTGAGGGATTGCACTTTAGAGCCCATGTTTATTGGACATTTTCTCTTGTTTTGGTTCGCACTAGCGCTTCTCAAAATGTGGAAAGCGGAGAGATTGCATTAGTAGAAATTTTTTTACAGCATCGACGATGGACATTTTGGAGCCCATGTTTATTAGACTTTTTAGTTTCGAATGATCGTCCCTGCCATGTCCCTGAATATTGATTATTACTTCTGTGGCACCCTGTGTATAAGTATGAGACAGCAATGTAAATATAGTAAAAATAACTATTGTGTTGAAGGACCTGCACTAGGAAAGGGTAGTTAGGAGAGGGAAGGTTATAGGATGTGAAAGGTTGTACGGTTCATATCCTCTAACCTTTCCTCTCCTAACTACGGTATGGGTCTGAACAAAGGGCTATATATGGATTGTAATTTCGAGATAGGCTGGAAAGGCTTGATTGGTGGAATGCCGATATGGATTGTAGAATTGGGATTTTATGTAGGACACGATGAGGAATGGAGTAGAATAAATGGAGAAAGAGAGCCTTAATGTGGGGCAGACTGGTGTGTCACATTAACGTTGGTGTAGGTTTAATTGTCTGGGAGAGGAAGTCAGTTGGGTTCGATGGGAAGGCGCCATGGAATGGGTGTGGGTTTCTGTATGGTTAATGGGATAAGTCCCTACATGTAGAGCAGTGTACTAGGACTGGAAGAACAAATATGGGGCTGTTGGTGTCGAGTTCGTGAATATTGAGATATATGGATGTGTTTGAAGAGGTCTATGATCATCATCATCATCATCATCATCATCAGTGTTCTGCCTAAAGGCACGTTTTCACATGGTAGTTCTCCCGGCTGTCCGGTCTTCTGCCATCCTCTTCAGGTCTGCATAATTTCCTCTTCCCTTTATGTCGTCTAACACCTTGTATCCCCTTCTTCCTCTCAGTCTTCTCCCACAAACCATCTACTAGCAAGCACTCCCTTCTCAATGAATGTCCCAACCAGTTCTTTTTCCTTTCTATTACAACCTTCAGCGGACATCTTCTCTCACCAACCCTTTCCAATACTCTTTCATTACTCACTCTTTCCATCCAGCTTATTCTCTCCATTCTCCTCCACATCCACATCTCAAATGCTTCTAACCTTTTTTCATCCTCTCGTCTCAGTGTCCATGTTTCTGCCCCATATAGTGTCACACTCCAGACAATGAATGCCTCCTTCGCTATAGCTATTCGAGCTTTCACCTCCTGGTGACATCTCAAGTCTTCAGTTATTGTGCTTCCGAGATATTTAAATTCACTTACTTGGCTTGGCCTATGAGGAGTAGAAATTTGATCAAGAGGTGAAGGACACAAGTTGAAGACGGTGTCACAACGCGGACTAAAGTGTGTGCTGAGTCACCGTGACGGGCGCCGACTGAAAACTGAGTCAGAAAATAAGAGGGCAACAGCTGCGAGAGTCACTGCAGAACATAGTGTCGCACTTGTGAACACTGTCAGCACCGAAACAACACGAAAGGAGCTCTATAAGTATGGAATTGCAGGAGCAGCTGGAATTCCAAAACCACTAGTCAGTGAGGCAAGTGCCCGTTACAGGAAAGCGCGGTGCCGAAGCCACAAAACACGGACTATGGAGCAACGGGATAGGCTCGGACGAGTCTTGTTTCCCACTGTTTAGAAGGTTGCCTAATAGCTATCCAACACCATTAGCGTACTTGCACCTGCCACTATTATTCAGGAAGAACGGTATAATATTCCCTTGAAAGTCATACACGACCTGAACTTATCCATTCTGAGGCGACTGGAAGTTTTGAATGCCAGTGGGTTTGCTGCATCGTATTGTTGTTGTTGTGGTCTTCAGTCCTGAGACTGCTTTGATGCAGCTCTCCATGCTACTCTATCCTGTGCAAGCTTCTTCTTCTCCCAGTACCTACTGGAGCCTACATCCTTCTGAATCTCCTTAGTGTACTCATCTCTTGGTCTCCCTCTACGATTTTTACCCTCCACGCTGCCCTCCAATGCTAAATTTGTGAACCATTGATGCCTCAGAACATGTCCTACTAACCGGTCCCTTCTTCTAGTCAAGTTGTGCCACAAGCTCCTCTTCTCCCCAATTCTATTCAATACCTCGTCATTAGTTATGTGATCTACCCATCTAATCTTCAGCATTCTTCTGTAGCACCACATTTCGAAATCTTCTATTCTCTTCTTGTCTGAACTATCTAACGTCCACGTTTCACTTCCATACATGGCAACACTCCATACAAACACTTTCAGAAACGACTTCCTGAGACTTAAATATACACTCCATGTTAACAAATTTCTCTTCTTCAGAAACGCATTCCTTGCCATTGACAGTCTACATTTTATATCCTCTCTACTCCGACCATCATCAGTTTTTTGCTCCCCAAATAGCAAAACTCCTTTACTACTTTAAGTGTCTCATTTCCTAATCTAATTCCCTCAGCATCACCCGACTTCATTCGACTACTTTCCATTATCCTCGTTTTGCTTTTGTTGATGTTCATCTTATATCCTCCTTTAAAGACACTATCCATTCCGTTCAACTGCTCTTCCAAGTCCTTTGCTGTCTCTGACAGAATTATAATGTCATCGGCGAACCTCAAAGTTTTTATTTCTTCTCCATGGATTTTAATACCTACTCCGAACTTTTCTTTCGTTTCCTTTACTGCTTGCTCAATATACAGATTGAATAGCATCTGGGAGAGGCTACAACCCTGTCTCACTCCCTTCCCAACCACTGCTTCCCTTTCATGTCCCTCGAATCTTATAACTGCCATCTGCTTTCTGTACAAATTATAAATAGCCTTTCGCTCCCTGTATTTTACCCCTGCCACCTTTAGAATTTGAAAGAGTATTGTCAAAAGCTTTCTCTAAGTCTACAAATGCTATAAACGTAGGTTTGCCTTTTTAAAATCTTTCTTCTAAGATAAGTCGTAGGGTCAGTATTGCCTCACGCGTTCCAACATTTCTGCGGAATCCAAAATGATCTTCCCCGAAGTCGGCTTCTACGAGTTTTTCCATTCGTCTGTAAATAATTCGCGTTAGTATTTTGCAGCTGTGACTTATTAAACTGATAGTTCGGGAATTTTCACATCTGTCAACACCTGCTTTCTTTGGGATTGGAATTATTATATTCTTCTTGAAGTCTGAGGGTATTTGGCCTGTCTCATACATCTTGCTCACCAGATGGTATAGTTTTGTCAGGACTGGCTCTCCTAAGGCCGTCAGTAATTCTATTGGAATGTTGTCTACTCCGGCGTCCTTGTTTCGTCTCAGGTCTTTAAATGCTCAGTCAAACTCTTCACGCAGTATCGTATCTCCCATTTCATCTTCATCTACATCCTCTTCCATTTCCATAATATTGTCCTCAAGTACATCGCCCTTATATAGACCCTCTATATACTCCTTCAACCTTTCTGCTTTCCCTTCTTTGCTTAAATCTGGGTTTCCGTCTGAGCTCTTGATTTTCATGCAAGTGCATCGTATTAGGCATGGTAAAGTATTATGTTTTTGGTGCTGTCCGTGTGGTTGCAGCTGAGTGCGGTGACGTCGTACCTGGATGCCTCGCTGGTGTACGGGTCGGACGATCAGACGGCGGCGAACCTGCGACTCTTCCAGAAGGGCCTCCTGAGGACGGACACCTCCAACCACGGCCGCCACTTCCCGCCCGCCTCCAACAACAAGAGCGCCGCCTGCGATACAGCCAGCGACGGCGAGTCCTGCTACGCCGCAGGTCAGTCTCTGTCCGCCTACGACTGCCTCCGGTCCCCCTACTACTGCTTCTGCATTTGCCACTGGACTGTCACCACGGCGACTTCAACGACTGGTTGGAAAGGAATCCTTAAACAAACGCAGGCTATAAGGACTACGCACATGTGTTACACTACTGGCCATTAAAATTGCTACGCCACGAAGATGACGCGCTACAGACGCAAAATCTAACCGACAGGAAGAAGATGCTGTGATATGCAAATGATTAGTATTTCAGAGCATTCACACAAGGTTGGCGCCGGTGGCGACACCTACAACGTGCTGACATGAGGAAAGTTTCCAACCGATTTCTCATACACAAACAGCAGTTGACCGGCGTTGCCTGGTGAAACGTTGTTTTGATGCCTCGTGTAAGGAGGAGAAATGCGTACCATCACGTTTACGACTTTGATAAAGGTCGGATTGTAGCCCATCGCGATTGTGCTTTATTGTACCGCGACACTGCTGCTCGCTTTGGTTGACATCCAATTACTGTTAGCAGAATATAGAATCGGTGGGTTCAGGACGGTAATACGGAACGCCGTGCTGGATCGCAACGGCCACGTACCACTAGCAGTCGAGATGACAGGCATCTAATCTGCATGGCTGTAACGGATCGTGCAGCCACGTCTCGATCTCTGAGTCAACAGATGGGGACGTTTCCAAGACAACAACCATCTGCACGAACAGTTCGACGACGACGTTTACAGCAGCATGGACTATCAGCTCCATGGCTGCAGTTACCCTTGACGCTGCATCACAGACAGGAGCGCCAGCGATGGTGTACTCAACGACGAACCTGGGTGCACGAATGGCAACACGTCATTTTTTCGGATGAATCCAGGTTCTGTTTACAGCATCATGATGGTCGCATCCGTGTTTGGCGACATCGCGGTGAACGCACATTGGAAGCGTGTATTCGTCATCGCCATACTGGCGTATCACCCGGCGTGTTGGTATGGGGTCCCATTGGTTACACGTCTCGGTCACCTCTTGTTCGCATTGACGGCACTTTGAACAGTGGACGTTACATTTCAGATGTGTTAAGACCCGTGGCTCTACCCGTCATTCGATCCATGCGAAACCCTACATTTCTGCGGGATAATGCACGACCGCATGTTGCAGGTCCTATATGGGCCTTTCTGGATACACAATATCTTCGACTGCTGGCCTGGCCACCACATCCTCCAGATCTCTGACCAATTAAAAACGTCTGGTCAATGGTGGCCGAGCAACTGGCTCGTCACTACACGGCAGTCACTACATTTGGTGAACTGTGGTATTTTGTTGAAGCTGTATGGGCAGCTGTACCTGTACACGCCATCCAAGCTCTGTTTGACTCAATGCCCAGGCGTATCAAGGCCGTTATTACGGTCAGAGGTGGTTGTTCTGGGTACTGATTTCTCAGGATCTATGCACCCAAATTGCGTGAAAATGTAATCACATGTCAGTTCTAGTATAATATATTTGTCCAATGAATACCCGTTTATCATCTGCATTTCTTCTTGGTGTAGCAGTTTTAATGGCCAGTAGTGCATTTCTGTAGGTCAGTCTGTATCCCCCTTGTACTACTTCTGCACTCTGACTGAAGATTGACACACGGATACTTCGTATGGTTTGGGAAGATTAATTAAACGCGGAAAGACTGCAGTCATTATCTACAAAGTGCAAGTGTTACACCTGTAGAGTCTTTGTCCCCCTTCTTCTTCTTTACACTATGGGAGCACAAGACTGAGACACAGACAGTTTAAAGATTGGTTGCGAAAGATTCCTAGCAGGAACAGCGATTGCTGCTACGCCGTTGGTCTCCGCTCCCCTGCTGCTGCATCCGCACTTGCCACGAGACTGGCACTGCGGTGACTTCAACGAGCGGTTGGGAAGGATTCCTTAAAACACACGACACTATAAGCATTATGCACACTGCATGTCTGTTATACATACGCTCCTCCTTGCTACTTCTGCACTTTACCACACACAGGGGACTTCTGCAGCTTTTGCGGAAGAATCATGACTCGAATGCAGACTTTAGCCATTACCCAGAAAGTGTTATGTCTGTAGGCCAATCTCGGTCACCCTCCAGCTGCCATAACGGTCTCGGAAACTAACATACGGCCGGGAGAGCGGTGTGCTGACCACATGCCCCTCCATATCCGCATCCAGTGACGGCTATGGGCTGAGAGGATGACACGGCGGTCGGTCGGTACCGTTGGGCCTTCATGGCCTGTTCGGGAGGAATTTTAGTGCCAGCTGCGATAAGAACGACACAGGGAGACTCCAATGAATGCTGTTGAACGACTCTTTGTGTGCACTGAGATTATTGCCATTTGCCACGAGGTATGCGTGTTACGTTCATCTCACTCCTGCTACTTCTGCGCTTACCATAAGACTAACACCATGGTGACTTCAACGAGTCGTTGAGAAGGATTCCTTAAACATAAACAGGCAATAAGCATTACGCAATGCACGTGTGTTATGCCTGTAGGTCAGTCTCTACTCCTACTTACGCTTTCTGCCACGGAATGACACACAAAGACTTCAGCGTACGGCTGGGGAAGAAGCATTAAGTGTGGCCGAACTACAGGAATTACCCATTAGTTTAGTCTTTATCCCCCTAACGCTGCTTCCGCACTCTGCCACAAAACTGACACCAGAAGAACTTCGCTGTTGGTTAGGAACGATTCCTAGTAGCGATGAGAAGTCCTAGTAGGCCACAGATTAATCTGTGTCCCACTTCTGCCGCTTCTGCACTCGACCACAAGAATGACACATGGCGAGCTTAACGATTAGTTGGTAACGATTCCTTGAAAGCACGCTGACAATAGCCATTACAGTAATCAATGTTTTATGAAACTTTCTGACAGATGGCAACTGTGAGCTGTATGGAGACTCGTACCTGAGACCTTACCATTCACGTGCAACGCTCCTGCTTCCGAGTTTCGGCTTACAACCTGCAGTCACAGCTTCAGTTCTGCCATCACGTCTTTCGCAGCACCTCCCCTGCGTACCTCATCGGACTAGCACCTCTGGGGAAAAAAGATAATGTGCAGAAAAAGCTTAGCCACTGTGTAAGCATTGTCACAGAATTACTGTCTTATTTCTTCTCTTCCAGGAGTGCTAGTTCAGAAAAGTATGCATTAAAGGTTATGTGGACTTCAGGGACTAAGCGATAGGTATTGCCAGAAGTCAATCCGTGAGTGCAGGTCAAGGATCGTGCGTGTATAGCTCAGTCGGTAACCTTCGTCCCCGACAGACGAGGTTCTGAGTTCGTGCCCAGGTCCAGCATGCAATTTTAACCTGTCCTGAAGATTCCAAAGTGCACTGACTCCTGCAGCAGTGTGAAACACTCATTCTATGAGGTTACGTCTGGAGCACAATGACACTATTCACAAGCGGCACAGCTGCCAGTATGGGGGTGAGGCCCCGCCTCGTCTTTCCTAGCAGTAACTAAAGATCCAGAGAGCTCGACCTTCATTTGTATGATTTTGAAACTAAATATTTTGGAACCAAGTAGAAATACCTTTGATTAATTCTGATTATGTTTGCTGCGTCAGTTCAAGATTTCATACTGTCTCAAATATTTATTTCCCACCTTTGGGTCATTTTCCTTAAATTTTCAGTTTCGATTCATATTCCGTTTGCATAATTTTGACTATAAAGAGTTTGGACATCATGTAAGTATTTCCTTGCTCACGTCTGGCGGTGTTTACCCTCTAGATTATCAGAGTCACTTGATCAGCTGTCGGTTCGTTTGCTGCAGGTGACCAGCGTGTGAACCAGAACACGCAGCTGACGGTGCTACAGGTGATCCTGTTGAGAGAGCACAACCGCATCGCCTCAACGCTGGCCCACCTCAACCCTCACTGGGACGACGAGAAGATCTACCAGGAGGCTCGCCGCATCCTCATCGCCGAGCACCAGCATATCTCCTACTGGGAGTGGCTGCCCATCTTCCTCGGTGCGTACCGCTCCATTTCACCAGCCTACTGACTAAAACACTTGACAAAATGATCAGTAATCTGTCAATAGGCCTATCTTTTCCAGTGAATGGAGGGACATCCTTTGTTAGGACCTTGATGTGTATCAGCTCAGTTATGTATCATACTGATTAAAAACTTGATCAGGATGTCTCTCGTCCGATACCATCCTCATGGCAACCCAGTAGCTGATCCTCTGATTGGAGTGGTTACTGTCGCCCTCTCAATGTACACGGTGACGCATAAAGGACAGATGTTTTTTTTCTAATATTTAGAGGCTGATTCACGAAGATATGCAAATATTTTAATATGTTATTTTACAAGTAAAACTAAAAAAAGTTCATATAAACATAGGACTGCAAATTTTTAGTTATGGAGTTACGGCTAGTAAAAGATTTTGCCTGAAATTTAGCAACTTCTCTAATATGAAGCCAATCGTAATACTGTACGAGATTAAAGTAAAGCAAGATTTCCATTTATTTTGTTGTTATTGATCTGGTGAATCTAATAAAACATGTCCCAGACGTGAAACACGGATTCTTTTCAACAGCATCCATAATATCCTCATCATCTTCTTCACGTATCGAGCGCTTGTACTGATTATGAACGCTACGTAGAGAAACTGTCTCCCATAACATTCGAAATATTCCGCTAATGGTTCATGCATTCGGAATCCTGCCAGTTGGATAACGTACGAGATATTCGTCAACTACAGCCGTAGCATTACCATCACATTTGGCATAAATAAACACCGTATCGGCGTATTCCTCCGTCGTAAAATTGAAAGGCATCCATATTTCATAAATAATCTACAAACTACAACACTTACTATGTGGTTTCACTTAAATACACTGTTGTTATTATGTTATTTCGCTGAATAATGCAGAAAACTAACTCGTTTCAAGGTTAGGAAACGACTGAAACAACTCAATAACAGTTGCCAACAATGACATAAACGTTTCTACATTCTCCATGGAAAGTAAGCAAATTTACTTGTATAATAATCTTTGAATGCTCTGGAAAACTACTGCAGATACAATTCTGGGGCCTGTTTTATTCCATTCATCTGATCAATAACAACAAAATAAATGGAAATCGTGCTTTACTTGAACCCCGTACAGTTTTGCGATGGCTTCATATTAGCGAAGTTGCTAAATGTCAGGCAAAATCTCTTATTAGCCATAACTCCGCAACGAAACATTTGCGGACCTTTGTTTATACAGACTTTTTTATTAGTTTTACTTGTAGAATAACACATTTCAATACTTGCATATCTTCGTGAATCACACTATATGTATCAGTCATGCGCTTCTCAAGCCGCTCGCGGAAGTTGGCATCCTCTCTCTCCGATATCGCTCTGTCAATTTGAATGACTTCCACACGAATTGCTTCCTGCAGTTCTACAGGTGTACGTGGTTTATGCTTGTATACACGTAAATTGAGATAACCCCACAAAAAGTAGTCTGGGTAATGAGAAAACCAACCAAATCTGAACCACGAAAAACAGTCCAAATAGCTTCCATTGTCATTCTTGCTGTGTGAGCTGAGGCCCCATCCTGCCGAAACCAAATTCGCCAGATGGGAATACGTTTTCTTTTTAGTTCAGGAAGGAAGAATGCAGTGTCCTCCGTCTATAATGTTCCGAGATTACTGTTACAGTGTTCCCGTTGTCGTCCTGGAAAAAGTATGGACCAATAATATCTGTACCGGTTGCAGCACACCAAACAGTTACCTTGGGGCTATGAATTGGTCTCTCACGCGTTAGTTTCCGGTTTTCACTGGCCCAATAACGACAGTTCTGCTGATTTACAATGACATTCAAACGAAAATAAGCTTCATCAATCATAAACAAAATCATGTTCTCATTTTGCTCGAGTATGGCCTCCATTCTCAAGCAAAATTTAGCCGCTGTACATAATCTCTAGGGTTCAACTGATGCACAATGGCCATCTAGTAGGGATGAAACCCTAGATCAGTAGGCAAAATACGCTTTACTGAACGATTACTGAGGCGCAGTTCAGCAGAATGTCTCCTAACAGATCGATCAGGTCTGCGAAGTATGGCTACCGAACTCTTTCAACGTTTTCTGCACTGCGTACTGGGCGTGGAGCCCCTGGCTGTTTTCCGTTCATCAGTGTTTATCGCGAACGAAATGATTCAGCCAAACGTAAAATGGTGTTACGAGTGTCTATAACGTTGCGAAATGGCGACGAAAGTCACACTGAACTGCAACGATAAACTCATTATTATGCACAAAACTATTGTAAGCAAACACACTATGTTACCTAATCCACGGCTCCATGACCACGTCTAAACAAAATGGCAGGAGCTAACAACGCGTGACAACATCAGTCGTTCTGTTCCTGCTACCTGACCGTGAATATTCCAAAAACATCCGCCCTTTCTGTCTCACCTTGTACAAGCCATGTTGCATACTCTACAGATATAAAAGCTTGCCAATCTCAGCCATCCTTTCGTTAATCATCTATCCCTTGACGAACTCATGCATATCTTTTACAGGACATGGCGTCCCATCTCCGTCCAGTCTTGTACCTTACTAACAAAACACATCATCGAGGCTGATCTCTACATACATCAGTCTCCCAAACCACCTAAATCTCCAGCTCACCACTTCTCGAACAGACATAACAGGTCCTCACATTCGTCGCTCAGCCCGTTCTCATTACCTGCTGATAAAAAACATCATCGAGATACACTTTTACACTTTCTGACCTGCTCCAATCACCAGCATGTATCATATTGGATTTTGTTCCTCACCTACACGGGTACTATTATACGTTTATATACTACTAACCATTGAGCTCACCAAGATACATTCTTGTAGTCTTGAGCCTCATTCTGGTACATGTATCAACAACTGCGAGGCCATCCGCCATTGGGAGCGGCTGTGATTTTTCCTTATATCTAAGAACCCTTTGTGGAAACCTTCTGACATAACAACTGACCAAATGCACATTTAAAGCCGGTCAGTTTCTCACCTTTTCTGTTCTTCATCGCTGTATAGAGAAAAAATGCTGAAAGTGAATCTTCCTCGAACAACAGCATCCCAGTCCCATATCATGCTAAGTAAATACCTCACCAAGACGCACTTTATGTCGTCAGTATCTCGACAACCGCTATACTCATCAGCAGACACCACTGAGCGATGTGGCGCAGCGGTTAACACACTGGACTCGCATTTGGGAAGACGATGGTTACAACTCATGTCCAGCCATCCTGATTCAGGTTTTCTGTGATTTCTCTAAACTGCTTCATGCGAATACCAGGATGGTTCTTTTGAAATGGCATGGCTGACTTCCTTGCCAATCCTTTCCTAGTCCGATGGGACTGATGACCTGGCTGTTTGGTCCCCTCCCCCAAATCAACCAACTAGCCAACCATCAGCAGGCTTCGCTGTCCATTCTGCTGACAATGACGCCAGATTTTCCTTTTAAGTTTAAGAAAGTTTTGTTTAAACTGATTATACACATATACAAGACAATGCCATCCTTATATAAAACTTCTCGTGTCACAGTGTTAGTTGCCATACTCCTCTGAAACGGCTCGATCGATTCTGTCGAAATTTTACACGTATATGCGGTAGGTCTGAGAATCGATCGTAATCTATTTTTCATACCCCTAAGTGATGAGGGTGGTCCACCCCAAAAATTTTTTTCTTATTTTTTGTACAGAACTTTTTATTTTTATTTTTATTTTTGATGTGGCATTACAAAATACACACAACCCTAAATTTTCACCCTTCTACCACCAACGCCTATTTTTGATAGTGATTTTAGTAATTTAATAATTTTCAACCCCAGTTGATAACTGATCAATTATCACTAATCAACGGCTCAATCGATTCTGATGAAATTTTACATGTATATTCAGTAGGTCGGACAATCGGTCGTAATCTATTTTTCATACACCTAAGTGATAAGGGTGGTCCATCCCAAAAAAAATTTTCTTATTTTTTGGACAGAACTTTTTATTTTTATTTTTTTATGGTGTGGCATTAAAAAATACACACAACCATAAATTTTCACCCTTCCACCACCAACCCCTATTTTTAATAACGATTTTAGTAATTTAATAATTTTCAACCCCGGTCGATAACTGATGAATTATCACTTGATCAGCTATTTCTACCAGGTGTCTAGCGGTGATAACATTTCACTGTTCGATAGATAGGTAAAAAGACAACGTACCAAAAGCAACGAATCGAATATCCCTCTTTGAATGGACGTAACTAGACCGAGAAGTTTAACTAGGTAGCACGTGTCATTCGCCAAACCGACATTTAGCCCACGCATCGATTTTTACTGCACGGAAACATATCGTACCATCAAATTCCATTAGTAGAATAAAGAAGTTCCTATGCTCTCCTTTGTTCCTCTAAAAGAATTTAATCGTACAATATTTTTACGTACGATAAAAATCGATGCGTGTGCGCTTGGCCTTATTCATAATGCGTGCGAACACGTTTCGACACGAAACTGCCGTCATGTTTGTATGCTCATGGGCGAGCCGTGTATCGGCAGCAATTGCTAAATCCGCGCGATCTACCGTAGAAACGCTAGAACTAATAGTGGCCGGCACTGCCGGACTTCCCCCTAAGCCTTTCTCACTACCTACACAGTTTTCGGCCACTATTATTGTTTGTGTCACGAGCTCCCGCCAGCAACGGCTATTGTGTTACACGTATACAGTATTCTTACTGACTAGAGATAATTTGTATGGAAAAACAACGTTTGCCGGGTCAACTATAACATATAAAGATTTTCGGAGGCGGAACGAAGTTCGCCGCGTAAAGCTAGTCTCATGACATAAAAAAGTTACAATTATGGTTCTCTTCCTTAAATGATGAATTCTGTGTGCGTCTATTCTTCCTGGCAAATTGGTTAATTACGTCATCAACAGAACAGTCAATCTCAGTGGGCGTCGCGAAAGGGGGGGGGGGCGTGGCCGCGACCCCCCCTACCCCCCATATCTATCCACCACTGCTGGTAGTAAAGAAAAGCCCATTTCTTTGCTTACCGATTTTCATTGAGGCCTCACACAATTTCTGTGTTAATGTCTGCTGCGTTGTCCTGCAGGCTGGGAGACTGTGAAGACCCACAACGTGCTTTCCTACGGCGAGGGCTACGCACAGGACTACGACCACACCGCCGACCCCCGAGTCATCAACGAACACGCCACGGCCGCCTTCCGCTACTTCCACAGCAACATCCAGGGCTACCTCCAGTGAGTACTCCACAACATTCGTATCCTCCTGACTTCACCCAGTGTCCACGAAGTCCCCCTATTATTTCAAAAAAAACATAATTTGGAAACTTCACTCATGCTCATAAATTAAGGATAATGCTGATGCATGGTGAAACAACGCTCTGGTGGGCGGTTTGCGTCTTTAAATCTTCTCAGGGTATGACCATGCGTTGCATCTGACCTGCGGTCGACGCACGGTGGCGCTAGCAGCAGTCCACATATGCAGAGGTGTGTTGGTGCATGTCAGAGTACGGTGCAGCGAGTAAGAGTGCAGACGTTTTCAGACGTGCTAATGGTGACTGTGCGTTGAAAATGGCGCTACAGTACAGGACGTCCACAGTGTACAACACCACAAGAAGACCGATATCTAATTATCAGTGCCCATAGATGGCCACGGAGTACTACAGGTAGTCTTGCTCGGGACCTTACCACAGCCACTGGAACAGTTGTCTCCAGACACACAGTCTACAAACTACTGAACGGACATGGTTTATTGGCCTGGAGATCTGCAAGGTGCATTCCACTGATCCCTGGTCACAGGGGAGCCCGTAAAGCCTGGTGTCAAGAACACAGTACATGGTCATTGGAACAGTGGTCCCAGGTTATGTTCACGGACGAGTCCAGGTATAGTTTGAACAGTGATTCTCACCGGGTTTCCATCTGGCGTGAACCAGGAACCAGATACCAACCCCTTAATGTCCTTGAATGGGACCTGTATGGACGTCATGGTTTGATGGTGTGGGGTGGGATTATGATTGGTGCACGTACACCCTTGCATATCTTTGACAGAGGAACTGTATGGGACTGATGACCTGAGATGTTAAGTCCCATAGTGCTCAGAGCCAACCACAGAGGAACTGTAACACGTCAGGTGTATCGGGACGTCATTTTGCACCAGTACGTCCGCCTTTTCAGGGGTGCAGTGGGTCCCACCTTCCGCCTGATGGATGATAACGCACGGCCCGACCGAGCTGCCATCGTGGAGGAGTACCTTGAAACAGAAGATATCAGGCGAATGGAGTGGCCTGCCTGTTCTCCAGACCTAAACCCCATCGAGCATGTTTGGGATGCTCTCGGTCGACGTATCGCTGCACGTCTTCAAACCCCTACTACACTTGAGGAGCTCCGACAGGCACTCGTGCAAGAATGGGACGCTATACCCCAGCAGCTGCTCGACCACCTGATCCAGAGAATGCCAACCCGTTGTGCGGCCTGTGTCCCCATGTTGATGTCGGGGTACATGCTCAGGAAGCAATGGCATTTTGCAGCACATGTGTTTCGGGACGGTTTTCACATCTTACCACCAGTACTGTGGACTTACAGATCTGTGTTGTGTGTGTTCCCTATGTGCCTATGCTATTAGCGCTAGTTTTGTGTAGTGCCACGTTGTGTGGCACCACATTCTGCGATTATCCGAGTGTATTTAGATACGGCATCGTGGTTCGTTGCAAAACGATTATCAGTTCTGAAAGTTTTTTTTTTTTTTTTCTTTCTGTTGTGTCAGAATTTCAGGGTGAAACCCACCCGTCACTCGCAGAGCACTAAGGCACCATAGCAGCATTAACATTTCTCATTGCCTCGTTGACTGGCGCACAAAGGGTCATTTACTGGTGTTCTGTACTTGCAATCCCTGACGTAACTCCACAAATGGCGTGGGATTGGGCCATCGCTAACAGTCCACCTCTCAATAAATTGACTTCTGGGGGCTACACTGACGTGTACACTGTACTCTACTGTCAACACGTGCTTGAGACACAGGTGGACGTCCACCTCGAGGAAGGTTCAAAAATGGTTGAAATGGCTCTGAGCACTATGGGACTTAACTTCTGAGGTCATCAGTCCCCTAGAACTTAGAACTACTTAAACCTAACTAACCTAAGGACATCACACACATCCATGCCCGAGGCAGGATTTCAACCTGCGACCGTAGTGGTCGCGCGGTTCCAGACTGTAGCGCCTAGAACCGCTCGGCCACCCCGGCTGGCCTTCGAGGAAGGTCTCTGAGACTGCCTGTCTCTTTCATATTTCTGATCCCTCTCATTATGCTTGTTTCTGCCAGCGCTTTTCTACAGTACTAACTCCTCCCGACAGGCCATGAAGGCCCAAAGGTATCGACCGGCCGCCGTGTCATCCTCAGCCCACAAGCGTCACTGGATGTGGATATGGAGGGGCATGTGGTCAGAACACCGCTCTCCTGCCCGTATGTCAGTTTCCGAGACCGGAGCCGCTACTTCTCAGTCAAGTAGCTCCTCAGTTTGCCTCACAAGGGCTGAGTGCTCCCTGCTTGCCAACAGCACTCGGCAGACCAGATGGTCACCCATCCAAGTGCTAGCCCAGCCCGACAGCGCTTAACTTCGGTGATCTGACTGGAACCGGTGTTACCACTGCGGAAATGCCGTTGGCTTTTTCTCCAGTACGGGGGTTGATAATTTCGCGGTACTGTTGTCACATATTTGATTTCTGCATACCGGACGAGACACTGCACCTTCTCCTAGTCTGCCGACATTTTGATGCAGCTAGGTCGAAGCTGCAATACATACACCTCAAAAAAAGTTCGGAATATCATAGAGTTTACTACAATGCCTTCCTACACCCACTGAGGTTTATACAATACGTTATTAACAAAATTAAAGTAGTTTATTCTAAAAACAACAATGATTTATGTTAGTTATAAAAAATCAGTAGAAAACAAAGAAGATCCTTAGTGTACATCTGTAAAACAAAAACAGTGAAAATTTTTGTCTCATGACGATGAGTATCAGTCTTTAGTAGTGTGTGTGTCCTTCGCACACACGAATGGTTTCTCTCACTCTGCGAGGCATGCTCTGGATGGGATCGTCAAGTTTATCTTGGGATGTGGGGTCCCATTCCTCAATGGCAGCTTCAGTGAGGCCCGGAAGATAGGTGGATTTGGACGCTGTGCAGTGGCCACCTTCAACAGATTCCATGCATGCTCAATTGCATTGATATCTGGGGACTGTGCTGCCCAATGCATTCGGTTGATGTTGCCTCATTGAAGATACTGAGACATTGTTAGAGTACAGTGCGGTCTTCCATTGTCATCGACTAGGATGAAATTGTCACCGACTTCACGGGTCTGCAGGACCTTACAGTAATTTGTAGGACCCCTTGGAGGTATCTGGAACCTGTCAAATTGGCGTAGATGGGAATTAGAGAGGTCCAACGTCCCGTAATTACTCCCGCACAGAAAATTATACTTCCGCCGGGAAACGGGTGGACTTGCTGGACGTATCGGCGTTCTCCAAACTCTAACACGTGTAGTGTCCGGTCGCAAACCAATCCTGGTCTCGTCAGAAAACGTGACACTGCTTCATTCTCCAATGGTCCAATGTTGATGTGCAAGAGCGAAGGTCCTAGATCGCGCCGGTTATGTTGGTTCACTGCAAAACTTCTCATTGGTAGGCTGCAACCACCCTAATGCAATCTGCTACGTGCTGTTTGATCTGAGATACGAATTCCTGTTGCGTGGGAGGAGTCATTTCCAATATTTCTGGCAGCTGATGTTGGGCGCCTGCGAGCCAACAGCTGGAGGAAACGATCTCGCATTGGTGTCGTCGTATGAGGACGACCACTGCGAGGTCTATCATTCACATTTCCCATCTCTCTTCACTTTCTTCACAGCTTAGACACACCACTTTGAGTGACCGACCAGCAACATCTTGCTGAAAGTAAAGGCACTATCCTGACTCTGTCAAAGTATTGTATGCCTCTACGTGTCGTGTTACTGCAATGCTGAACACAAACTGGATGAAGCTGTTGTCGATACTGAACCGCTCGTGGCGTGCCACTGCGGCAGCGGTGTTTTTACATGAATAGGAAACGGCCACAAATCATGCCAGTAGTAATGGTTGAAAATGGTTCAAAAATGGCTCTGAGCACTATGGGACTTAACATATCAGATCATCAGTCCCCTAGAACTTAGAACTACTTAAACCTAACTAACATAAGGACATCACACACATCCATGCCCGAGGCAGGGTTCGAACCTGCGACAGCAGCGGTCGCGCGGTTCCGGCCTGAAGCGCCAAGAACCGCTTGGCCACACCGGCCGGCTAACTGGACAATGCATGAAATGCGTACGTCAATAAGACCTCTAGTATCGAAGTCTACATTTTACGACAGTATTCCAACCTTTTGTTGAGCAACGTAGTTCCAAGAAGAAACTTTGAGAGCGGCTCAGTGTTTTACAGCAAATCACTATTTTCTGTCACTAATAATTTCCATGTTATGGTTTATGAAACGACACTGGTACTTTATGGATGCCCTGCATAGCCCTCTATAGCATGGCAAGCATAGATAGCGCTATATGGCTCGACAAATCATACCCCGACTTCAGAGGTGTTTGCGGTATACTTCGCGTTACCATGTCGGGAAGAGTAGAAAATTCATCCGGCTTTAAGTGGTTCGTTACGATACTAGCGATGATGAAATACTCCACCGAATGAGTGGAGTGCAAAGTGGCTAAGCGGGAGTGGCTAGAGGACGAATTTAAAGATTTAGAAGCAAATATCGCCAGAAGAAAAATAGATAACGCCTACAGGAAAATTAAAGAGGCCTTGGAGAAAAAAGAACCACCTATAATACTAATAGCAGAGAAAGCAGAAAGAGGGAAGGAGTATATAGAGGGTTTACATATGGAAGATATACTTGAAAGCAATATTACCGAAATGGAAGAGGCTCTAGGTGAAGATGACATGGGAGACATGATTCTGCGACAGGAATTTGATAGAGCGCTGGAAGACCTAAGTCGAAACAAAGCCCCAGAAGGAGGCAACATTCGACCTGAACTACTCATAGCCGTGGGAGAGCCAGCCACGAAAAAGCTCTTGCATCTGGTGTGTTAGATGTATGAGACACATGATACAGCCTCAGACTTCAAAAGAATACAATTCCAGTTCCAAAGAAATCAGGTGGTGACACGTGTGAATATTACTGAACTATCAGCTTAATAGATCAAGGCTGCAAAATACTAACACAATTTCTTTACAGAAGAATGGAAAAGCTGTTAGAAGGCCCCTCAGGGCAGATCAGTTTGGATTCTGGAGAAATGTAGGAACACACGAGGCAATACTGACCCTACGACTTATCTTAGAACATAGATTAAGGAAAGGCAAACCTACGTTTCTAGCAATTGTAGACTTATAAAAAGCTTTTTGATGAAGTTAACAGAAACGCTCTTCGAAATTATGAAAGTAGCAGGGGTTAAATGCAGTGAGCGAAAGATTATTTACAGCTTGTATAGAAACCATATGGCAGTTGTAAGAGTCGAGGAGTACGAAAGAAAAGCTGTGGTATAGAATGAAGTGAGACAGCGTTGTGGGCCATCCCCAATGTTATTCAATCTGTACATTGAGCAAGCAGTAAACAAAACAAAAGAAAAATTTGGAATAGGAATTAAAGTTCATGGAGAAGAAATTTTTTTTTTTTTGAGATTTGTCAATGACGCTGCAATTCTGCCAGAAACAACAAAGGATTTACGAGAGCAGTTCAAGAGAATGGACTGTGTCTCTAAAGGAGGATGTAAAATGGACAAAAGCAAAACATGGATAATGGAATGTGATTGTATTATGTGAGGTGATTCTGAGAAAATTAGAGTAGCAAACAAGACTCACAGAGTCGTAGACAGGTTTTACCACTTGGGCAGAAAAATAACTGATGACAGCCGAAGTAGAGACGATATAAAATGTAGACTGACAATGGCAAGAAAGAATTTTCTGAAGAAGAGAAATTCGTTATCGAAAATAGGTTTAAGTGTTAGGCAGTCCTTACTGAATGTACACTACTGGCCATTAAAATTGCTACACCAAGAAGAAATGCAAATGATAAACGGGTATTCACTGGACAAATATTTTATACTAGAACTGAAATGTGATTACATTTTCACGCAATTTGGGTGCATAGATCCTGAGAAATCAGTACCCAGAACAACCACCTCTGGCCGTAATAACGGCCTTGATACGCCTGGGCATTGAGTCAAACAGAGCTTGGATGGCGTGTACAGTTACAGCAGTACATGTAGCTTTAACACGATACCACAGTTCATCAAAAGTAGTCACTATAGTATTGTGACGAGCCAGTTGCTCGGCCACCATTGACCAGACGTTTTCAGTTGGTGAGAGATCTGGAGAATGTGCTGGCCAGGGCAGCAGTCTAACATTTTCTGTATCCAGAAAGGCCCGTACAGTACCTGCAACATGCGGTCGTGCATTATCCTGCTGAAATGTAGGGATCGAATGAAGGGTAGAGCCACGGGTCGTAACACATCTGAAATGTAACGTCCACTGTTCAAAGTGCCGTCAATGCGAACAAGAGGTGCCCGTGACTTATAACCAATGGCACCCCATACCATCACGCCAGGTGATACGCCAATATGGCGATGACGAATACACGCTTCCAATGTGCGTTCTCCGCGATGTCGCCAAACACGGATGCGACCATCATGATGCTGTAACTAGAACCTGGATTCATCCGAAAAAATTACGTTTTGCCATTCGTGCACCCAGATTCGTCGTTGAGTACACCACCGCAGGTGCTCCTGTCTGTGATGAAGCGTCAACGGTAACCGCAGCCACGGTCTCCTAGCTGATAAGTCCATGCTGCTGCAAACGTCGTCGAACTGTTCGTGTAGATGGTTGTTGTCTTGCAAACGTCCCCATCTGTTGACTCAGGGATCGAGACGTGGCTGCACGATCCGTTACAGCCATGCGGATAAGATGCCTGTCATCTCGACTGCTAGTGATACTAGGCCATTGGAATCCAGCACGGCGTTCCGTATTACCCTCCTGAACCCACCAATTCCATATTCTGCTAACAGTCATTGGATCTCGACCAACGCGAGCAGCAATGTCGCAATGTCGGGATACGATAAACCGCAATCGCGATAGGCTACAATCCGACCTTTATCAAAGTCGGAAACGTGATGCTACGCATTTCTCTTCCTTACACGAGGCATCACAACAACGTTTCAGCAGGCAACGCCGGTCAACTGCTGTTTGTGTATGAGAAATCGGTTGGAAACTTTCCTCATATCAGCACGTTGTAGGTGTCGACAGTGGCGTCAGCATTCTGTGAATGCTCTGTAAAGCTGATCATTTGCATATCACAAAATCTTCTTCCTGTCGGTTAAATTTCGCGTCTGTAGCCCGTCATCTACGTGGTGTAGCAATTTTAATGGCCAGTAGTGTATTTGTATGGCCATGTATGGAAGTGTAGCATGGACGATAAACAGTTTAGACAAGAAGAGAAGAGAAGCTTTTGAAATGTGGTGCTACAGAAGAATGATGAAGAGTAGAAGGGTAGATAACCTAAGTAATTAGTAAGTGCTGAACAGAAATGAGGGGGAAGAGAAATTTGTGAGACAGCCTGACCAGAAGTAAGGATCAGTTGATAAGGCACATTCTGCCACATCAAGGGACCACTAATTATTATTAGGGGAAAAGGAGGGGAATAAAAATCGGAGACCAAGAGATCAACACAGTAAGCATATTCAGAAGGATGTGGGTTGCAGTGGTTACACGGACGTGGAGAGTCTTGCATGGGGTAGACTAGCATGGAGATTTGCATCAAATCAGTCTTCCGAATGAAGACCACAAAACCATACATCGTTTTGTGAGCAACGTATTGTCTGTTTCAGACTGCACATAACAGATTAAAAGTAAATAGCGAGTATGTAATTCCTCCTTCGTGTGTCGCTGTGTAACCTAACGGCTGCACTGTTCGCTGTGTGTGTCAGCCTGGTGACGGAGCACAGGGACAGCTTCTCGGCCCTGAGGCTGAGCGACCACTTCAACCGGCCCGAGATCATCGAGCAGGGCGACAACTTTGACGATCTGGTGCGAGGACTCAGCTCCCAGCCGCAGGAGAACGTCGATCAGTACTTCACCAAGGAGGTGCGTAGCACCACGTTCACATTACCCCCTCTCGTCCCCTTCTCTCTGTCTCCGTCTCTCATCCTCCCTCTCTCCCCCTCTCCCTCTCTCTCCCTTCCTCCCCCCCCCTCTCTCTCTCTCTCAACCCACCTCTCCCCATTTCCCTCTCTCCCTTTCTCTCTCTCTCCCCATTTCCCTCTCTCTCTCCCTCATTCACACACACACACACACACACACACACACACACACACACTTTAATTTTAAGATTAGTTTTCTTTATTTTAAGGCAGTCTGCTCAGCTGATCTTTGAAGTTAATTGCGTCTCCAACATCACGACAACATCAACGGAAAACATCATAGTTTTTTTTATTTCTTCCCCCTCAACTTTAATATCCTCTCCAAAACTCTCCTTGGTTTCCTTTACTGTTTGCTCAACGTGCACACCAAATGACGTCAATGATACGCTACAACCGTGTCTCACTTCCTTCTCAACTATAGCTCTCCTTTGATGCCCCTCGACTCTTGCAACTACTGTCTCGTTTCTGCATAAGTTGCAAATAGCCTTTCTCTTCCTGTATTTTACGACCATTGCCTTCAGAACTTTAAATAGAGTATCTTAGTCAACATTTTCATTAGTCGACAACTGCTATAAATGTAGATTTGCCTTTTCTTAACCTGCCTTCTAAGATAAGTGCTAGGGCCAGTACTGCCTCAGGTGATCCTATACTTCTCCGGAATCCAAATTGATTTCTACTAGTTTTTCCATTCTTCTGTAAAGAATTCGTGTCAATATTTTACAACCCTGACTTATTAAATTCATAGTTCGGTAATATTCCTACCACTCAGAATCTGCCTTGTTTGGAATTGAGGTTGTTGCATACTTATGGGACTCCGGAAATAGTTTACTCTTCTCATATACCTTGCGTGCCAATCAGAACAGCCTTGTCACTGTTGTATTTACCAATGTTGTCAGTAGTTCTAAGGCAAAGTCGTTTACTCCAAGTGCTCTGTTTCGACTACGCCTTCCAGTGCTCCGACAAAATCCTCCTCGCGGTATCCTGTCCCTCATCTGACATCCATCTACTTCCTCTTCCTTCTTCATAATATAATACAGCGATTCTACACATTTGTTTCGACTTTCAGTCTTTGGTTCTCTGTTTCCTAGAACTCGCTTGCTTCCTGAGCTCTTGATTTTTATACACCCGCTTCTCTTTCTCAAAATTTGTCTGAATTTTTCAGTAAACCGCATCTATCTGTCTATTCATGCATGCTGCTACAGCCTTACATTTATCCTCTAGCCATTTCTGTTTTGCGTTTCGCACTTTCCGTCAATCTCATTTTTCCTGTATCATTTTTTGCATTTTCATATTTGCTCCTTTCCTCAGTTAAATCCACTAACTCGTGTGTCACCACGAATTTCACTTGACCTTGTCTTCTTCTTTATTCGATCCTTCACTACAGCCTTCACTATTTCACTCCTGAAAGAAACCCATTCGTCTTCTATTCCATTGCGCTGTTACATTCAATCGTTGTCGAATGTTCCTTTTGAAAGACACAATAAATTCTGGTTTTTTCAATTCATCCAAGCCCCAAGTCCCTAATTTCCTACCTTTTTGCAATTTCTTCGGTTTTAGTCTGCAGGTCATAACCAATAAATTACAGAGTCCACATGTGACCGTGGAAATGTTTTGCAATATAAAATCTAGTTTGAAATCTCTGTCTTACGATTACTTAAACTATCTGAAACCTTCTGGTGTCTGCTGGTCCCCTTTCCTTCACGATTCTTGAACTGAATGTTAGCAGTTATTAAATTCTGCTCTGTGCAAAATCCTAGCAGTTGGCTTCACCTTTCATTCCTTTCACCAAGCGCATATTCATAAACTATTTTTCCATCTCTTCCCCTTGCAACTACAGAATTCCATTACTCAATCGCAATTAATGTTTGGCTCCCTCTAACTACCTGAATAAATTATTTTAACTCACAATACGTTGCTTCAGTCTTGCTTTGTAGAATCATCATCCTCCGAGTTCTGCCTGAGGGCAGAGGATGTAGCTCTATGTAGTCCTGTCATTTCTACCCTCTTCGTTTTCTCATAATTGTTTCCTATGTTTATACTATCCACCATCTGGTATTTTCTGCGTCTTCTCCTTCTTTCATGCACCCTTCCATAGCATCCATCAGTAAACAAGTGTCCAAGCCCGTTGTGTTTTCTATTCCTGATTACCTTAAAAATATCTCTCTCTTCCTTTCCCCCACTCATCTCAACACCCCCTCATTTCCTCTGTCTACCCATTTCATTTCTTCCATCCTCCTCCAAGTCCACATCTCAAATGTTTCTATTCTTCTTTCTTCCTCGTTCCTCAGCATCCATGTCTCACCTCCATACAGTGCCACACTCCATATAAAGCACTTCGCTAGTCTCTCCCTCACGTCCCTGTCCATGCACCCACCTGGAAACCTTCTTTTCTTATCAAACGCCTCCGTGTGAGAATTGCTATACGCGTTTTCACCTCCTTGCTGCATCTCATGTCTTCTGTAACTGTGCTTCCCAGATATCTGAAAGCAATAACTTGGTCTGTATGTCCAGGTCTAACTTTAAAGTTGTTCTTACTTTTGGTGCACTTATCACCAGACAATCTATCTTCTTCTTATTAATTCTCATTGCGAATTCTTCGTAAGTCTTATTTCATTCTTTTAACATTCCAGTCATGATTCTTCCGCTCTTTACGAATAACATAGTATCATCCACAAATCGTATACATTCTATCCTCCTACCAAACCCGCATTTCTCTTTTTCGTTTCAAACATTTATCAATAATATGCTCGAAATATATGTTACACAGTACTGGGGAGGGACAGCAACCTTGCCTCGCCCCTCTTCCAGTTGCGCTTTCCTCTGTCATCTCACTCCCAACCTGTTCTCATATTTTCTGCTGTAAGTATAGATTCTTAATCAGTCTTCTATCTTTCCAGTCTTTCTCCGAATTTCCATTAATGTATTCTACTGTACTCTATGAAAGGCGCTCTCTAAGTCAATGAAAACAGTAAAAACTACTCCAGAATGAGATTTTCACTCTGCAGCGGAGTGTGCGCTGATAAGAAACTTCCTGGCAGATTGAAACTGTGTGCCCGACAGAGACTCGAACTCGGAACCTTTGCCTTTTGCGGGCAAGTGCTCTACCAACTGAGCTACCCAAGCACCACTCACGCCCCGTTCTCACAGCTTTACTTTCGCCAGTACCTCGTCTCCTACTTTCCAAACTTCACAGAAGCTCTCCTGCGAACCTTGCAGAACTAGTACTCCTGAAAGAAGGGATATTGCGGAGACATGGCTTAGCCACAGCCTGAGGGATGTTTCCAGAATGAGACTCACTCTGCAGCGGAGTGTGCGTTGATATGAAACTTCTTGGCAGATTAAAACTGTGTGCCGGACCAAGACTCGAGCGACTGTTCTTCTTTTAATGTGTCTCTCACCTGTAATTATCAAGAGTCCAATTGGATCTCTTGTATCGTTCCCCTTTCCAGATCCATAGTTCCTCTGCAATGCTTTTTTTCCAGTTTCCCGCGAGGTCTTCAATTTATCCCACTTGGTAGAACTTCTGCTCCATTATAAATCATACTTACGATTCTAAAATCCTCACTTGGAATATTCCTTTCAGCCTTGCGTTCTTTCTTTACAACTGGCATGCCATACTCATAATATTCGTACAGATACTTGTCTCCAGTCGAGTCGTCCGCCTCCTTAGCTGACAAGGGGAAGGCCTCAGACACAGCCAACCTATTCGGCTCAAATTTGGCACGTCGCTTGTGTACAACCTAAAACGAAGGACTCTAAGTTATTTTGTGTCAACACCCCCGAAATTTTGAGAAAATCACCCCTAAAGGTTACGACGAGCAATCGACTCAAAATTGGCGGGATCGATAGATAATTGTAAATAGAGCACTTTTCATCATCAGGTATAGGGTCCGCAAACGCAAAATTTTCCAGAAATCGAGGAAAGAAACTTTTACAACTGCCGCTTCTGTGCCCACACGGGTAAACGCCTTTCGCCGACAGCGCCGATAGCGCAATAGCCAAGGTAATTGGCTGGGAATTGGAAAACCCGGGTTGGAATCTCGAAGAAACGTAGCGGATGTTATTCTTTTCGTTTGTATTTTTCCATATCTCAGTTAATAGGGATAGGAGGGTTAATAACGTAAGTACATCAATAAGGAATGATAATAATACTTACCTTATTAACCCTCCTATCCCTATTAATTGAGATATGGAAAAATACAAACGAAAAGAATAACATCCGCTAGGTTTCTTCAAGATTCGAACCCGGGTTCTCCAAGCCCCAGCCAGTTACCTTGGCCGCTGCGCTATCGGTGCTGTCGGCGAAAAGCGTTGACCATGTGGGTACAGAAGCGGCAGTTGTAAAAGTTTCTTACCTCGATTTTTGGAAAGGTATGCATTTTCGGACCCTATACCTGGTGATGAACAATGCTCTATTTACAATTATCTATCGATTCCGCCAGTTTTGAGTCGATTGCTCGTCATAACCTTTAGGGGCGATTTTCTCAAAATTTCGGGGGTGTTGACCCAAAATATCTTAGATTCCTTCGTTTTAGGTTGTACACAAGCGACCTGCCAAATTTGAGCTGAATCGGTTGGCCGTGTCTGAGGCCTTCCCCTTGTGAGTGGTACCGTGCTTGCCTACTATTCAGCGGACCCGGGTTCGATAAATGTAAACGTCGTGTGACTAGGGCCTCCCGTCGGGTCAAGTCTTTCGACTTGACGCCACTTCGGCTACTTGTGCGTCGATGGGGATGAAATGATGATGATTAGGACAACACCCAGTCCCTGAGCAGAGAAAATCTCCGACCCAGCCGGGAATCCAATCCGGGCCCTTAGGATTGACAGTCTGTCGCGCTGATCATTCTCCTACCGGGGGCGGACTCGGGTTCGATTCCCGGCAGAGTTGGAGATTTTCTCCGCCCGTGGAGAGGGTGTTGCGTTGTCCTCATCATCGCCTCATCATCACCGACACGCAAGTCGCCCAGTGTATCGTCACCTGAAATAAAACTTGCAACGCGGCGGCCAACAGTGCCACACGACCATTTCACTATTTTTCCAGTCGACTCTGGAACGGTGAGTGCTATACCGGTCCGTGACGCGACCCTGTTCCAGCTTGTGACAGCAGCTCGACGTGCCCTGTTTTGCAGATCACGTGGTACCTGTTCCGGAACGGCAAGCCCCTGGGGCAGGACTTGCGGGCCATCGACATCCAGCGTGGGCGGGACCACGGGCTGGCCTCCTACAACGAGGCGCGCCACCACTGCTCGCTGCGCAAGGCGCACTCCTGGGAGGACTTCCTCGACGTCATCAGCGCAGAGGTGAGGGACCGCGGGATGGCAGTTCTCCACACCTACCACCGACCCCCCCGCCACTTCCTGACTCCTTCCGTACAGTTATTCTTGAATTCTTTCCGCCGTAAAGACCAATCTGTGATGTCTCGGAATTACAGCCAGATGACATAGTATCTACATCTACATCCATACTCCGCAAGCCACCTGACGGTGTGTGGCGGAGGGTACCTTGAGTACCTCTATCGGTTCTCCCTTCTATTCCAGTCTCGTATTGCTCGTGGAAAGAAAGATTGTCGGTATGCCTCTGTGTGGACTCTGATTTTATCCTCACGGTCTCTTCGCGAGATATACCTAGGAGGCAGCAATATACTGCTTGACTCTTCGGTGAAGGTATGTTCTCGAAACTTTAACAAAAGCCCGTGCCGAGCTACTGAGCGTCTCTCCTGCAGAGTCTTCCACTGGAGTTTATCTATCATCTCCGTAACGCTTTCGCGATTACTCAATGATCCAAATGAAGCGCGCTGCTCTCCGTTGGATCTTCTCCATCTCTTCCATCAACCCAATACTACTAAACAACTCAAGCATTTGTAAACAAATAAGTGATCAGGTCCGGGTGAAATCCCAGTTCGGGGTTACAAACACTGTTCTACAGCATTGGCCCCTTACTAGCTCGTATTTATCGCGAATCTCTGACCGAGCACAAAGTGCCAAGCAACTGGAAAAAAACGCAGGCGACTCCTGTATACAAGATGGATAAAAGGACGGACCTGTAAAATTACAGGCCAATATCCCTAATTGCGGTTTGCTGCAGAATCCTTGAACGTATTATCAGTTCGAACTTTCTTGAGACTGACAAGCTTATGTCCATGAATCAGTCTAGTTTTAGACATGGCATTCGTAGGATTTGGCCCCAGTCAACTTCTGGTTGTCCCCCAAATTAAAGATGACAATGGAAGGACATCCAAGAAAATTGTCCTGCAGCACGAAATGCATCTCCAAAAACAGACTGCTGTGATTGATTCAAAACACTTTTAAAACGATTTTATCTGTGTTTCCATTCGATTTTGTGAACATAATTCATGACTTATTTTTCATAGACAGTCCTAATGGAACTGCAACACACTGTGTATAAGTTTGCAGCCTACCGTTGCCATTGCCAGGCGTGACAAAATCTTCTGAGTCCATAAGCGGCCCCACATTTCTCTTCAAACTTGTTCACGGCTGAACGTTCCTAGCTCTGTTACGATGTTCTCAAACTTTCACTGACGATGTAATAAATGTAGGCTTCTAAGTCAATGCAATCAAAATATACAGCCATTTATATCACATACTTTAACAATCGCAAAGTCACTCAGCGAAAGGTGTAGCGTACCTCCTGTTGACCTACAATCATTGAATTTGGCAAGAAGCAAGATTCAACAGTGCAAGTAAAAGAAAAAAATTCGAAAATTGTTAATTTGTAATTGTATCAGACGAGAAATTTTTTTGTCACTTGTTATGCGGCTTCAAACCTCAATGCACTTTCATTTACTACGATATTAATGCATTAAAGGTGTTACTTAAACATAACACAGTCTCACCTAATGTCACTCCATTGTCCAGGAATATAGTGTGCAGAAAAGTCTGGCACACTGCAACGTTATTCATAAATACTTCGAGGGCTCTAGAAGATGACTGTGCGAAGACATACAGAAAACTGACGCACACCAGTAAATAGAGCGCCTGTCCAAGTTTTGATTCGTAGCACGCGCTGTGGCGTAGCTGCAAAAAGCACCAATACGGAGCAGACGTGTCGTAACATGTAGACTAGAGATGTAAAACTACCACAGGCTACCATAGACTATAATAAGTGTATGCTGCGGTACTTTTCCTAGTAGCTTTGATGAGTTAACATCGCACCTGCGTTACTTGCATGTTGGGTGTGTTGCATACTAGTCGGGCGTTACCTCACAACTATCGCTTTATTTACTTGCACGATCAGTGTCTTACTAGACTCGCCTAAAAGCTAGAAGCGATTAATCATCTGGAAACTGAGTGAGAATATATAAAGAGCCGGGTAACCTACGAAACATTTTTGTTACTCACATTCATATCTCTTACATTAATATAAACAGTATTTATAGCAAAACTGAAATTGTCAATGTTTAATTGAGGTTCTATTCGAAAAGTGTTAATTTGTAAAAGTGAAAGCAAGCTATATTGCAGTACCAATAAATAAAACAATACAGATTTGTTATATAGTCAGAGAAAACACAATATGCTCAACAAAGAGGTACCGTTAAAAAAACGCACAACAAAAACCTAGCCGGCCAGTGTGGCCGAGCTGTTCTAGGCGCTACAGTCTGGAACCGCGCGACCGCTACAGTCGCAGGTTCGAATCCTGCCTCGGGCATGGATGTGTGTTATGTCCTTAGGTTAGTTAGGTTTAAGTAGTTCTAAGTTCTATGGGACTGATGACCTCAGCAGTTAAGTCCCATAGTGCTCAGAGCCATTTGAACCATTTTGAACAAAAACCTATCACACATCGCTTCAATACTTCGTGGAGATTATATAAAACATGTTTCTGTTATTCATGAACAAATTTTGCATCTATCAATAACAACAGGAAACTCTTGCAACAATATTTTACATATATACAACTTCTGACAATAAAGTTCGGTGAATGAACTCAGAACGGTCGATCAGGCAACATTGGCGACTCACAACCGTGCACCTGCGTAGAGGTCCGTGTTGACAACCTGTGCTCACCGTAGCTCAGTTGAGCATCGTGTGTGTTCCGTGTTAGACCTGTTGGACGAAGTGCTTTTTCAGTGCGTTAGTTCTGAATTGAGAACAGGACAACGAACGACAAAGGATCAATTTAAAGTTTTGTTTAAGCTTGGCAAGACGCCGAAAGAAACGCATGCAATGCTGGTACGTGTTTATGGGGATCAAGCACTGTCCATGAAGTGTGTGTACGAGTGTTTCGCCCGTTTTCGGGGAGGTCTGACAATACCCGTAGAGGACGAGCGGTGACCGCCGTCAGTGACGAAAACATTGAAAAAGTGAGGACATTAATCGCGAACGACCTTCGATTAACTGTGAGCATTATGGTGGATGAACTGCAAACGAACCGTGTATTTGTGCGGAAAATCCTTACCCAGGAGTTAAGGAAGAGGAAAACGTGTTGTCGTCTTGGGCAACATCACTTGACTGACGATCAGAAGCAGCCACGTTTATGGGCCTCACAGGATTTTGTCGAAACGGTGGATGCAACACTCAATTTCTTGAACCGTATTGTCACTGAGGATGAAACCTGGTGTCTACGGTACGACCCTGAAACGAAACGTCAAAGCATGGAATGGGGATCTACGACAAAGGTCAGAGCCGAAAAAATCACGCATCAAAACGATGCTCAGCACCTTTTTCGATAGTCGAAGCATTATCAACAAGGAATTTCTACCTGAGGGAACGACAATGAATGCTGCACGGTACGTTGAAATTTTGGCCTGTTTTATACGAGAGTTGGAACTAATTTATTTATTTATTTATTTATTTATTTATTTATTGTTCCGTGGGACCACATTTAGGAGAAGTCTCCATGGTCATGGAACGAGTCAATACATGAAATTATAACACGATTGTAGAAATAGATAAAATGAAATATAAGAAACATATTCAGGCGACAAGTCGTTAGTTTAAATAAAGAAAATCAAGAATGTAACACTGGAATTTGCTTAATTTTTTAGCTCTTCCAGGAGCTCCTCGACAGAATAGAAGGAGTGAGCCATGAGGAAACTCTTCAGTTTAGACTTAAAAGTGTTTGGGCTACTGCTAAGATTTTTGAGTTCTTGTGGTAGCTTATTGAAAATGGATGCAGCAGAATACTGCACTCCTTTCTGCACAAGAGTCAAGGAAGTGCATTCCACATGCAGATTTGATTTCTGCCTAGTATTAACTGAGTGAAAGCTGCTAACTCTTGGGAATAAGCTAATATTGCTAACAACAAAGGACATTAAAGAAAATACATACTGTGAGGGCAATGTCAAAATTCCCAGACTATTGAATAGGGGTCGACAAGAGGTTTTCGAACTTACACCGTACATAGCTCGAACAGCCCGTTTTTGAGCCAAAAATACCCTTTTTGAATCAGAAGAATTACCCCAAAAAATAATACCATATGACATAAGCGTATGAAAATATGCGAAGTATACTACTTTTCGTGTTGAAATGTCACTTATTTCAGATACTGTTCTAATGGTAAATAAAGCGGCATTTAGTTTCTGAACAAGATCCTGAACATGGGCTTTCCACAACAGCTTACTATCTATCCGTACGCCTAGGAACTTGAACTGTTCCGTCTCGCTTATAACATGCCCATTCTGTCTGATTACAATGTCAGTTCTTGTTGAATTGTGGGTTAGAAACTGTAAAAACTGAGTCTTACTGTGATTTAGCATCAAATTATTTTCCACAAGCCACGAACTTATATCATGAACTACATTATTTGATAATGTTTCAATATTACACACAAGATCCTTCACTACCAAGGTGGTGTCATCAGCAAACAGAAATATTTTTGAATCACCTGTAATACTAGAAGGCATATCATTTACATAAATAAGAAACAGCAGTGGCCCCAGCACCGACCCTTGGGGAACGCCCCATTTAACAGTGCCCCATTGGGACTGAACATCATTACCACTCTCAATATTGCGGAGGATTACCTTCTGCTTTCTGTTCTTAAAGTAGGAGGCGAACCAATTGTAAGCTACTCCCCTTACTCCATAATGTTCCAACTTCTGCAGTAATATTTTGTGGTCAACACAGTCAAAAGCCTTCGTTAAATAAAAGAAAACACCTAACGTTCGCAACCTTTTATTTAATCCGTCCAAAACCTCACAGAGAAAAGAGACTATAGCATTTTCAGTTGTTAAGCCATTTCTAAAACCAAACTGTACATTTGACAGCAAATTATGTGAATTTAAATGCTGCAGTAACCTTGTATATACAAGCCTCTCGATAACTTTAGCAAACACCGATGGCATAGAAATAGGTCTATAATTGTCAACATTATCCCTGTCTCCCTTTTTATAAAGTGGCTTCACTACCGAGTACTTTAATCGGTCAGGAAACCGACCACTCCTAAAGGAAAAGTTACAGATATGGCTAAGTACTGAGCTAACATACGTGGAACAATACTTCAGTATTCTGCTAGATACCCCGTCATATCCATGAGAGTTCTTGGTCTTTAGTGATTTAATTATTAACTCAATCTTCCTCTTGTCAGTATCATGGAGGAGCATTTCAGGTAACAGTCTCGGAACACTTTTTTCTAAGAGCGCTATATGATTCCCTGTTGGGACTAGGTTTCTATTTAGTTCACCTGCTATATTCAGAAAGTGATTATTAAGTACTGTACATATATGCGACTTATCAGTAACACGGACATCCCCACTACGCACTGATTCTATATTCTCGACCTGTCTCTGCAGACCAGCCACTTCCTTTACGACTGACCATATGGTTTTAATTTTATCCTGAGACTTAGCTATTCTATCCGCATACCACATACTTTTTGCCTTCCTAATAACTTTTTTAAGCACCTTGCAATACTGTTTGTAATGGGCTGCTGCATTTAGATTTTGACTGTTTCTAACGTTTTGATATAATTGCCACTTTGTTCTACAAGATATTCTTATCCCTTTAGTCAGCCACCCAGGCTGCCTGTTTGTGCTAGTACCTTGTTTTGAACGTTCTAACGGAAAACAACTTTCAAAGAGGACGAGGAAAGTCTTGAGGAAAGCATTATATTTATCGTCTACTGTATCAGCACTATAAACATCTTGCCACTCTTGTTCCTTGATAAGGTTTACAAGTCTGTACAGCAACTGGATCAGCTTTCCTAAAAAGTTGGTAACTATATTTAACATGTGTTGCAGCACAAAAATCTTTTAGACTTAAAATTTGTGCATCATGATCTGAAAGGCCATTCACCTTTTTGCTTACAGAATGCCCTTCTAATAATGACGAATGAACAAAAATATTGTCTATGGTTGTTCTACTGTTCCCTTGCACTCTCGTTGGAAAGAATACGGTTTGCATAAGATTATATGAATTAAGGAGGTCTACCAGCATCCTTTTCCTTGCACAATCACTTATACAATTAATATTGAAGTCACCACATACAACTAACTTTTTGTATTTCCTATAAAGTGAACGAAGAACCTCCTCTAGCTTTAGCAAAAATGTTGTGAAATCGGAGTCTGGGGATCTATAAACAACAACAGTAAGAAGTTTAGCTCCACTAAATTTAACCACACCTGCACAACATTCAAACACCTTTCCAGTGCAGTACTTTGAAACATCAATTGACTCAAATGGGATACCGTTTTTCACATACATGGCTACTCCCCCACTATTTATTTACAGAATGAGATTTTCACTCTGCAGCGGAGTGTGCGCTGATATGAAACTTCCTGGCAGATTAAAACTGTGTGCCCGACCGAGACTCGAACTCGGGACCTTTGCCTATCGCGGGCAAGTGCTCTACCATCTGAGCTACCGAAGCACGACTCACGGCCGGTACTCACAGCTTTACTTCTGCCAGTATCTCGTCTCCTACCTTCCAAACTTTACAGAAGCTCTCCTGCGAACTAACGGACCGCGGCCGATTTAAAGGCTACCACCTAGCAAGTGTGGTGTCTGGCGGTGACACCACACCTGACACTTGGATGATGTCGTCCAGGATACCGAGCAGCATACATAGCACACGCCCGTTGGGCATTTTGATCACAATAGCCATACATCAACACGATATCGATCTTTTGCGCAGTTGGTAAACGGTCTATTTTAACACGGATAATGTATCACGAAGTAAATACCGTCCGCACTGACGGAATGTTACGTGATACAACGTACTTATACGTTTGTGACTATTACAGCGCCATCCATCACAAAGCTAAAAAAGTGGTCCAACTAGAACATTCATATTTCTTTACGTACTACACGAATATTTAATAAAACTGGGGTTCCTATTTTTAAAAAATAAACGCAGTTGATATCCGTTTGACCTATGGCAGCGCCATCTAGGGGGCCAACCATAGCGCCATCTGGTTTCCCCATTCAAGCTAGACGAGTTTCGTTCTTTGTAGTTTTTTTGCGTTTGATGCTTATTTCGTGAGATATTTGGCCCGGTCACAATGAATGGACCACCCTGTAGTTCAGGGACACAGTGCATGACATTCTTGACGTTGGAGCACTCACGTACACCACTGTAACCAACAGAACACTTCTTGGTGCTCTCAGATGAGGGACTGTAATGAGGCTTTGTGGTGTTCAGAACGTGGAGAAGCTGTCCAAGCTGTACGAGCACCCGGACGACGTGGACCTGACGGTGGGCGGCTCCCTGGAGGCGCACGTGCGGGGCGCGCTGGCCGGACCCACGTTCGTCTGCATCATGGCCGAGCAGTTCCGGAGGACGCGCCAGGGCGACCGCTTCTTCTACGACTTCAAGCACGCCGGATTCACGCCAGGTACGTCACTACACACTCCAACTACTACTGGACAAAACGGGTCTACCAGGTGTACCGGTACGAAATGAGCCTCAGGATACAAATGTGTCGATAGGGAACATTCGACGTGAACGAGCCTTAATTTTTATTTTGTTTGGTTGGTATGACATCTGTCAAAGATATTTAGTATACATGAAGTCACGGAACAAACAACATCACATGTTTCCATCGTGTTAACAATGTCGAATTTTGTACCAGAAAGTGATGTTTTGCGGAAAGCATTAAGTTTTTGTTTTCATTTGAAAAAAAAAAGTGTTGCAGAGTCGCATCGAATACTTGTCGAGGCATATGGTGATCGTGCTCTATCAGAAGCAACATGCAAAAGACGGTTTCAACAGTTCAGAAATAATGATTTTGATGTAAGAAATGAAGAACGAGGAACACCACCAAAAAAGTTCGAAGATGCCGAATTGCAAGCAATATTGGATGAAGATGATACTTTGAGACAGAAGCAAATGGCAGCAATGCTAAATGTTGCACAACAAACAGTTTCTGACCGTTTCAAAGCTATGGGAAAGATCTAAAAGTGTGAAAAATGAGTGCCACATGAATTAAATGAAAGACAGATGGAAAACCGAAAAACCACTTGTCAAATTTTGCTTAAAAGACATGAAAGAAAATCAATTTTGCATCGAATTGTTACTGGCGATGAAAATAGATTTATTTTAAGAATCCTAAGCGGGAAAAATGATGGATTAATCCGGGAAAACCATCAACATCGACTGCAAAACTATTCGGCAAGAAGACAATTAATTCTCTGTGTTTGGTGGGGTCAGAAAGGTGTGGTGTATCATGAGCTTCTAAAACCCGGTGAAACTGTGAATACTAATCGCTATAGACAACAAATGATCAATCTGAACTATGCATTGATTGAAAAAAGACCAGAATGGGCCAGAAGACATGGCAAAGTAATTGTTTTACACGACACTGGACCTGCACACAAAGCAAAACTGGTTCAGGATACAATCAAAACACTTGGCTGGGAGCTGCTACCCCACCCGCCGTATTCACCAGACTTGGCCCCTTCCAACTACCATTTGTTTTAATCAATGGGACACGCATTGGCTGAGGAACACTTCTATTCATACGAAGAAATCGAAAATTGGGTGGCTGATTAGTTTGCTTCAAAAGACGAACATTTCTATTGGCGTGGTGTCCACAAACTGCCAGAGAGGTGGTCAAAACGTATAGAAAGCAATGGTCAGTACTTTGAATAAAATATTTTTACTTTTCAATTCAAAATTAGTGTTTCATTTTCACAAAAAAACGCTTTATTTCATACCGGTACATCTGGTATTCCCCCCTACTCCACTGATTTTCGTTCCCGTCACGCCTCATGAATGTCAGTCCAGTGTGATAACCACTCTGCTGATATTGCTCGGTATTCTGCGTAATACAGGGTCAGTCACTAACTACTGCCACCTAGAACAACTCCGAAAATATGATAGGAGCTGAAATATTCGTAGGACAAAAGTTGCATCGGACAACGGGATCCATAATATGACGTTGGTTTTTTGCTGCTAGGTGCGGTCGCTTCAGAGATATTTTATAAGAGAGACGGGGCCCCTCCACGCCCGCACCAACGTGGTGACCAAACCAAAAGTTCTACTGTCACCTCCGTCAACATGTTAGTTATCTAATACGTGGATCACAGGATGCTGGGCTGTGATGTTATCCGTGCATCTGGGTAAGACAACGCATTAACACGATCCATCAGTGGACGGAACGCGAATGAGGGTAGCAATTTGAAGAGCAGAGGGAAAAAAGTGCCAAGGCTCGTGCCGTGGGAAAAAAACCTCTGCGACAGTGGGATGGGTAGTAAGAGCAGTAGTGGCTTACTAGCTGAGATAGTTTATGCAAGGTTGGGTTTGTTAGTATGGGTATCATGCATCATTACCGTAGCAGGCAATAGCGATGTATCCCGGTTTGCTGCAGCCGCTGCATTCCTGGAACAGTCAGGATCGTTATATAGTAGTTGGAGATCGGCCATCGATCATCTCACCGTGGGGGGGGGGGGGGGGGGGGTGGAGCTTGTCTGCATGCAGTGTACGGTACGGCTTCCCTGCGTGGTGCCAGTTATTCGGCAAACGGATATCCAGTAATGGTGGCTGATTAACAGGGGCTCACCTGTACCGTTGTGTTTATATTAAGGTCAACTTTGATTTTTTAAATGGGATGCTATAGTTTGGTACTTATTTTTTTATAGCGGCTATAGGGACGAAACCAATGATGTGTAAATGTGTAACAGTAACGTCTTTGAAGGTCAACGAAGGTCACAAAGGTGACAAGAACGTCCACTTGCAGAAGGTGTTCGAAGTGATGACCACTGGTATAAATGCAGTGTTGCAATCTTCTTATCATGGATTGAGTGGTATTCCTTATCACTTCGGCTCTTAACGAAGCACATGCTCTGACAATCCCCTCTCGGATATCTTCAGGAGTAGTTGGAACGTCTTTATAAACAATGTCTTTTTACGAATCCCCGCAAGAAAAAATCCAGAGGCGTCAAGTCTGGCGAACGAGCCGGGCACGACACATCTCCTCCGCGTCCAATCCAACGATTTGGGAATTGTCTCTGCAACTCATTTCTAGCCATCAGCGGAAAATGTGCCGGACACCCATCATGTTGATACCACATTCTGTTCCTTGTTCCTAAAGGTATTTCTTCCAATAACAGACCTAATGTTTCTTGCAGGACTGTGGTGTACTTCCTACCATTAAGTTTTCCTTCGATGAAATAGGGGCCTGTAATTCTGTCCTCCAGAATCCCACACCATACATTCACCGACTACGGTTTTTGGTATGCAACTTTCCGCAGCCAACATGGATTTTCAGTTGCCCAGTAATGCATGTTATGCAAATTAACATTTCTGTGGTTCGTGAATGCGGCCTCGTCAGTAAATAAAATCAAATTAATAAATGTGTCATCCCTCTGAATCTGAAGTTGAGCCCATCGGCAGAATTCAATGCGACGCATACAATCCGTACTAGTTAATTCTTCGTGGAGACTCATGTAGTAGGGATGATATTTACGGCGATGCAGAACACGAACAACACTACTCTGGCTCATGCTAGATTCCCTTGCGATTGGACGCGAACTATCACAAGGATCTCGAACCACAGTGGCAAGAGTAGCAATTTCCGTATCCACGTTAGTAACTTTCCTTTACCGGATACGTTTCCGATACGTTAAAGATTCAGTTCTTCTCACTTTGTAACACACATATTTAAGTGTACGAGCTGTGGGGTGAGTACGTTGAGGATATCTTTCAGCGTATAAGTCTATAACTCTCGCTGAATTTCGTTGGCGTTCTCCGTAAATGGAATACATCATTCACATTCGCTTGATTCGACGATACTAGTCTTGCCGTTCCTATTAGTGTTATATTGCGAAACCGTCTAATGGTGTTTACATGCCAATGGCACGTTAGATGGATACGCCGTATTCGACGAATATTTACTATTTGCACGCTATACGAGAAAGAATTGTCAGAGCATGTGCTTCGATAAATGCCGAAGTGATAAGGAATACCACTTAGTCCATGATAAGAAGATTGCAGCAATGCATTGATACCGATGGTCATTACTTCGAACACTTTCTGTAAATGGACATCCATGCCACCTTTTTGACCTTCTTTGACTTTCAAACACCTTACACATCATTGGATTCGTCGCGATAGCCGCTGTCAGAAAATAACCTACCAACCTATAGCATCCTATTTAAAAAAAAAAAAGTTGACGTTAATATCTCTGACGCGACCCAACCTAGCAATAAAAAACCAACGTCATATTATGGCCCCCGTTGTCCCATGCAACTTTTGTCGCACAAACTTTTCAGCTACTAGCATATTTTCGGAGTTATTCTAGGTGGCAATAGCTAGTGACTCACCCTTTATATTAGATTGGTGGTTAAGTTCCGTAAGCTTAACAAACACAACAGATACACATAATGGAGACATTATTCATCAATAAGATATTTCCTTAGACAATATTATGAAAAGGATAGTTGCTACTCACCATATAGCTGAGATGCTGAATCGCAGACAGGCACGGCAAATGACCCAAACAAAGCTTTCGGCCAAATAGGTCATCATTAGAATAGACAACATACACTCACAAATACTGACGCAAACGCAGCGCGCACACACAGGATCATAGATTCTGGCCGCCAGAGCCAGACTGCCGGCCTTGGTGGCCAGAAGCTATGGCCATGCAAGGGCAATCAGTAAAGAGTATTATTTAAAAGCTCAAAGTTTTTTGCGTGAAGCAGTCCGAAAAAGATGCCTGGATTTGTGCCGAAACAATTCGTGCTTTTGCACCACAATAGTGCACCTCCTCACACTTCGTTATTTGTTGGCAAACTTTTGGCCAGAAACAATACCGTAATGATGACCGAGCCTTCATATTCACCAGACAGTACTCAGTGTGACTTCTTTCCTGTTCCCAAAAATAAAGAAAATCTTAAAAAGCCGTCGTTTTACAACCGCAGATGAGATAAAAAACGCATCGCTGAGAAATCTAAGAGGAGCCCCGACGATCGATTTCCAGGAGTGTTTCGGGGATTGGACAATGCTCTGACACAAGTGTATAATACCTCTGATGGGGACTATTTGGAAGGCGAATAAATAAAATTCTTTCCAAAAAACAAAAATTGCCTTTTTTTTGCACACACTTGTGCGAGGGTAATCCCAAAAGTAAGATCTCCTATTTTTTTAGAAGTACACACACCTGTTTATTTCTGCTATGGTTTACATCAGTTTACAGCTTGAAAATTTAGCTATAATCGCCATTTCTGTCTATGCGTTTTTGCAGACTCTGTGGCAGTTTTTGTATGCCCATGTCATACCAGTTAGCTGCCATGCTGTTCAGAATGTTATGAACCTTTTCTTTCACCTCGTCGTCGGAGCTGAATCGCTTTCCGGCCAAATGTTCTTTTAACCTAGGGAACAGGTGATAGTCACTGGGTGCCAAGTCAGGGCTATAGGTTTCCTCTTCTCCGGTTCTGAATTGCCCGTTTGAGTTTTTTCAGAGTCTCACAGTACCTGTCAGCGTTAATTGTGGTCCCAGCGTTTCAGCTCCGACGACGAGGTGAAAGAAGAGGTTCGTAACTTCCTGAACAGCATGACGGCGAGCTGGTATGACATGGGCATACAAAAACTGCCACAGCGTCTACAAAAATGCATCGACAGAGATGTTGATTATAGCTAAATTTTCAAGCTGTAAACTGATGTAAATCATAGCAGAAATAAACAGGTGTGTGTACTTCTAAAAAAATAGGAGACCTTACCTTTGGGATTACCCTCGTATATGTAGAGGTAGGTGCAGATGTACAAGGGGGTATTATTTCCATTCGCGGAACAATGAAAATTAGTGGTTATAAATCAGAAGTTCATACAGGGATGCCTGTAGCCTGGAATAGAAACCTACCTACAACTCCTCATTGTCAGTATTACAACCAACATAATTTAAGCATGTGTTGAATTGTACTGGTAAGACAGTGAAACACCTCATCTGACTGTATTACCTGTTCCTTTGCAGAACAACTTCAGGAAATCAGGAAGGCGAACATGGCCAGGCTGCTGTGTGACAACTCAGATCACGTGAAGAGTATGCAGCCACGAGCGTTCGAGAAGATCAACCACGGGTGAGTATTGCTCGACGTTTGCCACTTGTACACTAAAACAACATGAATTAGACTATCCACACCACTGCTTCATTGACAGTCATGATCGAAGAGCTATGTAGTAGAGATCTTTTACACAAAATAGCAGTTATGATAACTAAAAAATGAGTGCCTGCAGGGATCAATTGATGGACCAACTTATTAACTGCATTATATTCGTTGGAATTTACAACTACAAGTACGCTCGAGTTCACAACGCAGCTTCCCAGTTAACTGGGGTACTAGAGTTGTGGAACAGACAGCTGTTACACAAACAAGAAGTTACGATAACTTAAAAACAGAGGCCCACAGGGGTTAATTTGGAGACCTATGTTCTAGTACTTTACAATAACTTATGAACTTCATTGTATGAGTGAAATCTGTTTCTTTCGATGGAAACAGTATGTGTGTACGTCAACACGCCACTATGCTGAGTGTACTCTCCTACTCCATTATTCATACACAGTTGTTGACCAAAACAGTACAAACATTTCCTTATGAACACTCCATTTCGGAACATGTTACTTTGTTACTTTTCTCTAGTTCCAAACAATTTTTGGAAGTTTTCTGAGCCATCAATCTATAGTCACTACAGAGCTGTATTGATTTGTCGTCCATCAAGGTGGATTTACAGATTTCCGACAGAAAACTATCAGTACTGCCTCGTTGGTGGCCGTAATACAAGGTACACAACTACTACGATATCTAGTTGTTCCATATGTAATGTCATTGCAGCATGCAAAATTCGCTGAAAATCTTCATCTACTAAATACAGCACTGAAAATTTAACTCGCTTTAGTTAAGTTTTTGGGTGTTACATGGATCATATTCACAGCAATTTGTTGTGATGTGGCACTTGTTGAAAGGATTACAAATAAACCTTAAATGCTAGCTATTTACATAATTCTTTTTTTTTAAATCATAACCTACAAGGAAATTTGATAAGACTAACGCAACCACATACTATCTACTCAGAAATTCGATTATGGGTTAGAAGGTGTTATCACACAGGTTATTTTAAATTGTTTCTCAATTCGTTTTCTATCAGTATAATTCACAAGAAATGTGGTCACATATGTATATGGTTGCGTACTTCACTCCTTTCTGCACAAGAATAAGATTCAGTTTTGGTAGAGCCTGTTTTTGTTCACAGTGTTGCATTTTGGAATTCTGTTATGGCTTTCAAATTGAACCTGATTCTCCACAACGAACTTCAGAGGAGATTTCGTGTATCCTGACAGTGTTAGCGTGTTTAGTTTTTTAAACAGTTGTCTGTATCAAATCAGAGGATGGACATCACGTAGTATGCTTACAACAGGTTTTTGTACAAATGCATACTTTGTATCTATGCGTGGAACTCCCTCAGAAAATTATTTCACATAATATCAGTAAACTGTAAGCACGCAAAAGAAGCTGATTTTCTAATGCTTCCTTCATAAAAAACGTAACTAAATTCACTTATAGAGTTTTCCGAATTGTGGGAGCAAAGCCATGGAGACGCTAGCACGTCATCAATCTATTATTTTAAGATAGGGAATTAATGGTCGAAAATGAAGATTACAGGAGGTAAATCAGCTAACATGGCTCTGGTATCATAGTGCTGTTGCTGGACTCCAAATGAATCTGCCTCAAAATTCACAGCTGTTTACATGGCTCCAGGGCACATCAGTTGCACTATTACCCAGTCCTCGGTTGCGTAGCTGACAGTATGGTTCTCGCCCTCTTCTAGTGACAATTCTTTTACTGCTGTGCAATGCATGTATTGCCAAGCACAACTATCATGTCTCATAATCCATTGCATACATGTTGCTATAGCTTACATGTCACCACACTAGACTTACCAGCCAGCAGTAGCTATCGCAACAGCGGCTTTCTTACAGATTCCTACAAGTTTCACTTAAAACTAAGTAGTGATTCTACAACACTTTCAGCGTTTGAAGTCATTACCAACTAGGCATGACAACAGAAATAGAAAGAACTCGGGGGCCCACAGCTGGGATCGTCACAGATGTGTATAGCCCATAAAAAGTGTAACAGGAATACTCAAATAATCTAAATGGGACTCATAGGAAGAAGGATGAAGTTTTTTCAACACTGTGTTGAGTAATTTAGAGATTCTGCTTTCGAAGAATACAATGGGCCATCATGGTGCCACCATCCATCTCATTTTAGGATTGTGAGAATAAGATAAGAGGGAACAGGGCACATGCGGAGCAGTATACACTCATCATATTTCCCTCGCTCAGTACGCAAATGGAACAAGAAGTATGACAATGGTATGAAGTATGGTACCCTCTGCCATGCACTGTATGATGGCTTGAGGAGTGAATATACAGATGTATGGAGCGCTACCCAGAGAAGGAATATGCAGTTATCTGTAAAATACCCTAAGTGGAGTTCACCCTATTTATAGTGCATTACTGGTGGTTACCCATTACCCATTGCCACAATTTGTGAATTGCATTTTATGTATGGAGTAGCAGGGTATGATGCCTGAAAAATCGAACGATTGTACAGAGAAAAGCTTAGGAACAAGGTGACTCAAAGTGGAAGAAATTTATTGCTGTCGAAGGACAATCTTGTATTTTGGATCTGAAGATGCATAATTGGGCCAAAACACATAATTATAATATTAAGAAACCTGATATATGCTGTCTTTCAATTAAAATGTGATCTCATCCCTTAGTAGACTTTACCATTTCACTGTTGCAGAAACCCAATTGTGCCGTGCGACTCGCTGCCAGCTGTGGACCTGAGTACATGGCAGGAGTCCGGTGGTGATGGTGGCCACGGAGGAGAGTCTGCATCGCTCTGGTACTTCAAGAAGTGAAGACCCGAGGGTCGCCAGTGGACGAGGACCTCTGCACACTCCAGGGTCAGGCTGCCTCGCTGGAGAAGACTGCCTCGAGCCCCTCAGCACCAGCTGTGACGAGGCCCCAGATCCTGGATGTTTGGTTCTCTGAATGGCCAGTTGGTGTCCTCCAACTATCGTTATCATCAATGCTCTCACCATCCTCATCCACATCATCACCCTCGTTCACAGTGTCTACCGCATATCATCACCTTTGGTCACCCCAAGAATATTGGCATTGTGAGTCAGTCGCCAAGTGGTCTACAATGTAAAATTCTGTATTCCCTGAACTCTTCAACATATGCATTTGAAAACAGCGAAATATCGTGAATTTTTGCGGCCATTTCTGTAACTGGGCACTGAATTGAAGTTTGGCCCACTGACCACAATAACTAGTATCAAGATGAGAATGGTAATTGTAGTCAGGATTTGCTTTCTTGAGGTGAGCAGTCCAAGTTTCTAACTGGTCAGTTAGACCTATGGTCATCATTAATGTCTCAGCACTTACGGCCATGTGTCTGTTGCAGATCATGTTGTGCATCTGATGTAGGTCCTAATGAGTGAATTGTGACTGAAGTCTGGGACCCAATTTAAATTCATTACTGTGCCCCTTCATGACATAATCAGCCAATTCTGTATGGCCACATAGGCGGCCATGCACAATATCTTCCTTGCAGCTGAAGATCATGCAGAAACCTTGACCTTAAGTTTCTTTTTATTTTGGTAAGTTAAACGGCACAGCTTTTGACCACCCACTTGTGATTTACCTATTTATTTAGTTCGGCTTGACCCTTTTGGATGAAGAGTAACTTGTTCAGTATACCTTCTTACTTCCCAGTACTTCTTAACTCTCTATCTCCTCCTTGGTTTCTCTGCTTTTGTTACCTTAATTGTCACCCTTGCATCAATCGAACTTTCCACATCTTCCTGTTCAACATGGTCTCAGCTTCATGACATACACTTGTAATTTGCAGGCAGCTACGTCCTGAAATTTTCTCAATGTGGCGTAAACCTCACATAGGGTCTGTGATAATCCTGATGGCAGGAAATTCAAAGAGATCTTTCAGATCCCAGAACACAGTTTCATTGCTTCTCCAAACAGACTATATGTGCCTGAACTTCTTCAGACTTGGTTAATTTGACTAACGCCACTGTATGGATCCACAGTGACGTAATCAACCGCTGTTTTATCACCAGTAGCAAATGTGAGGCACTAAAGTTCCTCCATGTAGCTTCGGCATTGCTATTTCACATGCTGTGAGACAGTTTATTTTTGTTGTCACTTTAAGTCTCAGAGGCACAAGCAAAAATGCCAATAGCTTGAAGAACTCTGATTGCTGCAGATATCCTGACAATAAACCCTTAATTTTTAGTTCCTCTTCATATTTTCAAACAGCATACTGTATGTTTGTAAACAATTTTTGCGTCTTTCTCTTGGCTTCACTGAAAAAAGAAGCCATGTTGTTGATCCGTGAACCACTTTTACCTTCCTTTGCAGTTTTTCCTCCTCATCTGCAATGGGTTGTCTACATGGTTTAATAGTGGATACACTCCTTTTTAAATGGGTATAGTTTTCCATTTCACAACCATAACTGTCAGTTAAGTAACTTATATCTTTTCTAATAATTTCGCCCAGGAATGATGCTTAGTGTCAAAGCCTTCCATGGTTTGTGACAACTTAAATTAATGTTCATTGGCACACAAATTATTTATCAGCATGGACCAAACAACTGAATTGAGTTTGAGTTCTTCTAAAACATATAATTATTAAACAATAAATCACATTTTATCCCCTTTTTCACAAACTTGCAAAGTTGCAGAGGGCGCACAATCAGAGTTACAGGCTCATTCTCCAGTTTCTCCAGTGTTACTGTAGAGAGCATTGTAAATACCATTGTTATAGCAGTAATGGGCTTGGAACGGAAAGCACGTCGCTACCTTACACATTTGACTGTTATCTGAAGTTTTATTCTAGACTGCATAAGATTCCTTTCTTTTAGGACAGCCAGAACTATGTAGACCGTTTGTGCTTCTTTAGACTCCGCCTATGTTCTTTGTTGAACTCGTATTGTTACCAAAGTCATACTTTTAAAAAAATGGTAGCGCTATTTATTTTTGATAAAATGGATGAAACTTATTCAGTACACAAAGGCTACAAAAAGACAACTCCAACTTTCCTCACATACAGAAACCTCCTTCTTCGTTATGTTTGTCCACTTTTGTTATATATATTCCCAGATATTTATATACTGCTTAAAGTGTTTTTTCCTACAAAAATATATGACTGTAATTTTCTTGGAAATAAACATATTGTTACAACAGCTGATGTAAGACATTCTTTCTTCCTACAGAAAAATTGCCATTTGCATTGAATGTAGTTCTAAGTAATTCAAGCAATGCTGGAATGACAGATAAATTTTGCGCCTGCTGGTAGATTTGATCCTGGGTCGCCTGGAAAAATACTGTCTACAACGATTTTTCAAATAATTGTTAAGGGATTATCTGCTAATGGACTCCTCGTTTGTTTCGAAAACACACGTTAAATTCTTTTCAGACTTACAAACGGAATAACGTCAAACATACAATGCTACAGTGTAGGTGTGGCCAAGATTTGCACCTTTCCAGCAGACGTGTGAATGATACTGAAACAATGCGAAGGCGTTACACTTGAGAAACTTTAGATTTTATCACTAGTGTTTATTCTCAACCTTCTATTTTCCCGCACAAACAATAACTTTATTACTAAATTCAGTATATACGGTAGACAGTGCTAATACACTGAGCAGAACTCCAAAAAGGTTTACATAAAGGCATTAAACGTTAAGTTGAGATGTTAATACATATATACACATTTCGATTTTAGGATGTCTAATACGAGGTGCCTTCAATAAGTAATGCAACACTTTTTTCTCCGCAAATTTCGCTTGAAAAAATGTGAAATTTGTTGTGGGACATCTGGGAATATTCCTGCTTCAGCCCCTAAAGTTTCAAGAAGTTCCCATACGTAGTGACCGGGATCGCGTCTCTAATGGAGGTGCCTTCCAGGCAAAGAGCTGTCATTAAGCTTCTTTCATCGAAAACCAGAGCATCACGGATATTGTAACTTATTTCTATCTTTACGACGTTTCTCGCATTTCTAGCTGCTTCTCTCACACAAATAATGATAAAAATTCAGAAATTCAGGGTCGCCACTGGCCCAAGCCCTTCCTAACCATTTAGAAAAAAACGGAGCTGGAAAATTATTAGTTTAATTACTTTAACAGTTTAATTTTAAGTATGCAAATTTCTTTAAGTAGCCAGATAAATAGCACTCCGTGTCGTGCATGAAGCAACTTGATTAATTCAGGATTGGAAATCGGAGTAAGTGGGTAAGATCAACACCACAGAATTTACCTTTCACGTAGATTATCCTAACTACACATAACTGGTGCCTGACTAGAAATATTTAAGTAAGAATTACGTGAGAATGTAACACAGCACAATTTAACTACAGCAAGAAGAAACACAGAAAACGGAGTTGGGAGACAATGATAGTATCATCTCCTTTGCATTCATACCATAAAAATATCTCAGTGAGACTCGCATTTCGACTATACTCATCCACTATTCTGGACAGAGGTTTAATCAATGCACGAGGTTGTGCGATAATTATTCAACCTACTGCTTCGGCTGCTTGCAAACGGCCGAACTAGAGCACGTGGTGCATTACGAATCAAACTGTTGTGCTGCTTTGTAGAAAGCGCACGAAAGAACAGATATTCTTGCCAAAATTATAGCTCATTAAACAAGCAAACTGTTAAAATAAAGCCTATTGCGGTGCCGTGGTGGAGCAAAAGGGTCACTGATTACCAAACACGTTGTACAAAATCTACACACAAAGAAAAAAGCAACTTCCACAAAATATAAGATTAAAAATCATTCTTGCTTCGACACAGTATTACACTCACGTACGGTTGAAGTGATCCTAACCAGCTTTTCCTAATCAGATTTACCATTTGAAATTCTTCTTCATCGTTGTTCAAAATGAACAAAGTAACTTCCACACTTTTAACTCAAACACCTAAAAATCGCCTATTTGAAGCAATATAATTATGGCATATTCGTAAAAATAACTCGCTTCACACGCTTCAGTTAAGCTGAAGTTCTTAAGTATTTCAACAGTTAAACATAACGAAGTCCTAACTCAACCTGAAACGCCCCTTAACTCCCCGTACTCACCAGGCATTCACCGAAGAGTGGCGCTTTTTCTTTCGAGATTACCTAGCTCGGAAACTACCAGAGGGGTACAGTCCGTCACCAACCTCACACACAAAAGCAGCCTTCGACTAAGATGGGTAAACTTCTCTCTTCAGGTATTGGAAACCTAAATTGGTCATCCAGTGCTCTCCTTCGAACGAGAAGCAGAATCGTCTGCTCCCAGCAGACAAATACCAACTCAGCGTTTCCCACAAAACAAAACCGAAACCCCACATTGAAACACACATATAATATTCAATAGTGAAACGTCCCTTTAGAAAAATTAATGAATTACTTTGCTGATAAAGCTCTACGTTATTTGATTTTCAAACAGCTGAGCAAAACTGAACGTACTCAGACATTACTCTCTTTACATATTCTGATCAACACTAAACTGACACACAATATTTTTAGCGCAACGCAATCTGACTTTCAAAAATCCCTACAAAAGAATGGCCCTGACTAACAATAACCTATACCTTTCATGAATCACTTACCTCACAAAAATCTTCGTTACTCGAACTACTGCAATACAGCGAGCGCCACTACTGCCAGCTAAATAAAAGATTCAAACTACCGAAGGCACTAACTACTGATAGGCATAGTTAGCAAATGAAAGATTTTGATAGAGAACAAACAATGTATTTACCTTAATAGTGTTCAAAAGTCATATATATATCAGTTCATGATATCCAGTATTACAAACCTTAATAGTGTTCAAAAGTCATATATATATATCAGTTCATGATATCCAGTATTACAAATTTACTCTTTCTGGCGGACACACGTCCAGATCGTCCGCTCTTAAAATTCTGCCATCTCTCTCCCCACATCCACCACTGCTGGCGGCTCACCTCCAACTGCGCAACGCTACGCGCTGTTCACGTCCAACTGCCCAACACTACAATAGCGAATATTTCAACAATGCCAATCAGCCACAGACTACACACAGCACAGTCAGTGATTTTCATACAGAGCGCTACGTGGTGTTACCAACATAAAAACCTAAACAGCCTACTTACAGTAGGCCTTATCTGAGTGTTCAGTCTTTCTGGGAGAGTACATGAATTGAGCTAAAATCAGGTAGTGAAGTGAATAAGTTCTACCGACTTCGACAAGCGTCTCATGAAACGACTTCACATAGACTTTTCAATATTCATAAACGGTTGCAGAATATCTACGGACACCTGGCGTTGAACAAGAGCACGGTGAGTCTTTGGGCGAGGCTCCTGCCATCACCGCAACAAGGTCGCTTAAACCTGTCCAATGTCCCGCATGTCGGCTGGCTACACACAGCTGTGACTCCGATATGTTGGAACGTGCGGACACTCTCATTCTAGGAGCACATCGCTGCTCAACTGGACGTCTGTGTTGGTGGTCCTGAAACACCATCCACCAGTTGGGATACTCAAAGGTGTGCAGCCGTTGGGTTCCTCGCCGCATAATGGAAGACCATAATGAGGGTCAACAGTGCGGGATTCCTTGCGCATTACGAGGCTGATTGTGACAATTTTTTGTCGGACATCGTCACAGGCGATGAAAAATGGGTTCATCACTTCGAACCGGAAAAAAACGGCAGTCGATCGAGTGGCGAGACACCACCTCTCCTCTGAAGAGGTAGTTGTTTCACGTCCTTCCTCATAGTAGATTAGATCAGATTAGATTAGATTAGTACTTGCTCCATAGATCATGAATACGACACTTCGTAATGATGTGCAATGTGTCAGGTTAATAAAAGGTGTCTATACAAGATATTACATTCGACAAAATATTACATTACACTCAATATTTTTAATTTTTTTATTTTATTTTATTTTATTTTTATTTTTTTTATTTGTGGGGTTGGGAAATTACCCACTTACTATATCCAAAAATTCATCTAATGAGTAGAAGGAGTTGCCATTAAGAAATTCTTTTAATTTCCTTTTAAATGCTATATGGCTATCTGTCAGACTTTTGATGCTATTAGGTAAGTGACCAAAGACTTTTGTGGCAGCATAATTTACCCCCTTCTGAGCCAAAGTTAGATTTAACCCTGAGTAGTGAAGATCATCCTTTCTCCTAGTGTTGTAGCCATGTACACTGCTATTACTTTTGAATTCGTTCGGATTGTTAATAACAAATTTCATAGGTGAATATATGTATTGTGAGGCTACAGCGAAGATTTCTAGCTCTTTAAATAAGTGTCTGCAGGATGATCTTGGATGACCTCCAGTAATTATTCTGATTACACGCTTTTGTGCAATGAACACTCTTTTACTCAATGATGAGTTACCCCAGAATATGATGCCATACGAAAGCAGAGAATGAAAATAGGCGTGGTAAGCTAATTTACTCAGATGTATATCGCCAAAATTTGCAATGACCCTAATAGCATAAGTTGCTGAGCTCAAACGTTTCAGCAGATCCTCAGTGTGTTTTTTCCAGTTCATCAATGCATACACCTAGAAATTTTGAATATTCTACCTTAGCTACCGATTTCTGATCGAAGTCTATATTTATTAATGGGGTCATTCCATTTACTGCGTGGAACTGTATATACTGTGTTTTGTCAAAGTTTAATGAGAGCCCATTTGCAGAGAACCACTTAATGATTTTCTGAAAAACATCGTTTACAATTTCACCAGTTAATTCTTGTCTGTCGGGTGTGATAGCTATACTTGTATCATCGGCAAAAAGTACCAGCTTTGCACCTTCGTGAATATAGAATGGCAAGTCATTAATATATATTAAGAACAGCAGCGGACCCAAGACCGAACCTTGCGGCACCCCATTCTTGATTGTTCCCCAGTTTGAGAAATCACCAGTTTTTTGCATATTATGTGAACTATTTATTTCAACTTTCTGCACTCTTCCAGTCAGATATGATTTAAACCATCTGAGCACTGTACCACAGTACTTGAGCTTATCTAGAAGCATTCCATGCTACGCTCAACTCTGAAGTTATTGTTCTACCCTCAGAAAATGAAGAAGCGACTTCACCGTGTTGGTCGCCACAAAAATGCAAACGAACGTCTCCTTGTCCATGACAATGCAAGACCTCACACAAATCTGAGCACCCGAGAAGAGCTCACAAAACTTCATTGGACTGTTGTTCCTCACACGCCCTACAACCCCGATCTCGCACTTTCCGACTTCCATCCGTTTGGCCCAATGGGCGATGCACTCCACGGGAAGCCGTACGTGGATGGTGGGGAGGTTACTGATGCTCCAAGACATCAGCTCCCACGTCGACCACTAGAGTGGGACCACGCGGGCATACAGGCCGTCCCAAAAAGAGTGGGGAATAATATGGCGTATTGAAATCCTGAGTGAAATCATCCTGCTTCCAGAAAAAAAGTGTTGCATTACTCATTTAAAGCCCCTGTAACTATGGTTCGTGATACAAATACGTGGTGTTACGCAGATTAAAATCTGTTAAGCCCGTACATTGGCGGGACTTTTACAATTTCATAAAATAAAAAAAGCAGTTTGCATACATACAGTGTTTGGAATCAAAGATTGAAATAATCTTAGCGACAAGTCAGTGCAGTCCAGAAAATTGCTCTTTTAAATTGCTGGATTGGATAATCAGCTTATTGAACTGGGCACTATGTTACGGTATATTGATAATTTTTACTTATGGACTGTCTGACAGCAACTGAATAAAACACAATTTTAGTGCCACACGCGTTTCGCCTTTATTTTCTACAAGGCATCATCAGTGGCAGGTTGCGTGGACAATTTCCTACATATTACGCTCCTGTTGCATTTTTAGTGCTGTTCTTCTTCTTATAAACGCCAATTTGCGGTTTTTTCCCACATTTCACAGCACTATGAACTGAACACTTGTTCTGATGCAATGTTTTGGTTTCTGCTGCCGACTGTCAGATGTTTTTCTGTTTTATTCAGTTGCTGTCAGACGGTCCATAAGTAAAAATTATCAATATACCGTAATATTACATGCAACTGAGAAAGACAGGACTACAAAAGTTGAAGATGGGCACTATGTTGTACGTCTAGCAGTAGAAGATGGAGTTAATGAAGCACTCATTCCACAAATGGCTGCCTTGAGTTCTGGGAAATATTCCATGTCATGAACTTGGAGCTAATTTTTCC